>NW_028318083.1:15193750-15515000 GCF_062004578.1 Staurois parvus | reverse complement strand
CATTTCCAGAAGGTTTGCTGTGCCTCCCAGCACAGTCTCAAGAGCATGGAGGAGATACCAGGAAACAGGCAGTTACTCTAGGAGAGCTGTATAGGGCTATAGAAGGTCCTTAACCCATCAGCAGGACCGGTATCTGCTCCTTTGTGCAAGGAGGAACAGGCTGAGCACTGCCAGAGCCCTACAAAATGACATCCAGCAGGCCACTGGTGTGAATGTCTCTGACCAAACAATCAGAAACAGACTTCATGAAGGTGGCCTGAGTGCCTGACACCCTCTAGTGTGCCCTGTGCTCACTGCACGGCACCATAGAGCTCGATTGGCATTTGCCATTAAACACTAGAAGTGGCAAGTCCGCCAATGGCGCCCTGTGCTTTTCACAGATGAGAGCAGGTTCACCCTGAGCACATTTAACAGATGTGAAACGGTCTGGAGAAGTTGTGAAGAACGCTATGCTGTCTGTAACATCATTCAGCATGACTGTTTTGGTGGTTGGCCCGTGATGATCTGGGGAGGCATATACATGGAGGGATGCACAGACCTCTACAGGATAGACAACAGCACCCTGACTGCCATTAGGTATTGGGATGAAATTCTTGGACTCATTGTTGGACCCTACGCTGGTGCAGTGGGTCCTAGGTTCCTCCTGGTGCACGACAATACCCAGCCTCATGTGGCGAGAGTATGCAGGCAGTTCCTTGAGGATGAAGAAATTGATACCATTGAATGGCCCCAAGCTCATCTGACCTAAATCCAACAGAATGCCTCTGGGATATCATGCTTCAGTCCATCCGCCGCTGCCAGGTTGCACCTCAGACTTTCCAGGAGCTCAGTGATGCCCTGGTCCAGATCTGAGAGGAAATACCCCAGGACACCATCTGTCATCTCATTAGGAGCATGCCCCAACTTTGTCAGGCATGCATATAAGCACGTGGGGTTCATACAGTACAAACTACTGAGTACCATTTTGAGTTGCTGCAATGAAATTTCAGCAAAATGTACTAGCCTGCTGCATAATTTTTTTCACTTTGATATTTGGGGTGTCTTTGAATTCAGTAGTTTGATAATTTTCATCTCCATCAAACGATGGGGAATCCTTTTCCTAACACATTACGCACTCCATATCAGTGTAGATATCCAGCATGATATTTTTCCCCATTGAGATCTGATGTGTTTTCAAAGTGTTCCTTTAATTTTTTTGAGCAGTGTATTTTTTTTTTTATTGGTTTTCCTTTGTTACAACAAGATTCCTCTGTGCCCCACTGCTGGTGTTGATTAGTTTGTCTTTTACTAATCTACCACAAAGCTACTAATACTCCCCAGAGACGGCCATATCCTAGTCACAACAGTCTAGAAACTATGATTGGCCATCAGAAATGTTATGAAGGGTGACTGCCACACAGCTGTAATACCCAGTGACTGATTGTTGGCGATGCAGGAAGCCAGTTTTTAATTTGAATGTACAGTTGTAGTACAGCTGAGAAACCCGCAGGACTATAGAAGTGTGAATAACAACCCCCTACTAACTGAAACAGCATATGGTGAAAAAGCTAATGTCATTTATGTACATAAAGACACCTTGATGTATATACAGAGTATTGTGTGTCTTGTGAATTATTTAAATTATACTCTGCTCTGAATTGATTTGATTTTTCACTAAATTGCTGTAACATGCTTTTTCTTATTGACTTTGGAGAATAACATTTTTTTTCTATTCTCTTAGCACAAAATATGAAGGTGTGTTTACAGCTTTTATTTTCTACTTGTAACCAATTTCCTACTTATTGCAGCCAAGAGCTTGTTTAAACCCTTGATTACCACGACTAATAATATTTGCCCTTGGCAATCAAAGGACTAAAGTACAAGAAAAAAAAAAAAGTGAAATCTTTTCCAGGAACTGTTCTTACAATTCTCTGTATTAGCTACCCCCATCTTGGGCATCATACCCGGTGTTTTGGCAAATGTATTACCTCTCGTATTCACTTGCTTATAAATTTAATAGATGATTAAACACAGCAGGCCAGCCTGTAATGTTTGCTTCTGTTAAATTCGACACCTTGGCAAGTGGTGCAAAAAGAGTAGTTAGCTGCAGGGTGCTGTACAGGTCCAGGTCATTGGTCAATCCCTGTGGCACCCAGACCCTGAGGACTCCTTTGAGGGGATGCCTACTGTGACGGGTGAAGTTTCTTTTAGCAACCTACAGGGTTTGCCTGTATTTGTGACCGGTTCCTGTTTTTACATGTGGGATATTATTCACTTGTGTTATATCTCTCTGTAAATGTTTCTACTGTGTTTGTGTAATGTTATAATGCTTACCTTTTTAAAATTTGGCAGGTTTTCCCACATAGTGTTGCTGCTTCCGTGGTGAGGTAGTTACACTGTGTCTTATTGCTGATGCACTTCCGCTTGCCATTTTCACTGCATACACAAAAAGCAATCTTGCTGGTCTCCTGGCCACCTGCTGTTCTAGAGACACAACTACGGGATATCTGTCAGCACCTTGGGTTATCACAGGCTCTTTCTCAGGCATGCTGATACTCTCTCATTCTGCATTCATTTCGTGAGTACGCCACAGAGGATCCCCTCACTCAACAATAGCAGGGCAAGGTACTGAGGAGCTTTAAAAAAGGGCCTAATAGCACACATGCTACAGATGACACTGGAAAATCAGAGAAATGCTGAGGTTGACAGCTATTCCCTTGTATCAGAGCAAGGTCCTTCAATGACTTGGCTCCTTTCTTCAAATTCTAGCCCCCACTAGGTTTGCAACATATAACCTTACTCTGCAACTGTCTGATTTTTTTTTTTTAACTAATACTCTCTACCCCTTTAAAACCCAAAAGCACTCTTCTGCCTCACCATACCTGAATCTGTTTAGGAGTATGAACCTTAACCTCCTAAGCTCTTCTGATCTTTTTGATGAAGTGTTGACTGACCTTTGCCTAACAGTACCAGAATCTCCTCAGCCTAAACAAGGTCCTGTGGGCATTAAAGGGCTGGCAAAGTCTACAAAGACTTTTCATTTGTGCACACAAATGAACTGTGGTTTGCATGAGGATTGGCCATTAATTTGAAAAAAGGTATTAATTTCTCTAAAACTCTTTGTGGACTTTTGTCGCCATGGAAAAGTTACTTAATCATAAAGCTCATGCCTTTGTTGCTACTATTTTGTGTTAATGTCCTAGAGAATATACTTTTCCAAATCTCAAGGATGACACTATTCTGTGCATATGCACAGAAAGTTTGCCATTAAAGGCTTAGTCTGCTGGACCTGCTTGCAAAAGGAACCTTTACACATGACTTTTTTTTTTGTATTAACTTTTATTGATTTTCACATAAATATGTAAGTATACAAAAAATAACTCAGGAGAAAGAAAGAGCACATCAATGGTGAAATCTGCTTGGTTACATACATGATAATATCATATAGCTACAATGGGGAGGCCATCAGAACTGTACATTTGTAGAAAGATGGGAGGAGGAGAAATTGTCCCATGGGTGCCACACTGCCTAGAACACAGCAGTCGAGCAGGCTTGTATAGCAGTTAGGTATTCCATCCGTCTCACATCAGCAATAATTTTAAACAACGTTGACATTGAAGGAGGTATAGAAGATAGCCAACACATAGGAATACTTCTTCTGGCCGCAGTCAAAATATGTGTGGAGAGTTTCCTGGCCATTCTGGGAAGACCTGGGAATGGCAGGTTCTGTAAAAAACTGACCTTGTGCTGACCACCTTCCAGGTCCTCCAAAACCCCCCTCTCTATCCTTCTCCTCCTTTGAGGCCCACTGCATCCGACTCTTCTCCCCCACCCCTCTGAGGATTGCAGTAATCTATCGGCCTCCTGGACCCGTATCCCACTTCCTTGATGACTTTTCGCCTGGCTACCCTTCTTCCTCTCCTCTGAGCTACCCACCATCATCCTTGGAGACTTCAATATCCCTATCAATGTCAACAACCCGGCTACATCCCAACTCCTCCACTTAACCTCTTCTTTTGCACTCACACAGTGTACACAGTCCTCCACCCACACCGATGGAAACACCCTGGACCTCGTTTTCTCCCATCTCTGCACCCTCCACAACCTCACTAACACCCCTTTCCCTCTCTCTGACCACAACCTCATTACGTTCTCCATCTGCCCGTCCTCAAACACCCCCCCCCCAAACGTCAAACCATCACCAGCCGTAACCTCCGCAACCTGAACCTGGCCCCTCTCCACTCTGCAGCTGATTGTCTGTACGACAGTATCCTTCCACTGTCATGCCCTGACCTGGCCACTGCTGCGTATAACATCTCGCTATCAGCTGCCTTAGACTCCTTAGCACCCCTAACCACGTGTAGCATTAGACCCCGACCACTTCAATCCTGGCAGAACGACCACACTAAAAATCTTAAACGACGCAGTCACGCGCTGGAACGATTGGCACAAAACCAAATCCCCTCGAGCGTTCCCCCTCTACAAATCCGCCTTCCTCACCTACTCCTCCTCCCTCCATGCTGCCAAACAAGCCTACTTCATAACCCTCATCAACACCCTCTCCACCTGTCCTCGCTGGCTCTTCTCCACTTTCAACTGCCTACTCTCTCCCCCCCCCACCCCGTACCTCACTCACCGCCCACAAGATTGCCAATCACTTCCAAAATAAGATTGACGCAATCTGTAAGGACATCTCCAATGCTCAACCTACCTCCCCACCTAGCCTCCCTCCCACTATAACCCCATCAACTCTTCCCTCCTCTGACCTCGCAACCGCCCTACCCCGCACCACACCTAACAACGCCAGCAAGCGGAAGAAGCACTCGGATTAAAGGCATGCATAATCTCGGGAGTTTTGTACCATAACATCAAAATTTTGTATGTATTTTCTTTATAAACCACACAGAAGATTTAGATGTGTTGTCCCAAATTTTCTTCCATTGCACGAGATCAATGTCACATTGCAAAAACTGGAACCACTTGCGCATGTAGTGATGAGTGTCATTAGAGAGGGTGTGCAGCATCCATAAGAAGTCTGTATATATTAGAAATTATGTTCTTTTGATGTGGACCTTGTATGCATAGATGCTCAAAGGGAGTAGGTTTCCCAAGAGTCAACGTGGGGGACATGGAGAAAAAGTGACGTATCTGGAGGTGTATATATATATAAATGTTGGGAATGCAGATCCTTTTTCTGGAGATAAGACAATGGTTGCAGCTTTCGAGTAACAGGCTGTACTAGGTGGCGCAGTTGGAAGAGTGTGGCCGTGACCCAAGGGGACATTCGGGGCACCGCCATACTATCTGCAAGGTTGGGGTTAAAAAGAATATTAGTGGCAAGCAATCGGAGGTCAATGCAAACCTAGTTCTACAAAGGTCAAACCCGGCCAAAAGGAAAACATAACAAATGAAGGCACCCAGCACAGAAAGGTGGGAGAGAGGGAGGGTGGGGAGGAGGGGGGGGGGGGGAGAAGGGATAAGGATGCAACCCCGAAGAGTCCATAGATGGACACCTCAGTGAAGTATCAGACAGGCTCATCTCTGGAACGAGGGAGGCGAGGACGCTGAGGTGTACGTGAAAGATGCTTCCGGCCCCTGCGAACTGGTGTCCAAATCTTGTTGGGAGTAACGGGAGGACGAGATGGAGTAGGCGGCAGAGAGGAGGCATCTTCCAGTAGAGGAGGTAGTCCCAATTGCTTCAGAAAGCAGTCCGCCTCCAAAAGATCACGAAGAGTAACTTGGTAATCTTCCTTGGAGATGACCAGCTTGAAGGGGAAACCCCAGCGATAGGGGGCACGGTGATGTTGAAGATGAGTGGTAATTGGCTTCAGCGCCCGCCGTTTGGTCAGGGTAATCGGAGAGAGATCACAAAAGAGCTGGAGCCTGTCCCCTTTAAATTCCAGGGAAGGGTTGTTGCGTACGGAGGCTAATTTGTGCTTCCTTGCTTTCAAAATAATGAAAGCGGACAATGACATCACGCGGTCTGGTGCCATCAGCAGGTCTGGGGCCCAATGATCGATGGGCCCCATCCAGGCGCCAATCCGCTTCTGGAACCCTGGGGGCAGTTGAAGTGAAAAAAGACAGGAGATGTCGGCGGAGTTGGAAATCGGTAACAGATTCGGACATACCGCGGATACGGATGTTCTGCCGGCATTCCCTGTTTTCTAGATCCTCTTGTTGGAGCTGAATTTGGGACATGGTGTGTTTCAGATACACGTTGTCTTCTTCCAAGACATGGACGTACTGCATCAATTCATCAAATTTATTCTCTAATTGGGCAGCACAATCTCCGATCTGAGCTATTTCCCCACGAAGATCCAAAGCCAATTTTCCCACTTCAGCGGATATAGAGGCGATAATATTGCATAGAAATACTTGCAATTTTCCCTCTAGCGAAGATACCGTGAGAGCAGGAGCAGTGGGATGCAGATTCAGTGCAGATCTCTCTGTCTCTCCTTCTACAAGGATCAGGGGTTCTTCTCCTGCTTCCATGATGGAGGAATCTGGTGAGGAGGTTGGCTGCATTGTATGGGGCAGTGTAGAACCTCTGACCGCCACTGGGGGCCCGGAGCTCGCTCCTGGGATGACAGCTGAAATTGAGGCCAGGGATTGCGGCCTGTGCAAGAACCGCTGCAGCGGGGAGGGCCGCGGATCACGTGGTGGGTGGGGAAGGGGGCTTCCAGCTCCTGATCTTCCCCATGATCACTGGGGATCGTGCTGGTTTGGGTGCCTAACTAATTTGACTCACCCTGGTATGCTCACAGGACAGCAGTGCGCCAAGGGTGAGTCTCTGTTGCCGGGGGATGAGCGGAGCTCAGTGGGATGCGTCCGTCTTCATCCCTGGGCGCGCGCATGCGCCCCTACACATGAATTTGATGGTGAATGCCTGGTGAATCCCTTGATAAATAAATCAAGGAAGTTACTGGGGTAAAGTTAATTGTACTCCTTATAAACAGCTTAAGGTTGGTCATAGACACAATTCCCCCATTCACACATTCGAGGTGGATGGGGGAATCCTCCCCACTGAGCTATTGTATTCTGACAGTGGGGAGACTTCCCTGCTGTCAGAATACACTGGTCAGCACTGCCAGCGACCCTTATTGGGCTGCAAAAATAGGGCGATTGTGGTAGGTGTACTTTCACTCCACACAGCATCCATCTGTTAGTACAATCTTGGAGAACAGTGCAGGGCATAAGTCCCTTTCCTCTGGTTTTTTTTTTTTTATTGCTTGCTACAAACCTGGAGTCACACCAAGTCAGTGGGTTTATATGAGGGTCCACTGGGGGCTTTGCCAGGAAAGCTTTTGCCAGTGTCCACCTGACAACAGCATATAACACATCAAATATGTGACTTTTTGTGCTATACTGTACTCCCAAGATATGGAAATTACTGATAAGGGAAATTTCCCATTGTATTCCTATTTCAAACACACATACTGTTTACTTCTTTAAACCCAAAGGTTCTACTAGCTAGTGGAAAAAAAAAAAACTATTCTCTGATCATCCTAGGGTAAACAACATTCAAACTCTTCATCACCATGGGGTCTTTTCTAAATATTTGGTCCTGTTCCAAGGCAGCCTACTGTATTTAATTTAGATCAAGAGGCTGCTGTGGATTTTCATCTAAAATGAAGGCAGAACTAATCCAGACTCCAGACTTTAATTTCATGAAAGTTTGCTTTTTTTTTTTTTTTTATAGAAGGAAAAAGGTTCACTTAAAAACATTTAAAAAAATTAAAAAGCACGTGAAAGTAATTAATATTTGATCTTCTTGTTTCTATATACTGTATAAGTCTTACTGCCTGTATAGACCTCATAGTTTCATGAGGTTTTACATATTCTATGAACTCCCTTCCATTACTTCATTCAGAGTACAGGTGTACTCTGTGTGCATTGTGTTGATACAGTAGGCCATATTGTAATGTCATTAAGAATGAACACAGAAATCGCACCTGCTGTTGGCCCCATTCTTTCATTTTTACAGCACAAACAGAGCACACTTTTGTGTTTGTTTTCTAGTGGATAGTGTCTGTGATACTCAAGCTGGCAGGCCTTGCTTTAAAAGTAGTCATGTTTAAACATGTTCACTTTACAGGGTAGTGCTGCAAATATACATCAGAAACAAAGTAGACGTGATATACTGTGTGTGTGTATGTATACTGTACATATGTGTGTGTGTGTACATATATATTATATATATACACACACACACACTATATTGCGAAAAGTATTGGGACACCCCTCCAAAGCATTGGATTCAGGTGTTTCAATCGCCTCCGTGGCCACAGGTGTATAAAATCAAGCATCTAGGCATGCAGACTGCTTCTACAAACATTTGTTGTGAAAGAATGGGTCGT
Organism: Staurois parvus; assembly: GCF_062004578.1. Classification (NCBI taxonomy): domain Eukaryota; kingdom Metazoa; phylum Chordata; class Amphibia; order Anura; family Ranidae; genus Staurois; species Staurois parvus. Next base: position 15,506,664 of record NW_028318083.1, on the reverse strand, counting down.
TCTCAGGAGCTCAGTGAATTCAAGTGTGGTACTATGATGGGCTGTCACCACTGCAATAAGTCCATCCGTGAAATTTCCTCACTACTAAATATTTCATGGTCAACTGTTAGTGGTATTATAACAAAGTGGGAACAACAGCAACTCAGCCACCAAGTGGTAGGCCATGTAAAACGAGAGAGCGGTGTCGTTGCATGCTGAAGCGCACAATGCGCAGAAGTCAGCAACTGTCTGCCAAGTCAATAGCTAAAGACCCCCAAACTTCATGTGGCCTTCATATTAGCACAGCAACAGTGCATAGAGAGCTTCATGGAATGGGTTTCCATGGCTGAGCGGCTGCATCCGAGCCTTACATTACCAAGTGCAATGCAAAACATCAAATGCAGTGATGTAAAGCACGCCACCACTGAACTCTAGAGCAGTGGAGATGTGTTTTCTGGAGTGACAAATCACACTTCTCTGGCAATCTAATTGGACGTGTCTGGGTTTGGTAGCTGCCTGGAGAACGATACTTGCCTGACTGCATTGTGCCAAGTGTACAGTTTGGTGGAGGGGGGATTAAGGTGTGGAGTTGTTTTTCAGGGGTTGGGCTTTGCCCCTTAGTTCCAGTGAAGGGAATTCTTAAAACGTCAACAAACCAAGACATTTTGGACAATTTCATGCTCCCAACTTTGTGGGAACAGTTTGGGGATGGCCCCTTCTCTCTTTAGAGCAGAGACTGCAAGCCAGGCCTTCTAGTCCAACATCAGTGCCTGACCTCACAAATGCACTTCTGGAAGAATGGTCGAACATTCCCATAGACACACTCATTAACCTTGTGGACAACCTTTCCAGAAGAGTTGAAGATGTTACAGCTACAAAGGGTAGGCCAACTCAATATTGAACCCTACGGACTAAGACAGGGATGCCTTTAAAGTTCATATGCATTTAAAAACAGGTGTCCCAATATTTTTGGCAAAATAGTGTGTATGCATGTGTGTATATATACAGTTAGGTCCATATATATTTGTACACAGGCACAATTTTTGTTCAGGTATTTACCAAAACATATTCAAGCTATAGTTCTATAATGGATATGGGCTGAAAATGCGCACACTCAGAGAACACGCTCTTAAGAGTAGCCATTCCCCTTTTTTCAAGGGTTCAACAGTAATTGGACAATTGAATGTAATCATAAATAAAATGCTCATTTTTAATATTTTGTTGAGAATACTTTACTGGCAATGTACTGTGTACAAATATATATGGACCTAACTGTATACTTGTAATGTTGGTCACCTTAATAGCAGCCCATTGCCAAATGGACTTTAGAGCCTTATAGCTCCAATACGTATGGAGGAAGGTACCCCTGTCTGGGCATCCCCTAAAGTATGTTTCTGCAACCCCAGAGCTTATGGAATAGATTTTGACGGGGTAAGTTACCATCTAGTATGTAGTTTTTGAAAGCATGTCTTTATACCTGCCTATAGTTTGGGCGTGACATCAGTAAAAAGCCACACAATATATTCACTGAATGTAATACTACAGAAAATAGCCAGACATTGCAGACATGCTTCAGAAGATGGTAAGAGAGTGCACACATGCTGCAGGAGATAGACAGAGACTGGAGACATGCTGTAGGAGTTGTTGGAGACTAAGGAGACAGTCATAGACAGGATACATCTTACATGAAACCTGTAAGGATCATTCTGTTGATCATCTGCATTACTAATCAATGTTTCTACATTTAGGCCTTACATAATGTGCCACATCTGAAAAGAAAACAATAAAGGAATGGACAGAATAGAAAAGGGAAAATAGTATGAAAAGAACCAAACAAATTAAAAAATTAGAACCCTGTCTAAAGACTTCAATTCCTTCTTGGGCCTGGAAAAAGCTTGGTCTTACGGGGTTCTGTTTTTTTCATTCAGCCAGCTGAATGGAAAAAAAAAGCTGAACTGATTCCCCAGTCACATATTCGAGGTGAATGCGCAAATCCTTCCCACTGTGTCATTGTATTCTGACAGTGGGACTCCCCCACCTTCTGAATACTGCATGTGCTGATCAAGCAAATGTCGATTGATAGAAAATTTTGATCCATGTATGGCCAGCTTGATTATTGAGTAAGAAAAACACAGACTATTATCTGCAAGGGCCCCTGGTTAAAAATAGATGCAGACCCGACACCAGAAATCTGATGACTTTTGTTATGGATGAAATAATATCACCGTCAGTGCTGGGACAGGTCATCCTGTGCTCAAGTTGAGGATAGTAAACTTTGTGGTGTTCCTAGGGTTGGGCATTTTCATTCTGATTACAGTTTCTGCACTTTGTTAAAATATTATAGGAGCATCAGGTGTACTCCTCATTCTGGGCTCCAACCTTCTGCTCCTGGGCTGGTCCTGTGCCTGCCCAACTACCAATTTCCTGTACATGAGTCACAATTTTAGCCATTGAACTGTGTAAGCAAGCTTTTTTACAACAAGGGGGCAGAGGAGTAACTGTAATACATTTGAAAAAGAGAGTTATGCAGGCCATAGATGGGGAGAAAACGGGCCGTTTTATTTTTTTTTTAGAAAAATGAAAAATCGGTCGTTCAATCAGCCAACGTTACCACCATTGGTAAAAAAAAGTCGGCTGATTTTCGTCCCGTCTACGGCCGGCAATTATAGCAATAATACGGCAATAATAGCGGTGTCCCTACAGAAAGCTCCGCTATATTTGACATTTAAAAGAAGAAGAAATAGAATATGATTAATACAAAGAAAAAGTTGCAACATTGTATCTATTTGTATCCATTTCGGATACAGATGTTTCTATTCGGATACAAATAGATACAATGTTGCAACCCTTATACTTTTAAATGTCAAATATCATAGCAGAGCTCTCTGCAGGGACACCGCTAATAGATTTGACAGAAGTATTGCAGTTGCAAACATTGTATCTATTTGTATGGATACATATAGATACAGATGTTCTTCTTTTTCTTTGGTCACGACTCATGCGCATTTTTTTAATCGGGAAAAAGATCGTCCGATTTGCCCATCATTGCCGTGAAAATTTTTTTTTCCAACATGAACGATTAAAAAAATGTGTCAAAATCAAGAAAACCAGCCGACCAATTCAGCCACGAACGATCCGAAAATCGGCCGATTATTTTTTTGGATGAATTTTCGGCCGGTTTTCTCCCCATCTATGGCCTGCATAACTCTCTCTCTGCTGAATGGAAAGAGTACAATATATTCATATGCAAAATTTCATAATTAACCTGTCTAAAGATAAATTTGAACTTTTTCATCTGTGCTATAAATAAAGAAAATATACATGCAAAATCCCTATTATGTTGAACATCCTAATCATGTATGTGTCTTTACAGCATATCAGCTAGTCAGACTCTCCTTTTTGTTTGTAACCTTTACTGGGGGATGAAACAAACTTTGCTTTGATCAACACTTCTGGGTTTTTCACACTGATGAATGTAGCCCAATATTCCATCCAGTTGATTTTAATTACATTTGCATAGTGAATACACTAGAGGGCAAAGTACATAAAACAATGTATTAGCTTTCGGGTAGTGACTTCGCCATAATGCTTTATGGATACTTTCCTCGATAAAGTAGCTTAGCTAAGTCTTAAAGAAGTACTATCTCTCTTTTATATTGCGTTCCCAATGGAATAAAGTAGTGCTTTGTCCCATCTTCCTAGGTGCCTATAGCGCTAGCTGAAATTTCATACAGGGGTCCCCTCATGGCGCAACCTGTCCAGCACTGCTGCTATCAAGGAGACATGCTGACATATCTTCTCTTTGGCATTGTGCTTGCTCATGAATGTCTTGGACAGATGCAGGGAACCAGAGACAGACGCTTACATCTCCTTGCTAGCTGCGATGTCGGACAGCCCTGCATCAAGGAAAGGGCTCTTTCTCTGACATTGAAGCTTGTGTTACAAAATGGGACAAAGTACCACATGTAATTTGTTCTATCAGGAATTTAATGCTGTGTGTAAAACAAGAAAAAAGTGATATTTAATTATCATATAAGAGAAGTATGGACTTAAAAACAATAAAAACCCAAACATTTATACTCACCTAGGTGGATGCAGCATTGATCCGTTGCTGCATCTGTCCCCCAATGGCTCTGTAGTGAGAACTGATCGATCAAACACCACTGATCACTCAGTTCTCTCCGAGCAGTGGGCTATGTCAGTCTCCTCTCTGCTCTGCCCCTCAAGCACTCACTGAAGCGCTGGGCCGTGGACGGGGCTGGCTCACTCTCTCTGCGGATCACTGAGAGACTGAGCCAGGTGCCAGTCCAGGGTTCTGGGTGAATCCCAATCATATGGTCAGGATGTTTTCCCCTAGTCATCTTCCAGGACAGCCCTTGAGAGATGGATCTCCTCCCACCAAAACAGGAAACACTTTGCCACAGGTCTTTAAAATGTGGTCCCTCAGGAACATGCTCAGTCATTTGTGTTTCCTCCATTCGGAAGAGGCATGTTGCCTGAGAAACCATTTTTTTACTCAAGGGTTGCCTTGGGGAACGGCTTCTCGGATGACTGGGTATCTCTGCAGCAGTTATTGCAGTGGGTATACACTGCTGTGCCCTCACCTGAAATACATGTGTACCGTCCAAAATGATTAGGAACAGACCAACTCCCACCTCCTCCCATTTCACGGTGAGGGTCAATGGCTGGATGACGGATCTTCCTTGGTGACAGAAGGCTCTGGCTGTGAAGGGAGGCAGCTACCAAGCGTGTTGCCAGGTCAGAGGATGCTGGTGAAAATTATGTCATCTTTGTGCACCAAGACTTCTGGTTCCGGTCTCAGGGTGCAAGGAGGAAGGGGAGAACCGGCTGCATAGCGTCAGGCAACAGCAGACTTGAGAACGAACTGCGCTCCTGTGACCTACAGGAGAAGTATAGCCAAAATAGCTTTGGCTATAATTCTCCTTTAGGACTCAGCAGAGCGATTAACCCATCCCAATCTTTGTTTTGTGTTTTCTGTTAGAATACAATGTTTGTAAGTGTCTTGCTATTTATTCTAAACCTGTATCTATTAGTGAAGAAAATGGTTCTTTATGAGCAAGTTTTATTAACTAAAAGTAACAATAATTAAAATATGTAAATGCAAATACAGTTCCTATCTTTCCCGTCAAGATACTGCAGCAAGTTCACATGTAATTTGATGTTAAGCTAAATGTGTTAAAGTGGATAAGGTCTCTCCATAAACATGTATGCTTGAGTTGCGTACATGTTTATGTCTATGGAGAGTGGAAACAAGAAAAAATCCAGCATAAGCATTAGCTGTCACCCTTCTAGGATCAGTCCAATCACCCTTCTAGGATCAGTCCAATCACCCTTCTAGGATCAGTCCAATCACCCTTCTAGGATCAGTACGCTGAGTTAGGTTGTCGGGGTCTGCTTTTGCCCATACAGTATACTTTGTGTACTTTCATATATGGATTGGAATTCAGATTTTTTTTTTCCTTGTTAATGCATTTTCACAGAGATAACACAATTTTAATTAGGAAAGTTTAATCTGAATCTGGTAAAATCTTAGATTTGCTGTGTAATTAATGTCAGTTTTTGCTGGAAAGCTATTAAACTTTTAATTTAGTGGTATGATTTAAATTCAATTTACATAGTGGGGATGTATATAGGCAATTCAGGGATATAATTCCATCTTCATTGTACATGTATGTGTTTCTCTGAAATATATTGTAGGCCCCTCGGGTGCTGAAAGGATTAAATTATCTATGTGTGCACACAGAGCCAAAGCTGTGCCATCTGCTCTGCCTGTTCTACTGCTCAGCTGATATTGTTGACCCCAAGTAGAATTAGGGCCATCCAAATCCAAGCCAGGCTAACTCCAGCCTTTTGAATACCTCTAAAATGAGAGGGTTACCATGACAGCACTGCAGAAGGTGACAAGCGTTAGGGTCAGCAAGGATCAGTTAGGATAGCGCGACAAGGATCTAAAGAAACGCAGTGCATAAAGACCGCAGCGTGCCTTTAGGAAATCTGAGCTTTTTTTAGGCGCTTTCTCTTACCCTTTTTTACTTTATCTCCCCCCACCCTTTTCTTTTTGTTTGAAATCTTGCAAGCTGCCTTAGCTTAACAATTGGAGGTCTATTCAGCTCTGAAAAGACCAAGCACAAAAGATGGTGCTTCATCTGCACCTCGAAGATCGGAGAAAAAGCCTGCAGCTGCAATTAAGGACAATTTCTAAAAAGGTGCCAGCAGGTTCAAGTTAGAGGTGATTCATATTTAAACAGCCTTGATAAAATCTCTAATTCTTAAGAATTATTTAGAACAGGTATTAAAAAAAAGTATGACTTTCTTAAATGTTTTAGTGTTTAGCTTTAATGTTTTATTTATCTATTTTTTTTTTGTAGAAAGTTAATACATGGTGCATATTTTGGCACACTAAATTGAGCAAATTTTGTCTCTACGCAATACACTTGTACACTTGACCCACTTGCACATTTGTTAAAATTTGGTAAGTAAAACAAGTGATGCAGGCTTTAGAATAAATGGACATGCAATTTACCATGTTCTATTTATTTTTCTGCAAATAAGTATTTTTTACGGAAGGACAGTTGATGGATATTGACTGGTCAATGCTTCAGCAGGGTGCAATGTGCCTTTCTCTTGAGAAGGATGGGCTGTGCCCTGCCAAAACATTGGCCAAAATAAAGACGGAAAAGATTGCTGTGTTCGGCTGGGAATGCCTAATTTAGAAGGGGGGTACAGAATAACATCAGCCACAAGATACTCAAACTAGATATCGACAAGGGCATGAGTAAAGAATATCTTTGATTGTACAATGTGTGTGTGTGTGTGTGTATATATATATATATATATATATACACACACACACACACACACACACACACACACACACACAGTGTGTAAAAAAAATAAATATATGTATATATATATATATATATACACACAATGTGTAAAAAGAAAAAAAAAATATGTGTGTGTGTCAGGTCAGTTATATGCTTATAGTACAGTCATTTCTGCATGGGGATGGCTTTTTGTGTTGTCTCATGCACTGATCCTGCATGAATGCTCACCTTGGTGCTTGGTGCAGTGCATTGAGTTAGCCGCAGGGTGCTTTACAGGACCAGAGCTGTGGTCCATCGCTAAGGAACCCAGTCCCTGAAGACTCCTTTCAGGGTATTCCCACCATGACAGGTGGAGCATGGGCTGACTTTACAGTCCAGCATCTTGCACAAATAAGCATGGGTCACATTGTATCTCTCACTGTTACTGTAAAAATGGAGCTTTGTTTGAAATGTAGACACGTCACATTTTCAAACTTTCCAAACTTGGCACTAAAATTCACACACTCAGAGCTTAGTCTCAGGTGGATGACCTGTGTTACAACACAGCACTGGTCACATACATTAACACCACTTTCCCCTAGAGCCTTTATAGGTTACTCAGGTGTTTTCTCCCACCCTTTCACCACAAGGATTTGTTGCAGAATGATCTACACCTGGGTTATCGCTTGCTACTTACGGACATGCTAACCCTATATTCTTCACCCTATTTCATGAGTACCCCACAGGGAAAAACCCTAATTTGTAGATATGGCGGGGACCAGGCAAAAAGGAGTTGATGCAAAATCGCAGGCTAACATTCACTCTGCTGAAGGTCCACAAAACACTCAACCTTCATGTTGATGGATCCATTGTACCACAAGTGCCTAACACCAGTCTCCACATCCAGTTCTAGCTCTGTTTCAGGCATGCAGCACGTGGCCTATTTCACTAAAGCAGAGTTATCTGCATCTATGTCACATTTCTTCAGACATTTTACTGCCTTAACACAGCCATCTTCATCCATGGGCCAAAAACTCCATACCTCTGCCATTCCTAGAGGATGCAGATACAGAAGGAAATGAAGAAGATATTGGGGCAGTATTGATGGAAGCTGCAGAAGGTTTTTCTCAGATTGTTACTTTATTGAAGAGGTAGCTTCATGCAACATGCTTGCTAACATTGAAAGCTCATTGCCTCTGTCCACAAACGCCTTGGCATTGTGCAAGTGGACTCTCCTCCGTCTTGCCATCCCCCTTTGGGTACAAAGAGACCTACAAAACCCAAAAACTTTGCCTGTTTATGAACAGACAGAATGTGCAGTCTAGGATGACTGGGTCACTCCTGAAAGAATTTTCCCCTTTTTTCCTTGTTTACAAGCTATTTCTTTGTGAAAACATAAGTTCAAATAGCGTACAATACAAAAGATGTATAGATTCAGTAAGTGTTCACAGTGGGGGGAATACATAATACTGAACTGGTGAAGCTTTGCAGTGTTTACATAAAGTGGAGTTACATAGTAGTCATATACACCATACACTTATTACATAGTGTCAATCAGACAGTAAAAAGAGCTCCAAAAATCAAGTGACATAGGAATTGGTAGTCTCATAGTGATTCTTATACAGAATTTAGAAATGTGTATAATTAATCCCACGTCACCAACCTGTATATTATCTAATTCCTCTAATTATGGGTAGTTGCTCGCAACAAAAAGTGTTCCCACTAAAAAATCAATACACAATATATATATTGCTGCTCCTCCCTAAGTGCAAAAATCCTCTCAAATAATCATATAACCTAGAAATTGCTTGAAAGTGCTAAGAATAACAAAGTGCAAATTCATATATTATATAGAATCATATCCCCCACATGTTCCTAATATAAATGTCATAAATCACAAATATATTGGAATAAAGTGATGTTTCTAAAGTGCATATATAGTTTATAAAAAAGGTCCAGAAATATATGCAATAATTCTGAATTGCCTCCCATCCGATGACTCACTTTCAATGATTCAAATGGATCCTTCTACACGTGTATCGTCACGGGCACGTAACTTCCTCAGTAGTACTACTGAGGAAGCCACGTGCCTGTGATGATACGTGTGTAGGTGGAGCTAGGCAGCAGGGATCTTGGAACCGGAGGTGACGCTAGAGCGCTAGCTCCGTGACTTACAGATATGCGAGTTGTTTTTAATAGCTTGTAAGTGCATTTTTTATTTAATAAATGTGATTTCTTTATATACTACACTATGGGGGTCCCCTCTTCCGTTTTCACCATAGACCAGAAACCACTAATTTAAAGGGCCAGTTACATACAAATAGAAGTATCCATTTGAATCATTGAAAGGAAGTCATCGGATGGGAGAGAGTCCTTATATGAGGGAGAGAGAATATCTACAGGATTCCAGATATGAGAAAATAAGCAGTTTGACGTGTAAGAGGGCAGGTCGCATAGTTGAAGTGATCGTGGATTTTGAATGGTGGAGGATTATGCACTTATGCATGAGTTTGGAACAGCACATAGACTTTATTTCATAATTATTGCATGCATTTATGGACATTTTTTATAAATTATCTATGCACTTTAGAAACAGCACTTTATTCCAATATTAATGTGATTTATGAAATTTATATTTTGGCACATGTGGGGATATGATTCTATGTAATTTATGCATTTGCACTTTGATAATATTAGCACTTTCATGCAATTTCTAGGTTATATGATTATTTGAGAGGATTTTGTACTTAGGGAGGCGCAGCAATATATATAATGGTGTATACAGAATTTTGACAGACATACTGTAGATATTTGTTGGAACACTATATGTCCACCATTTAGCAGTAAAAAGGGACATTGTGTCATGAAGTGCATGAAAAATTCTTACCATTAGTAGCATAATGGCAATCATAGTCAATCATTTGCAAAAAGCGAATAAGGGGAGATTTCCAGTTTATTGCATTATTGCAATAGCTCATTGTGTAGCTATGCATGTGGTACAGATAAGATCCCTGGGATCAGAGTGAATAAAAGATACATAGACATGATCAACGTCACTACTTGACCCGCTATCTTAGAAGAAATATCAGAAACGTTTTGCCAAATAGGTATTAATTTCTCACAACTCCAAAATATATGGAGTAAAGAACCAAGGGAGGGACAGCCATGAAAACATGTTATAAATCTCTGGAAATATAGAATGGAGTTTAATAACAAAACATTCAGTCCCCTTTTTTTACACAAGTGGACCTGTTAAGTCTGCTTGTCAGTTTTTCAGGCGAACCTGATTGGATGCTCCATTCTCCTTTTATGAAACAGTGGGTGTAAAAAGATGTGTCCATTTACACCCACCAACAATCTGCTAAAAACAAACAGGTGGGGATCCGTTCCCCTTCTGTTGTTAGGATCGGATGGCAGTCGGGTGTAAATGGACAGGCTGTCTGTTTACATCCGACTGCCCATAAAGGAGAGTGGGCTGTGTCCTTCCACCAAAGAAAGCTCCCAGAAGATAGAAAAGCAGCTGCAAATATGGGGTCACCTAGAAGAGAAGCCCATGAAGGGAGTGCTGAAATGAATCAATATCTAAATTTAAAGAGGGGCCAGATTCAAAGACTGAGCCACCAGGTTATTAAGGAGGGAGGGGTCAGAGCTTTGTATTTATTTATTTGTCACAGGTACTTATAAAATTGCCGACAGTTATGAATTTGTCTTGAAAACCTTGGTCTTTTATTCAGCCAAGTCTGTTGTTCTTTATCTGGATCTTATCTAAAAATGGATTTAGGAACATTGGTAAGCAAAGCTTTGGATAACTACAACCGCTTTCATTTTAATAGCTAATTCTTCCCAAGAAAGAAATAGATTATGACTTTCAAAGTATGTTATGAATTTTAGTCAACAGAGGGAGGTAATTATTATGAAAACGAATATATATTGGCATTAGGGTATACCCAATTATGAGATAGTATCATTGGACCAAAAAAATGTGAGAGATGTTCTACACTGAGACAAGGTAAGGTTAATAGACATAGCTGAAGATTTAGAGAGATTACCAGCCAGCCTTGACAGGTTACAAAATTTACACAAAAAAAACAATTGCGTAAGATATAAAATAACATCATCCGCATAAATCAAGTGTAGGAAAGGGGGTGTACACTGTCAATGTGAACCACGGTAACAAAGATCCAAAGGCTGACTTCAGCCTAACCTCCTAAAATAATACATGCCCCTCTGATGATTAAGTCATATCCCAGGTGAAGCGTGTTAGATCGGTGTGTCTGATGATAGGAGACTGAGCTGAAATCAGCCTTTGGATCTTTGTTACAGTGGTTCACATTAACCGTGTGCAGCTCCCTTTAATGCATTTCATATTTACCTGCTCTGTGCAATGATTTAGCATAGATTGACCCCAAACCACCTTTTTTGGGGTCTCCTGTCTGTGATCTTGGCTTCACCTCTTCTCCAAGTGCCCCCATAGCAACCAAAAAAAGCTGTGCTGCTCAAAGAAGGCCCACAATTGCCAATATGAAAGTCCTGAAACCAGGTGCAAGTCTGACATGTCACCAAGAGTACTGTGAAACTAATAGAATGGCTGCACTCCAGAAAGGAAAGTCCAAAAAATACCAATTTTGTTTTTTTTTTTTTAAGTAAAATCCACATCAAAACACAGTGCCAGGAGCTGAGAGCAAATGCCATCGCATTTCGTGCTAGTGAGCGCTTAGTTATAACACACATTAGCTGAGAGCATTACCCATTAAATACCACACATCTAACATTGATCCGGCTGTACTCAATCAGTGATCAAAATAGCAAAATGCAGGCTCAATCCCGAGCCAGGCACCGTGAATCTATAGATACACATAGCAGGGCTTGGCCCCTCCCCCCTGTTCACTCCTCACAGGATTTGACTGACAGCACCAGGAGCCTATGGCTTCCGCTGCTGCCAAGTCTCCTGTGAGGAGAGAGAAGGGAAAAGATCTGCTGCATGGGCACAGTGGTGGATCGATATTGGGGCTGGGGGAGCAATATTTGAAAAGGTTTTTTTTCTACCCTAATGCAGAGAATGTATTAAGGTAAAAAAAAGCTTTTTGCTTAATAACCAATTTGAGGTCATTATTGATGACCAATATAGGCCTATAGTTTTGTGGTAGTAAATGGGCTTTGTTCAGTTTTGGTATCAATGACCTATTGACTAGAAGCATTTCATGTGGGAAGTGGTTACCTTTTACCCCAAAAATCTTTACTGAGCTCTATCCAGTGGGAAGTAGTGTTCACAAGGAAGTGGGCTAGTCCTAGTTGATCCTACTGCATCTGTCCTAAACAAATCTCTCACTGTTCCTATTGAAGATATTCCTTTTCTCTGAGATTCTGCATATAGTTTGAGCTGCTCCTAAAAGCTCTCTTTAATCTTGCAGGCTCAGCCCTGCAAACAGTTTTTGCTGTAATTTCATTATGTCAAACTGCAGCTAACTGGACTAGAAAAACAACCAGCAAGACTCTGTATTTCAGGATCACATTGTTACACATCAATTACAACAGTTGTCTTCTGTTCTACTTTTCTGTTTAGATGCCCTAGAACATGTTAAGGGACACATTTCCAGAATGTCTCTAATCTACATTCACATGCACAAACTAATGGCTAAATCTTGGACAGTTGAAGCTGCCTGCAAATAACTTCTCACACAGACCTTTCCAAGGAATACATCTGTTCAGTAAGACACTTGCCCAGTTAATTAAAGTGGTTACAGGTGGGGAAGGTTTTACTTCCTCGGTGATCCCAAAACCACCTTCTTCTGAGCCCCTAGCTCATAAAACCTAGCATAGCACTTGTCCATTCTAGCAAGATTTCAACTTCAAACCCAACTTCAGTTCATGCTTTTGGTGGAAAGCTTGGCCCTGCAAGTCCACTAAGCCTTCCCCAAAGCCCTCTTCTCATTGAAGGGACACCCTCACTCCTAAGAGTGGGGAGACATCTGTTACAGTTTGCTTCTCTCTGGATTACAGATGTCTCAGACCTGTGGGTTCGGTCGGTGGTTTCCAATATGTTGGCAGCCTGGAGTAAGCAGGCTCCTTCATTTGCTTTGCCAGTGCTCCTGTCCAGTCAAGTAAGGAACTCCCTATCTTAGTGGATCACCACCCTAGTCTTAACAGTGGAGATGTCTTTCCTTCCTTATCCCTGGAATGTTATCACAACAGAGGCAAGTCTCTCAAGCTGAGGAGGGAAGTGTTCCAATTCAAAACAGTTCAAAGAGCATGGTCATTGAGGGAAGCCAAGCTTCCCAATAACATTTTGGAGCAAAGCACAGTCATGTTAAGAAGGCACTTAAGCAGGGAGTAGTCCTACAATGCCACAACAGTTAATTACTGTACATTAGTCATCAAAAGGGCATCAGGAATCTGGTTGCCTTGAAGTAAGAGAACCAGATCATCTCTTAGACAGAAACTGTCAAGTGATCCCTGTGGTTCACACCCCAGGATTGGACATCTGGAAAGCGGATTATCTCAGTTGCCATTGTCTGGATCAATGGGCTCTTCATCTAAATATCTTCAATCTGATATACCACAAATATGGGTTTCCAGATTTGGACATCCTTGTCTCCAGAGTCCACATTAAACTACCTCTATTTGTTGCCAGAACCAGGGATCCTATAGCTCTAGCTTCATATGCCTTGGTAATCCCCTGGTCTCAGTTCAGGCTAATATACCCCTTCCCTCTAGTGCAAATCCTACCTCACCTGCTCAAAAAATAGAGCAAGAGAAGAGAACCGTGATTTTAGTTGCACCAAACATGCCGACTTCTGTTGACAACCTATGACATCTTCCCAACAGACCAGGCTTACTGTCCCAAGGCCCTCTATTCCATTCTGCTTCTCAGTCTCTGGTTTTCTTGGAATAACTGTTGAAACACAAATGTTACATCATAGAAGGTTTTCTGAGTCTGTTTCCTACCTTGCTAAAAAGCAAAAAAACCTGAAACTCTTCTTTTTTGCTTGTGTGAACACAGACCCTTCAGTCCAAAAGATTAGTCTGTACCTCACATTCTGCCTTTCCTACTATCAAGTTCTGACCAGAAGTTGACCTTAAACATGCTTCGTCAGGTTTCAGACTTATCCATTCTTTTTCAAAGACCTCTGGTTCATCCTCCCTTGTAAAAACATTTCTGTATGGTATATTTCATATTAAGCTCCCTTGGGATTTCAACTTTGTTCTCTATCCTGGAGAAACCACTAATTGAACCTGCCGAGGGTATCCCCTAGAACAGGGGTGGGCAAACTGCGGCTCTCCAGCTGTTGTGGAACTACATTTCCCATGAGGCATTGCAAAGACCTGAAGTTACAAGCATGACTCCTATGACTTGCAGAGGCATGATGGAACTTGTAGTCCTGCAACAGCTGGAGAGCCGCAGTTTGCCCACCCCTGCCCTAGAACAGGGCTTAACATTTCGAGTCTAGATGTACTAGCCAGGCACAAAGCTTACTCTCCACCAGTTGTCCCACCCAACCTTGCCCAGGTCTGCCTCCAGCCCTGGCCCGCCCCCATCCCTGCCCCCAATCCCACCCCCAACCACGCCCCCTTAAAGCTTATGAAATTACATTTTTCTTTAGAATAAAGAGTCCAAAATATAAAAAACTGCAATTATAACAGAGCTTTATTACGTCGATTTAAACATAACAGCAATAGCCTAATAGTAATAGGGTGCAATCAAAATATCAAATTTTACAGCTTTAAACCTGTAGTAAACATTTTGGTTTTTTTTGTTTATTTCCTGCATCTTTAAAAAGAGACTTTAGTAACTAAAGTCTCTTTTAAAAGATGTAAGTTTAGTTTACAGAAGTATAGCATAAGAAAAATTGCTTATTTTGATGCCAAAAAACATGGAATGATAGTTACTGTAAACATGTTATATTTTTTATCTCCAGCAGAGACCTTAGAGAAGTGTGGCATTAAGAAAAAAACCTTACCTTAAGTTGGTGGGTGTAGGGATGTGCACCATTGGCAGGTCTTTACTTCACGTGTCCCCCACGTCTGTGTAGAGTGGGCCTCTCCTTGTGTCCCCCAAGGTAGTGGAGAGCGGGCCTCTCCTCGAGTCCCCCAAGGTGGTGGAGAGCGGGCCTCTCCTCGAGTCCGCCAAGGTGGTGGAGAGCGGGCCTCTCCTCGAGTCCCCCAAGGTGGTGGAGAGCGGGCCTCTCCTCGTGTCCCCCAAGGCGGTGGAGAGCGGGCCTCTCCTTGTGTCCTCCAAGGCGGGGAAGAAGAAACTGGACGTCGGAAACCGGAAGCCTGCTTCACAACGAGGCTTGAAGCGCAAGTGGAAAGCAAATCGATCCCCGGGACCTGGGGATCGCATTGCAAGCCACCCGCTCCATTGCAAGCCACCCAGTCCATCTGTGCTCAACTTAAAGGGATTTCCCCTTGCATTTGGCAAGTGGGCGAGCAGAAATTTCAAGCCTTGTTCTAGAATCTCTCTCATGTATAGTAACCTTTTTGGTTGCTATCACATTTGCTAGTCTGTTTCCAAACTGGAGGCCCTTTCCTGTAAAGAGTATTTCCTCATACTTCACAAGGTTGTCTTATACCCAAGGCCATCCTTTCTTCCAAAAATGGTCTTAGCATTCCACCTCAATGAGGACAATGTCCTCCTATCCTTACATCCTGCCCCTAAGCATCCAAAATAAATCTCTCTACTTTGCCTGGATGTAGTCAGAGCTATTAGAGCATACCTGTAAGCTACTGCTCCAATCAGACAGACAGATTCCCTCTTTGACCTGTTCTTTGGACCCAGCAAGGGACATCCTGCTTCAAAGTACACCACAGCAAAATGCATGTGAAATCTGATTGCAAGAGCTTACACTCTTAAAGAGATTTCCTGTGTTTTTACATGCCCCTTTTTCCAGATTGGTATGAGTTTCATGGGCATTTCAGCACCAAACCTTTGTAGCTCAGTTGTGTAAGGCTGCAACCTGGTCTTCTGTTATTATATTTTCAAAGTGGCCGCTCCATCTGCTGCTGATCCAAAGCTTCTTGCAACTGCTCTCTGAGTTTGTATCTTTTGGCCCTTACTGTTGGGCCAGTTGGCACAGTTTTTTGCCTCATTGTTGTCTACCCATCCTATCCATTGCTTGAGAATGTCCCATGGTTTATGAATATTCTGCCTGTGTACTGTATGAGTAACATAAGAGAATTTTGACTTACCTGTAAATTCCATATCTTGGAGTACAGTACGGGACACCCTCCCCTCCATTCCTTTGTTTACTCTCCTTTGCCTACTACAGAACTGAGGACTCACAGAGTGGGGAGGGTTACAGGGGAGGCACCGAAGTATGTGACCTCTAAAGCTTTGCCACTGTCCAATGAAGGGATATGCCTATAACCTATAGTGTTCAAATATTCTCCCTTTGTCTTGTGGTCTTGTGCTGTACTCCAGAATATGGAATTTACAGGCAAGTCAAAATTCCTCTTTTCCTTATTATCCTAGTTTGAGTCACTGACCTGAAACAAAAATGAAGATCAAAAAAGTCACAAGTACTGGAAACTAGCATTTTCAGATGACAGCCTCTATGTTTCTCTCATGCCATATTTACAGTTTGTAATTCTACAAAGTGTTTTGATCTCATTTAAAGTTTTTTTTTTTCTCTCTTTCTCTACTGACATTTGTTAGTTCCAGCTGTTTAACAAAGACATTGGATCCTATTAAAAGAGCTGTACGATGAAACATCTCACCACCCAGTGGAAGTGGCTCTTTAATGTTTGTGTTCCTGTGGCCTTAAAAGTGCAAAGCCTGTAGTTCTAAACTGTAGATGAGAGAAACAACTGCTATTCATTGACAGTGTCATTAATCATGGATTGGGGCTTTAAAAAATGATGACCAACAATTCAATTATTAACACAATTGCTAGCTTTTGACCTTTTTCATTTTTTACAGTTATCGACGCAATCCTTTGGTTTTAACCTTTTGCATTGTATCTTCTGTCACTGTTTTAATGGAGCTGTAACCAGATTAAAAATATGACCTCTACTTGTAGATAGGAAGTTGAAATCAAACAAAAGGTAACTTGAAGGTAAATGAGGGATGTCTTACAAAAATACAAACATTTGTCATTAGAACTTGCAGAATGCTATTTAAAAACCAGTTACAATATAAAATAATAATGATTTAAAGTATGTTACACTTTTAGAGGGGCTGCAGATGGCTGGATCTTTCCCAAATAGTTATGCAACGCTGAGAAGCTCTTCGAATTTCTGTCCTACTGAGCTCAGTTTGGATGAAGTACACATGCTCCCTTTCTGATCATAAAATAAAACTTTGGTCCCACCAACTGTAAATTCACATTTTTATAAATGATCATTATAGCAAAGTGGTTATACATACACTTGTCGTTTGCAACCATGTCAAAAGCTGTGCCCGAGTCACATTTTAGTATGTTAGCTTCTTTCTGACAGATGTCTCATTTGCAAGCATCGTTTGCTACCAGTAAGCAAGTCGTGTTGCCCACCATGCCCCCCATTACAATCTTGTAATGTGATTGAGGCTTGTGACTTGACCAAGTAGTTGTCTGCCTGAGTATGTATCCACAGGGAAGATAAATAACAAGTTCCCATCTATTAACATTTCAACTGAATGCTGGCTTGTGTTGTTACTCTTATTTTGCAGTATTGAAGTCAAGGGTTCAGTTCTCACAAAGCAAATAATCTACATGCAGTTTGTATATTTTCTATATGTTAGTTTGCATTGTTTTCATGTGCTTTTGGTTTCATCACCAAATTAGGTTAATATTTTTCACCCAAATTTACCTTATGTAGTCTGTACTTATGTACGTCAGACTGTAAGCTGCACCTTATTGTTTCGTGTGTTCTACCATATGTACTCATTGGAATTTATTTACTAACAACAAATAGGCCGTTCACCTTGCAAGGGAATTTGCCTCAGAGCTTAGTCAGTATATTAAAAATGTACTTTGCAAAGCATTACCAATCATGTGCAAGGAAAGTATATATAACAAAACCGCATTTTTTGCTGTTCTATGATCAGATGATGGATGTCAGCAGAGATTCATTCTATTTAATTAGCTCTGGACCAAATCATCAGAGTGAACAGCCTCTTTGCCTTTAGTAAATCAACCCAATTACTTCAACATAAATTAATTAAAAATGTGTGTTGTATGCAAACTCTGGAAGTTCAGAACTGGTAAAAATAAACTGGGCGGGTACGAAATGAACTGGATTTTTAAAAATGGAACTGTCCAAACCTAAGCATGAGCTGGGTCAGGCAGCCTGATTGTTATACATACAGACAGCTTTGCATATGATATATTGGTTTAATGAACTTCTGATGCAGGTAGTTTGTTTCCAACATATAAAACCAGAAACTGTGCATATGTATATATACATAAGCCCATAATAACAGGAATATGTTGCCAGTCCACTAAACACAGCAGTTATCCTTTTACACAAGGCAGTTAAAGAATGAAATTCTGGGTTCTTTCACTGCCTGTGTGGGAGAGATTTTCTATTCAGCCAAGCTGGAAAAAAGCTTGGAAGTGTCACATACAGTACCCTCACTGCCAAACATATGGAAACATTACCTATAAACTGAAAGGTGCTCACTATATTAATATCTTCTCAGATGTCTGCCCATATGAGTAACGTTTGGGTTATAACTGCTTGAAATAGGCGTAAATGGTTGTGTTATTTTGTTTCTAAATGGACACGTTTTAAAAGACCAGGTTGT
This sequence comes from Staurois parvus, assembly GCF_062004578.1. Lineage (NCBI taxonomy): Eukaryota > Metazoa > Chordata > Amphibia > Anura > Ranidae > Staurois > Staurois parvus. The sequence goes on along the minus strand of NW_028318083.1, from coordinate 15,488,136 downwards.
AAGATACGCTGTCCTTGTATCTCTCAGTAAGCCACTACTAAATTGGGCATCGCTTGATGTATGATTTATCAGAAAAGCAGCCATTCGTCTGTTAAATAATTTAGCTTTCTGCTAAGTATTTGCTGCAAAACACAGAATCCCTGTAAACACATGACTGGCAGTTGCCTGAGGCAGAAATTTTTACTGATGCAATGAGATAAAAGTAATTAAGAAACATGCAGACTGATGGATAATTAAATTCATGTGAAACTATTTGTAGCTAATTACAGTGTTCTAATCACAGAATGTTTTCTATTTGTCAAGGTAAGTGTGCTTAATTACAGGACTACTATTTTCTATACCCTAAAGTCTTGACCTGTTGGCTATGATGGGTGTTACCAATATCATTTTCATATATCTTTTTTTTTTTTTTTTAAACAGATGTTTATTGAACAATTAATTGTTGAGAATTCATGCATAATTAATGCTGGGTAGCATGGTGACAAAATTATAGTGAAATATACCATCTACAGTAAAGCTCAGGACCATTTTGAGGAAATTGTCATTTAGTTTCATGCCCATCAATAGTGAAATAACAAACTGAACTGATTAGGTTTTCCTGTAAAGCCATCGAGGATAGATTTTTTTCAGAAGGTTAAACTATTAAGAAGAGAACAGTGTCAACCTTGTGGATTCAAATAATTGACAAACAATAAAAAATTGACACATTGGTTTATTATTTTGAAATAACATTGATCCTATTCTCTGTAGATATGTTTGGGAAATACTGTTATTAAAAATAATTATGTAGCATTAAGAGCAATAACATTTTAAAAGATACAGTCAAAGCACTATTGAAAAACAAAATGACCAGTTACCCTAAAATGTATATAAATTAGATGTATAATATTGGTACATAATGTTACTGTTATTCATTTATGAATGTGTAGAAATCAGATCTGAAATAACAGTCAGTATCTTCTTTTATCAGTACCTATAGAAAGGGTTAGTAACGTTGGTTTCTTAGTTATCATAACCATAGGAGTCCCTTTTTATTGTTGCACCATGTACATCCACAGGTCATGGCATGTCTGCTGATCCCCCCCCCCTCCATTGTACCCTATAGGCAGTAGTGGATTCCTGCTTCTGCCTATAAGTGAAATTTCCTTGTTACTAAATATTTCATGGTCAACTGTTAGTGGTATTATAACAAAGTGGAAGCAACTGGGAACAAAAGCAACTTATCCACAAAGTGGTATGCCACATAAAATGACAGAGCGGGGTCAGCGCATGCTGAAACGCACAGTGCGCAGAAGTCGCCACCTGTCTGCAGAGTCAATAGCTAAAGACCTTCAAACCTTGCGTGGCCTTCAGATTAGCACAACAACAGTGCGTAGAGAACATCATGGAATCGGTTTTCATGTCTGAGCAGCTGCATCCAAACCTTACATCACCAAGTGCAATGCAAAGCTTTGGATGCAGTAGTGTAAAGCACACCACCACTTGACGAGCAATGGAGACATGTACTCTGGAGTCACAAATTATGCTTCTCTGTCTGGAAATCTGATGGACATGTCTGAGTTTGGTGGTTGCCTGGAGAAAGGTATTTGCCTGACTGCATTGTGCCAAGTGTAAAGTTTGGTGGAGGGGGGATTAAGGTGTGGGGTTGTTTTTCAGAGGTTGGTCTTGGCCCCTTAGTTCCAGTGAAGGGAACTCTTAAGGCATCAGTATACCAAGACATTTTGCACAATTTCATGCTCCCAACTTTGTGGGAACATTTTGGGGATGGCCCCTTCCTGTTCCAACATAACTGTGCACCAGTGCACAAAGCAAGGTCCGTAAAGAGATGGATGAGCGAGTTTGGGGTGGAGGAACTTGACTGGCCTACACAGAGTCCTGACCTCAACCCGATGAAACACCTTTGGGATGAATTAGAGCAGAGACACTGAGCCAGGCCTTCTTGTCCGACATCAGTGTCTGACCATACAAATGCGCTTCTGAAATTTTAACCATTTTTATTATCATTTATTGAAGTATTTTGTATGTATTCTGCATTCTGTGGATTTTAATTAGGTGTGACCATGAAATTTATCTGGAAAATACTTTTTAATAGTGAAAAATGAGCATTGGAAAAGTAAGTGTTGCCTTTTAACCACTTGCCCTCCAGAGGATTTTCTCCCCTTCCTGACCAGGCCATTTTTTGTTATACGGCGCTGCATTACTTTAACTGACAATTGCGCGGTTATGCAATGATTCACCCAAATTAATTTTACGTCCTTTTTTTCCCAAGAACAGAGCTTTCTTTTGGTGGTATTTGATCGCCTGTGTGTTTTTTATTTTTTGCGCTATAAAAAAAAAAAAAAGCTTAGGCTTGGATGTAGCAGACTATGGCAGTGTTCCATACATTGTATGGTGTAGCTTACATTTTTCCCACTGTTTGAGAAGTCATGTACACCTTTTAGGTACAGAGAAATGTGGTTTGGGTTGAAAAACAGAAGGGAATTATGCATTCTGATTGGATGTTAGATGAATACTCTCTTTACCACTATTCTATAGACTGACACTGTGTGTATAAAAAATATATATGTTCATAAGTTCTATCTCTTCAGTAGGTTTTTAAGAATGGGGATACTAGCACAAAAATGTAAAACAACTTGTATATAGTCAAGTGAGTGTCACTGAAATGCTTTTGAGGAATCTGGTTGAAGCTGAACTCTGGGGGGAAAAATGAAATTACCCTTGCATTGGGGCACTCCCCCCCCATCCCCTTTGCAAATCGCAAAGGTTTAAATGCTAGGATACCTTTTTAAATGCAGTTTTTTTCTCACCTTATCTCTCACTCCCACAGCAAAGGATTGGAGGAGGGTGGTGCTCAAGTCCTTTTAGGCTGTTTTAATGGAAAAGATCTATTTAAAACACTGTATTCCATTTGGTACTGTCTCTTTAGATAGATTTAATGCTAACTGGAGCAGCTTGTAACTTTATCAAGTTAGCATTTGGTAATCTTCATTTAAAAAAACAAACTAGAACCTACGTATTTTATGTACGTATTTTTATCTACATAATTAAATATTGTCTAGCTGTCAAACTGTATAAAGCACCAATAATTTTAGCAGCTTGGACTCCTACAAGGGTGCTAATTAGGATGCCATGTTGAGAGGGGAGCCTGCTAGGGTATGATAATATAATTTAAACACAGAGAACAGTTGAGCTGATTTTCACTAATAATTAGCATTTCTTTGACTTTTATATCTTAAACATCACTGCAGTACAGATCACTTGGCATCAACCAATAGTTTTGATTTTAGAAAGAACATTATATGCAGATAGTGATCAGTATTGTGTACTGTATATGTAATTCAACTCAATACACATATGTTGTAATTGTACCTATTTCCATGGTCTTAGATGGCTTCCTTCTCCATTCATATTTTTGGTTTACAGGGTAAATGTTTGTGTCTTTCCCCTACTATTTTTTTTTTAAACTATAGATATTTTATTGAGCTTTAGCAAAGACAATATTGTACACAGTATAAATATAAAAAATTATGTAAATGTCACAATGTCGAGTATGGTAGGAAAATATTCAATAAAGGTAGTAATACCAAGTTGAGATTTACACTCCTATTGCTTTACGATGATTGCCATTTAGCTCATTTGGCTGTACATCTCCTGGGCATCACAGGAGTGCAGTTCATTCTGCACTCCTGTGACCCATTTTCAGCTGACAGCAGGCTAAAGTCCGCTGTCGGCTGACGTCACACAGCTGGTCCATGCTGGGGAAACATCCTGACTTTAAAGTTCTCACCCTTAGTGCCAGTGCTGCATCCACCTAGGTAAGTATGAAAAAAAAAAAATTCCCATACTTCTTTTAAAATGGATTCATCAAGCACAGCTTTAATGGTGATGTTTATACTTAAAGATATTTCTTCTGAAGAATTAGTCTTTTGAGAAAGCCCAGGTATGTATAGCTATAGACTAGTTAACATGGTTATTATATTAAATGCAAAATATATTGCATTTGTAATATGTATCCGCTCATATGGGCAAGCAGTACAAGGTAATCTAAAATAAAAAAACTCAGATGATTATCTTACCTTGTTACTGTTCATCTTTGGGAACAAAATATTTAATTGTAATGTCTTTTTTTTTTCTCTCTATTTTTTGCAAAATGCCCAAGGTGATCGTGTAAATAATTTGATAAACTTTTTTTTTTTTTTTTGGTTGTAGGTTTTTTGTTTTTTCTTTATAATACTGAATGTAATATGATATTTATCACTGCAATATGGGGAAAAAAATGGAATGTATTTGCTTCACTGTGTACTGTTGTTTGCATACTTTTCTTTAGCACCTTCACTGCCCCGACGTAGAAACTATGTTGGTGGTAGAAGGGGGTTTTCCACACTCCCAGCAGCTGACTGAGTGTATATCTGAGAAGCAGGCCATCAGATGATTACTTCCACGTGGCTGCCCCTCTAACCCAACCGGCGCTCGGAGCCTGGGACGAGCATGGGTGGGTGCCATCAGGTGAAGTGGGAACCGTTGAATAACCATTTGCTGGCCTCTTCTTCCTCTTACTGACCTTGAATCGATGTGTATGTAAAATGTCACTTCCAGGTCCCAGTATCACTTTTGTGATCTGTATTCTATTAGCTTCATTGGAGGACAGGTGAGACATCTCATTAAAGAGAACTTGTCACCAAGAATACATCACATTGGGGACACTAAAATATTTATTTTTCCTAAATTATTTTGTTCTCTTGGGTTGTTCCAATCTATCTTTTATTGCAGTCTGTTTTCTGAAGATTTTCAAAAATAGAGGATGCATAGAATTGGGAAAGGACAAGCACAGACATATTATAATCAAAAAAATCATATATCAAATAATCACAGAACAAAGCTCAATATAGTTACATTGTGTTGGTTATAAAAAAAAAAATTCCATAAGCAGTGGTAATATAGATTCCATAACTCTATCTTTTGAAAATAAATGACAAGCTTTAGTAAAGGTTTTTACCTAAAGAATTTTATATATTTTCTTTCTTTTAATTCAGTTTGATTGCTTGCTACTTGTTATTATCAATCCATTAGCACTCTTTCAGTTCTACTGGCAGTTTAGTCTCAAATTTGTTTGATGTTCACTTTGCTTCATAATTCAGTGCTCGGATATTTTGCTTTTGATGTGTATTACACTCAAGATTTCAGCATTGATTTTAGCAGAGTACGTCAAGCTGGCTTCTATTTGGAGCATTGTTGTTCAGGCCTTTTTCACTTTTCTACCTTGCAGCTTGTTGTTTCTTTTATATGCCACAAGAACACAACTAAAAGATGTTATTAGTGTTGCCATTTTAAGTAGGTGACCACAGCAGGTACAGCTTTCCTGGGGTTCTTCCAAGATGATTGTGGAAGGTGTGGGGAGGTCAGTGAGTTTATAGATGGGCGTAAAATTTCCTATTGATGAGGCTGAGGCAGCAATTCCGCTTTTCTTTCCTTTAGTGTGAAGCAGCAGGTATCAAGTAGATAAAATGCATTGGTGGTGGTGTTGGAAGGGGATAACAATATGCGGAGGTGTGGATTGAGGCAAATGACTGAGAGAATAAAATGACAAAATGGCCAGCCATTGCATTTTTGTGATATAATTCATTGAGTGAAGCTGGTATTTTCTTTTTACTTTTTTTTTCTCCTGTGTGACTGAACAACAGTTGCTGTTTTGTTACTTAACTTTGCTTAATACAAAATACAACAGGCATGTGCCTAAAGGTTACTGCGGTGTGCCTTTAGGTAGCTTCCAGGAGCTCTAAATCTCTGGGGGCTCATTTGTGTAAGCAACAACTCTCATTAGGTGTATCAGGATTTCATTCTCTCCCCTTTTCCATCTACTACTCTTCACTGTTGATATGCTACTGAATTGCGTAGCCCCCAGTAAACAGTTGTGATGTGCTAAGGTGGGAAGGTGCATGCCAGAGGTGGTATTATGAAACTAGGTTGCTACTTGCATAACTGAGTGTTTGGGGTTTTGGAGCTTTTGTGCACTCTAGATGCTACCTGAAAGTAAGTACAGACATCCCTAAGTGCTTGCACTTTATGTTCTCCGGTGAAACAAACTTTTCTATGAAACATTCTATGAATGTTTATTAAGTAAAAACAGATGCACTCAGAAACACATAAGGAATGGGGAGGGCATGTAATTGTGAACAGGAAAAGGGTTGAATTGCTCAGGTGGCTGTGTAGGAAGCCGATCCAGTGAAATCCTGGCCAGGCAGTGGAAGACACATGCACTACTGGAGCTGGGAGTCACACTGAGGGAAACACCACTGCTGTCAGTTGGAGCCCACACGTCTGTGCAGGTCTCCGGATCTCCACCGGCACTCAGCAACATTGGATTGTTCATTATTAATGAAAGATGAATATAATCACCCAACTCAGCATTACCGACATCCAATACTCCAAAAATATTATCACAATGTGGAATTTTGCAGCACCCTTCAATTCAATATACCCCAAAAATGTAAAACAATACAACAATAAAAACATAAAATGTGTTTTATCAAATAAGCACCACTGTAAAAACCAAAGTGACCAGGTCTATGACAACTAAAGATGAATCCATCCTGCCACAGGTCTAAAACTCAAAAGTTCAGTCTTTCCACCGTGAATAAAAAGTGCTCCAGTTTTCAAATGAAGATTAGTCCTTCTTGCAACAGTTTAAAAAAAAACTTCTTAATGAAAGATGCACTTGTATACATTTTAGTTTACCAGTGACTAGTTAATGGTTATCATTGTAGTTGCATTAATATTGCTTATACGGTGATATACTGTTAGGATCATTGAGGTCTTTTGTTTTTATCATCACACAGTCTCCTTTTCACACCATACACTTTGGAACTGTTGGCCCAATCTGGGCACTACACATGTATGACAGTATTATTTTCATTTGTTTGGTGGGAAACAAACTTTTCTATAGTCAAATTTGGTGTTTTTATTTACTGTTAAAAGGTTGCGGGATTGTTAATTGCCCCACTCTTCTAGTGAACTAAAACCACTTGTGCACCCCTTCCTTTTCTTTAAGATCATTAATAGTCAGTGAAAGGCATGCTGTACCTAACCCCACCTATGGGCAGCAATGGTATACAGAGATTCAGATATTTGTAGCAGTACCCTTAGGTGATACAGCTGGTCCATAGATTGTGAATATCTCACTTGAGCTACACATCTAATTTAAAGAGGAAAGTCTAGAGTTCCTCTCTAAAGTTTTGCTTTTTGCTTTGCTCCCACAACCTTGATTGCAGGAATACTATGTATATCAGGAGTCCTCAATTTTTGTTAGCATGGCCAATAAACATAAAAAGCATTTATCAAAGTTGACTTTTCTACTTTTTGGTGTCACAGGAAACATTATCACCTCTGTCAGATGTTTTATTGTTCCATGATTTAATTGGAAATAATAATTGTTTCTCTTGAAGACCATTATTACCAAGACAGAAAGTGAAGGGGAATCTGAACATTAACATTTGTCAACAGAATAGCTGTACAATGTAAATCTCATGATGTGGACGCTTGTTCTGGTGAGAGAGTCAGTTTCACTAACTTTTTGTTGTGTCTGGGAAAGGAAGTGTAGTGAAATCTCCCCTGTGGGGGACACAGTTCATAAGTTCTAAAGTATAAAAACTGATTGAAATTCCATTTAAAATTTGTTGTAATACAAATTTCAAATTTGTAAAACCACAATAAAGAGAAGCAATCACCAATCGCCATTTGTAACAATCAGAATCTCCACTTAAAATCTCCACGTAAAATCTCTTGTGTCTGCACAGTGTTCTCTCTTAATAGAAGTCAGCTCAAGGTTTCAGATTCATAGGCTGTTTTTTTTTACCCTACCTCAGTTATGACAGATACTCAGATAGGAAAGCTGATGCCAGGATCCCTTTAAAGCTTAAGGTATTATTTATTGACAGGTTAAGGGCTCATATTGACTGGTGTTAATTTTCCTGTGCTTGATGTGTAACTGGAATGCAGATCAAACACAGGTCAGAAGAATCCCTTTCACTTTAACAGAGTCGTACACATGACATTTCAGAGGCTGTTTTTGACCTACATTACATTGACCTGCGTTTCTTTGGACACAGCATGTCCTATTGGGTAACTATTGAACTGCAGGCAAAGCAACCAAATCAAACATAGCATTTTCTCTTTGAATGCAGTTGTATGTGTAAATGGAAATGCAGCATTTGACAGAAACACCTATTGACAAGCCCCTACTCTCCAAGAACTGGGGGAACTTGCCAATCTTCTACAAAGGCCTCAAGGAAATAAGGACAGCCTTTATGCTTGGCCTACAGCTCCTCACTGCTCTATAGAGAAAGGAACTTAGTGATTTATTACATATACTCTAAACATTTTCAACTTGATGTAAATACTACAGTATTAGGCTCCATGCACACTGGGCGTTTTAATAATGCTGGTAAAGTCATGTTAAGAACATTAGTTTTTCAGAATGTTTGCATCAGTGTTTAACCATATTTTTTTTGCATTTGCTGTTTTTACCAAAAAAAGTTTTTTTTACTTTTGCTCAAAAGTCCAAAAATGCCATTTTGACGTGTTTTTCTGCGTTTTTCTGCGTTTTTCTGCGTTAGAGCATTTTTACAGCTGTAAAACTCCTCTAGAAACCCACTAGTTCTGGGGGTTTTTTCCAGCCAGCCAACAAACGCCCCTGCCAAAAAAACACTGATTACAGTCTATGTGCATGAACACATAGGATAACATGCTGGGGTGTTTACTGGCTGTAGAAAAAAATGCCAAAAGCCAAAAACAGCAGCTGTAAAAACGTCCAGTGTGCATGAGGACTTAATTTCATACTGATATTTAAAAACAAACTGCTTTTATGTAAAGTTTTAATTGTTTGTAAATGGTCTTATTTGCCATTAGTACTAAGGGCTCTGCTTCCTGCTTTCAGAGAAGTCAAACTGATAAGGACATGGCATATGTCACAGTTAAATTCCTATCAAAGGCATGGCTTGCAAAGAGGAGTTGAAAAATTGCACTTTGTAAAAACAGAGATGTTGGCAAACAAAGTTGTGCAGTACACTTCACAAATAAGAAGTGATGCTAAGAATGACTTCCAAGATGCAAGGGTAGTGGTACTATACAGTCTCCATGCAGATGTAATAACATGCTGTATACTGATAAATACAATCAGTATACAGAATAGGCACATATCCTGAGAAATACAGTACATCCAGTATGCAGAAAATGTGAAGTGGTATTGTGTCACATTTACAGAAAAAGAACATAAAGAGAATTATATCAAGCTTTTATAACAAGAAGTAGAACATACACACTATCTCTGTTGTTAAGATGTACTCCCTCTTACTTAATGTACAGACTCGTGATGCTGAATGATACATTGTATTCATGGGGATGGTTACCCCACTCTTTGTAACATTCTTGATTTATCCCAGTTTCCACTCTTAAACATTTGTCTGTATTAGTTGTAATATTACTAACTTCAAAAAACCCTACTAAATCTCTGTGGAACTATATAAAAAAAAAAATAATAATAATGGGCAGTAAAAAAAGAGTAGGGGCCATTGGATTGGTGGGAAGACGGAAAAATACACACGCACACACTCTCACTGTATAGTAGATTAAGAGATTTAGTTTGAGTAGTATGGTCAAGATTTGATTCTGTGTTCTTTTCCTATCCCTTGAATAACCATAGCAAGACCAATCCAACCCACTATGCTCAAAATGCAATAATCTTGTTAGATGGAGTTCTGCTGTAAATTTATCCCTAATCTACACCTATTACCATAGCCATATATACAATGCTGGAATCTGTGTGGCATTTAGAAGGGGGAGAAACATTTCTGTGCAAATTTGGGCCATGTCTGTACAAATCCTTTGAGTAATATTGAGGATAGCAGCAGGTTTGAAGATGGGTTAGTGGGTAACTGCCCATTGCTCTAATTGAGATATCTGGCCTTTATATTGCTATTTAGGTCTACTCTTATAGACTGTACACACAAAAATTTCTATAGGAGGAACAATTGGCCGACTATCTGATCATTAGTATACTGCTTTTAACAGCCAATTTCCACTTTCCGGCCTGCAAAAACTGAGGGTGCAAGCGAAAGTTTTTTTTTATTGTGCGTGAACACAACATCCAATTTTCCTTTAATGTTTACAGTAATCGTATGGAAATAATCAGATATAAAAAAAAAATGTGCATCATCAGAAGTGTAGGACAACCCTACACTTCCTCTTCTGCTACGCTGTTACATACCCACGTTTGCCTACGCCATTCGAAATTTTTCTTGCAAGCCAGTGCCATTCTGACTACATCATAATATGCACTTTTGTGGAAAATCAGACAATTGGTCATCTGATTTCTCATACTGTGTACTAGGCTTTAGTCTGTGTACTATAGTAGTATCTGGGACACAGCATAACATCTCTGGACTCTGATCCACATTGTGAGCCAAAGTTCCTTGACAGCTCTGTATTAATAAATTACACCTGTCATGAAAGGAATATGTAGGCTGTCAGGCCCGGACAGGGTCAAAAAATATGCCAAAAATTATTTTAGACTGTGCATCCTTTTTTTTTTGTTTTCCATAAACAAATTTTTTTAAAAAATTACAACTACCAGGTTCCCAATGTCTTTTTGTTATATTTAGCCTGCTTCAATCACTAATTGATTGTGGTCACTGCTCTCTGTTTTCTAGAGGGTATTGCACATCACTACCCCTCATCCATTGGCGACTGGGGTAGGATTAGATCAGTGGGAGTACTTTGGGGAAGGAATGGGATGAGTAGCGGGGGGCAATAGAATCCATGGCAGTGCTGGGGGAGATGGAATGATTGGCTGTAAGGGGGGTGATAGAGTAAGTGGCAGTGCTGAGGGGGATGGGATGTGATGCAGTGCAGGGTGAGATAGGATCAGTGGCAATGTTGGGGGAAAATGGGATGAGTGGCAGTGCCTGAGGGGGATAGGATCAGTGGCAGTGCTGGGGTGGATGCGCTGAGTGACAGTGCTGGGGGGATGGGGTGAGTGACAGTGCTGGGGGGGATGGGGTGAGTGGTGGGGGGGGATAGGATCAGTAGCATTGCTGAAGGAGATAGGGTGAGTGACAGTGTGGGGGGGGGGGGAGGGAAGGTCAGTGACAGTGCTAGTGCTGGGGGGGATGGAATTTAGTGGCAGTGCGAGTGGGTTATGGTCAGTGGCAATGCTGATGTGGGGGATGAGGATGCATATACAGACCACCGGGAAAGTGCCCAGTGTGTCCTGTGGCCAGATCGGCACTGTAGGCTGTTGTTGACATCTCCCTCTGAAAATGTTAGTAGCCCAACTATTATACTGAAACCTTGGCATCTATACTTGTGACTTGTTGGAACTGCTCCAAAGTTGATTTTTTTTTTTTTTTTTTTTTTTTTTTTTTTTTTTAATTCTGTGTTGCTTCATGCTTGTTTTAGTCAATGTCTAACACATAGTTGACAGCCAAGCAGTAAGCATTTTTAGATGAATATAAGCAGTGACAGTCCCCTACCTTTCGCTGAAAGCTGTAATTTAACACTGATCATGTCCATAAAAGCCTGTATAACACTTCAAGCTCATTGGCTTGAAATCTTTTTCTAGCTAATTATATGCTATCATTAGTGCATTTAGGAGACATGAGAAGAATGAAATTATGATTCGTAGCTCGGCCACTCAAGGCACATAAGCTTGGTTGTTCCCTCTACTAAATTACACTTAAAAGTTTTGAATATTCTAAAACTCTCTGGCTCGGCACGTGGGCTTAATTCTTGTTCAAGCTGGTAATTAGTATTATCCACTTTTTTTTTTTCTTTTCTCGCTGTACATACAGTCTTTTTATAAACCATCAGATGGAAAAAAAAGTCACGCACCTTCTCTGCCTAAAAAGTACAGTAACAGTTTTCAAGAAAAAATATATGTGGACATTTTTCTCCAGATATTTTTTGTGTATACCTAGTCCTTTATCCCTTTCAATGTATACTTTGTAGTTTGCTTATTAAGTCTGAAGTAGAGATTTAATAATGTGGTAAGAGAATCAAAACTAGAGAATTCAATGTGCACTTTGTCTTTTTTTGCGTTAGGAAATGCAGAGGTCAAAATCTAGCACACGGAGGGCATTTTCCCAAGTTATACATAGTTTGTGAGGTCAGGTTAATAACCTCAGCAAATATGTAGAACAATAGTCAGTGCAAAGCACCGAGTCACTGATTTTAGGGAATCCAGACATTCTCAGCAGAGTGTTAAGCTGAACCACATGGAGCTTTTTGTAATCAGTTGACTTGTTTTTCCCTTTTCATGTTCTAAAGAATGTATTTGTCCACATATTCTTGCTCTTTTTTTAATGCATGACTTGGTATGTTTCAACACCTGGAGTATAAACTCTTTACCAGGTGACTGTAATAAAAATGGCTATGCTGTTTTGCTGTTCATGTGTGATTCAGCAAAGTCAAGATATCCTTTTTTTTGTAAAATCTTACATTACTTGATAATATTATATGTTTGTGTGTCTACAGCATGAAGGCACTGTCCTCCTTCTCAATGTGCCTAGAGTTTACTAATTAGATATCAAATTCTGTGTTATTTTGCCCAATTCATTTTAAATGCAGGCTCATTTGAGTTAGTTAATCTTGGTTTGGATAACATGGTCTCTAGCTATGAGCATTGTGGGTGTTTCATGCCATTAGAGGCTGCAGAGTATGTCTTGCTTTCAAACTACAATGGCTTCTCCCCCAAGCACATAGATAATTACAAATTAATAAATAATATGAGTTGTTTAAGACAGATTTTCAGCTGACCTTTGGATACAGTATATTTGCATATATTTAAAAAAATACACACACACACACTTTAGTTTCCACAATGGTCTGGGGGAAAAAAAGTGCTTACCTATACATTAGTGGCTGTTGTCACCTTCAAAGTAGTCTCCTTGTGAAGTGACAAACTTTTTTAGATGACGGTGCCACTGCTGGAAACATTCCCAGAATTTGTTTTCCACTACACTGTGCAGTATCCTTGTCATGGCATGTTGGAGGTCCAGAATGTCATCAAGTCTGTGTTCTTTGAGGGCATTTTTTTAATTTTGGAAATTGTCAAAAGTCACATAGTTCTAAAGCAGTGAAATTAGGTGGTTTGTCAAATTTTGGAAATAATGTCTGGACCAGGACCTCATGAACAATTATGTGTAGAAGCATTGCCATGGTGGAGAATCCACTTGTTAGGCCAGAGCTCTGGTCTTATCCTCCAAACAGATTAATGAAAACTTTTAAGAATTTTCAAGTATTAGTGTTGGTTGACCATTGTAACATGTTTTTGTGTCATCGTGAACATCTTCCCGCCCCTCCGTAAATCACCTATGCCATTCAAAAACACTTGATATCTTAATGGAATGTTCACCATAAGCCCATTGTAACTAAATATTTACTCAGATTTTTTTCCAATTTTCATGCAAAGTTTAATGTTAATCCGCTGCTCCAGATTCCTGTCACTCATTTTTCGCCAACAGCACAACGCACAAATGTTAGTTCTTCTACTGCTCCATAAAAGTCCACTGGTCTGCGACCCAGGCAAGTGCAAGTTGCAGCATATCAGAACACGCTCGAGTCTGAGTGGCTGTGTGACTCACTACCATAGGGCTATGCTGTGGGTATTACGTGAATTAAACTGTTGCTGCTCTTGTGTATATGTGTGTGTGTTTATAACAACATAAAAAAAAAAATAGGGGCCCGGGGTTCTAATTTATTGTCCACCACAAAAGGTCTTCAGAGGTGCAGCTTATCTTCATACACTGCTCAAAAAAACTAAAGGAACACTTTTTAATCAGAGTATAGCTTTAAGTCAGTTAAACTCCAGGGATTGATCTGGTCAGCTAAGTAACAGAGGGGGTTGTTAATTAGTTTCAGCTGCTTTGGTGTTAATGAAATTAATAACAGGTGCACTAGATGGGCAACAATGAGACAACCCCCAAAACAGAATTGGTTTTGTCGGTGGAGGCCACTGACTTTTTTTTTTCCCTACTCATCTTTTCTGCCTGTTTTTCACTAATTTTGCATTTGGCTAGAGTCGGTGTCTACTACTACTGGTAACATGAGGCAATACCAGAACCCTACAGAGGTTGTACAGGCAGTCCAACTCCTCCAGGATGGCACATCAATACGTGCCATTGCCAGAAGGTTTCAAGAGCATGGAGGAGATTCTAGGAGAGCTGGACAGAAAGAGGTCCTTTACCCATCAGCAGGACCGGTATCTGCTCCTTTGTGTAAGGAGGAACAGGATGAGCACTGCCAGAGCCCTATAAACTGTCCTCTAGCAGGCCACTGGTGTGAATGTCTCTGACCAAACAATCAGAAACACACTTCATGAGGGTGGTCTGAGGGCCCGACATCCTTTAGTGGGCTCTGTGCTCACTGCCTGGCACCATAGAGCTTGATTGGCATTTGCCATTAAACACTAGAAGTGGCAGGTCTGCCAATGGCTCCCTGTGCTTTTCACAGATGAGAGCAGGTTCACCCTGGGCACATGTGACAGTCGTGAAAGAGTCTGGAGAAGCCATAGAGAACGTTATGATGCCTGTAACATCGTTCAGCATGACCGTTTTGGTGGTGGGTCAGTGAGATGGTCTGGGGAGGCATATCCGTGGAGGGATGCACAGACATCTACAGGCTAGACCAGCAATGGGCAAACTACGGCCCAGCGGACCTTTTAATCCGGCCCGCGGAGCTAGGCTCCCGCTAGGCTCCTCTCACAGTCCGCCCTGAAGACCGGTGTAGCATGAAAATCTGTCTCCTATGAGGATCTGTCCCCCTCGACGTATCTGCGCATGTGCCGGAGATCGCCGATCGGCTGCTAATGCCTGAAACTGGCACATGCGCAGATACGTCGAGGGGGACAGATCCTCATAGGAGACAGATTTTCATGCTACACTTCCGGCGCGGGAACACGGCGAGAGGAACGCGCGGAGCAAAGGTAAGTGAATTGACACAGGGGGGACTTGGGGACTTAATATGGGGGATGAATTAATATGGCGAATGAATTACTATGGGGGGGATGAATTACTATATGGGGGATGAATTAATATGGGGAATGAATTACTATAGGGGGGATGAATTACTATGGGGGATGAATTACTATATGTGGATGAATTACTATATGGGGATGAATTACTAAATGGGGATGAATTACTATATGGGGGATGAATTACTATATGGGGGATGAATTACTATATGGGGGATGAATTACTATGGGGGATGAATTACTATGGGGGATGAATTACTATATGGGGGATGAATTACTATATGGGGGATGAATTACTATATGGGGGATGAATTACTATGGGGGATGAATTACTATATGGGGGATGAATTACCATGGGGGATGAATTACTATATGGGGGATTAATTAGTATGCTTACTATGGGGGAATATTACTATACTTACTATGGATGACACATACACATCATTCATCTACTCTTGGTCCGGCCCCCGGGTCCAATATATGAACCCATTGCGGCCCTCAAGTCAAAAAGTTTGCCCACCCCTGGGCTAGACAATGGCACCCTGACTGCCATTAATTATGGGGTTGAAATCCTTGTACTTATTGTCAGACTCTGCGCTGGTGCAGCGGGTCCTGGGTTCCTCTTGGTGCATGACAATGCCCGGCCTCATGTGGCGAGAGTACGCAGGCAATTCCTGGAACGTGAAGAAATTGATACCATTGAATGGCCCCCACACTCGGCTGACATAAATCCAACAAAGCACATCTGGGATATAATTTTTCGGTCCATTTGACGCTGCCAGGTTGCGCCTCAGACTGTGCAGGAGCTCAGTGATGCCCTGGTCCAGATCTGGGATGAAATACCCCAGGACACCATCCGTCATCTCATTAGGAGCATGCCCCAACTTTGTCAAGCATGCATACAAGCACGTGGGAGCCATACAAACTAGTGAGTACCATTTTGAGTTGTTGCAATGAAATTTCAGCCAAATGGACTAGCCAGCTGCATAATCTTTTACTTTGATTTCCGGGGTGTCTTTGAATTCAGTCCTCTGTAGGTTGATAATTTCATTTCCATCAAATGATGGGGCATCCTTACTTTCGTAACGCATTACCCAATCCATATCAGTATAGACATCCAGCATGATATTTCCCCCCATTGAGATCCGATGTGTTTTCAAAGTGTTCCTTTAGGCTAGGTTCACATCTGTGCCGCTGCGGATCCGCACGAAAATCCATGTAGCCGCACCACCTGCACAAAGAAATGCGGACCCATTAGTTCTAACGGCACTCCTCCCGCACTGGAAAACACAACCGTACTGGAACTCGAAGTTCCCGTGTAGGGTGCGTTTTCAGAAGACGTGCAGGGACTTCTTCTCTGCGTGTCACTGGGCACGGGAATCCATTCAAATGTGCTCTCGTGCCCGCTCAAAATGCGGCCCGCACGGCCTCATATATGTGAACCAGGGCTTAATGTTTTTGAGCAGTGTATTTCAGTGTATTCGGGTCTGATTATTGTCACAATTTATATTGCAGGAGTTTCTGCTTATGTTACTTATTTATTTTAATTTTGACTTGAACCTAAAATAGTAACAAAGTATTTATCCCTGCTCTGTCTACAAATTGGATGGTGTAGAAAGGACACTTGAGGCTCTTCCAGATGGCTTTGTATATCACTGTGTTATCCAGCTATAGTACAGCAGGTCATGTATGCACAATGATGAAGCAATAACAGTGGATGCAGCTTTGCGTAGTCAGTAAAAGTCGTAAAACAAAGTATGTAGGGTTATTAGGGTTAACACACATGTGGTACCTTCAATGCTTAACATCTTTTAATGGCATAGGCCATGTTCTTTTTGCTGGATACTTCTCACTTAGTACAGTTCCACAACATTACAAGTGGCCTTTGATGGAAGGTCTCACTAGAGACTTTTAGGCAAAAGGCCAACAAGGCAGAGTGGCTGAAGTCATTCAAGAGATAAACAGTTTTAACATCTTGGGAAAATACTAAGTGATAAAAGGGTCTTGAAATAGACTCCTTGTTTGTGTGAGACATTCAGGGCCTCTTTTTGTGTGTATTGTCTCGATTCCCAATCATGTAGAAATCCCAGGTGAGCAGTCCTCAGCCCATAGGCAGTTACTTAGCTTCCCTATTAGTCTTCAGTATTTCTAGCTAACGAAAATACCACAATCTCCCATATACTTTAATGGTTTTAGCCTGCTTTTTGAGTTGAAAGAATTCATCTTCCCAACTGATGGATGACTCGGGCACCAACAGTGAATTTCACAGTTGTAACTAAAAAAAGTGCTTCTGGAAATACAGTTTTCGTTTTATCCTATGTTTATTTTGAATAGTGTAGATGAAACTATTAGAGACTGATTTATGATCTAATACAATAAGCAGCCCATTTTGTCTTTTCTAGTACATCCATTAAAGGTTAAGTTCACCATATATATATATATATATATATATATATATATATATATAGTAAATGCACATATTTTTGCAGGTAAAAAAAAGTTATTTTTAGTAATTTTCTTTTTACTCTGCAGCTTGTAAGGCACTGCATCCATGATCAGCAAATCACAGGTGCAATGCCAGAATCCTGCAGGCACTCCGTACAGCTGTCTGCCCAAACTTTGTGTGGCTAGACAGTTACTGTATTGCAGGAAAAATAAATGAACTACGAGAGCACTCACCAGTGCCCTCGTAGCTCATTAAGAGCTACAAGCCATCGGCCACGGTGACCAATGGTAATTGTACTTCACTCATTCACAGAACTTTGTGAATAAATGATATGGCCTTGTGCCCACGCTGTTTTCAAATTGTGACAGTGGGTGAGGGGAGAGGATTTCCTGCCCTCTGTCACCGGGAGGGGGGATTGGTTGGAGGGAAGGCAGGAACTGGAACATGTTGCATGTTCCACCCAAAATACAGGTGGAACATGTTGCGTGTTTCAAAGATTAACTAATACTAAAGCTGACTAGTATTTATTTATTTTTTAACTTTTTTGGTGGGATACAGCATGAACCACATTCATTATGTGTACTCTTGTGTATACCATTATACCATTACCTGCAGACAACTACTTCTGGTGGAAAAAAAATATTTCCAGAACTCCTACTGTTATTGTCCCACAACGCATCACATTCTGTGACATCGGCAGGGGAGATGTGTGAGACAATAGTAGTAGCTGAAGGGGTCAGGAAAGAAGCTCACATTTTCATGGTAGCGTCAACCGCTGTTAAACTCAATTCTAGGTTCACACTGATGCTGCTGCTGCTGCTTAATGCGTTTTCCTAGTGCAACTTTTTTTTTTTTTTTTTTTAAGGAGAAAGAGACTTTTATACACAACATTCTGCCAAAAATGCACTTTAAAAATGTACATGCAGTTTACATTCACTGCCATTGATGGGGTACAAAACATACTGCAGCTGCACCAAAGAAGCACCTGCACCTTTTAAAAAAACCCCACTGCAGCTGCATTGCATTGATGTGAACGGACACCACAGGGAATAATGTAATTTCCATGGTTGTGCAGTACAGCATGACAGCAAACACTGAAGAAAATGCACTAGTGTGAAAGAGGGCTTACAGCACTGGAAGAGAGTCTGGCAGGACAGTGTCCAGCATCTATAAAGGAGCCACAGTAGGGAGGATCCATACCAGAAGCATCTGTCTGAAGGTAATGGCACACACACCACTAAACACAGCTAATGTTTTTGGTGCTGTATCCCCCCCCCCCCCCAAAAAAAAAAAACTACTTCAGCTTAAGGAAATAAGTTCTCAGACTGCAGTACATCCAATGAAGTGACTATTTAACAGGTCTTCTATAGCATAAGTAGACGACCTATTTACAATTGTTCTCGACAATTCTTAAAGAAGAACTCCAGACAAAAATCAGATAAAAATGAATAGCCCATTAAAAATGTAATGAAAAAACCAAGTTTTGCTGTGATATTCAGGAATTTATCTTGCAGTATTTTATTCTGCTGCTTTGTCTCATGGCCAGTATTATTCAACTCGCTTCCTCAGAACCCAGGTCCTGCTTGAATTATGTATTCATGATTACAGAGCTGCCTTAATGTCTGCCTAGAATTCAGCAAACCTGTGGCCGAGCTATGAACATTCAACTTTTTTTTTTTTTTTTTTTGACCAAATAGTAAATTATTTTTACAAGAGAAGCCTTTTGCTATCTTTTTTTTTCCCCCTTTTCTCCTAGTAGTTAACATGGAAATATTCCAAAAGCCTTACTAGCTAAATGAGTATTCTTTCTGTAGAAATGGTTAGTATGTATGCAAATTGACTGTACCTTGTCCCCAAAAATCATTTTTTAAGTTAGTAATTCATTTATTTAGCCATCATATAATCTATTATGAGAAGCCTGTTAAAGTATTGATGATTTTACATTTTATTCATGGCTCTGTGTATATACTTTAGAGAACACAAGTTGCATTTTAGGAGTCCTGACATTTGACAGGTTTTCACATGCTTGTTATACTAGTGCAGAAGTCCAATGCATCAAGCTTTCACCAAGGATTAATGACGTCATGTGTTTTAATGACAAATTGCTGGATCTCTTTTGGCACTGGTGAATATTTTGAAAGATGTGAGATTTGGAAAAGTTATAGGCAAACAAACAAAAAAAAAAAAGAACGGTTATGGGCATAAAATACTGCATGCACCATGAGTAATTAAAGTATAAAACAACATCTAATCTCACATGAAGAAGAGTTTCACTGCTTATTGAGTCTATAGGACACAATGTGAAGAGAAACCTCCCTAGTGAAGCAGATGTGATAAAATAAAGTTAAAGCTGGCCATACATGCATCAACATTCTTCTGGTTCAGCAGGGATCGGCCAAATTTTGATCAATGTATGGGCATGGTGGTTGTACAGAAATAGATATTAAAGTACTTCCGCACTACCACTTGACTAAAATCCCTTGAAGTCACATGATCTGTGTCGCAATGCATTGGTTGGAGCAATATATGGAATAAAGGAGTTATTATTTTATTAAATTGTATTGTATAGTGCATTTGTACAGTGTTGGCAATTTTTGTCCTTACATCAGAGCACTGCTTCTAGCTACTGGAATCGACCAGGAGTTTGATCCATGTGGATATTAGGTCCACCATTAAGCGCATAAGACCTGTATGTTATATGGGTCAATATCAGAGGTGAGCGTGCAATTCACGTGGAGGTGGAGCATTGCTTAAACATGGAGTTGTTTAGAGAGTGCTGGCACATTGGCACTAGTAAAGGGTATCATGCATGAAAATGGCAGACTGTTTTGGGAGAATATTAATGTGTATATACACTGATTTATAAATTTAGAGAAATTGATTTTATTGGTATTTTGATATTATTGGAACACTGTGGATTAGTGGACACTACAGTATATGCATTTGTGTATGTCTATATGTTATAATTTTTTGAAGCATTGGTATTGCAGATTCATGTGTTTAAAGTAGAACTAAAGGCAATTTTTTTTTTCATTTTGGATAGAGTAAGGGAGGTTTATAACCCCTTTAAGATTTATTTTTAACTTCTGTGCCCCATTGGGGAGATTCACCATCACTTCCTGTCCCATAGCCAAACAGGAAGTGAGAATTCCCTGCAAATTTACCACTTGCCTACCTGACACTTATACCCCATTCATGCACAGGTGGGTGGGGGTGGGACTTCAGAGCTCAGCTGCAAGGGCCAGCATAGCTCTGTTAGCCCCACCACGCCAGAAGATTGTGGGAGTGGGAAAATTGATGGAGGAAATTTTCCAGGAAAGCAGGAGCCAGCAGCAAGAGGAACACTATTCATTAGTAGTAAGTCATATCCCTTGTGCTAATCTTTGCATTTGTATTTTGACTAGCCAGAAGGTACAGTAGGTCTCCCTGGCCCCCCCTCCTCTTGAGGAATGGTTGAGAAAAAAGCACTTCCTAAACTTTGCATTTAAAAAGCAAGCATATTAAGGTAAAAGGCCCCTGAAAAAAAAAAAAAAATCAGAAAATCTTGACTTGTTGGACTGCTAAAGTTGAGCGGTCCTTATGATGTGATACTTGCCTGCTACATGTTTGAAAACAAGCCCAATTAAGGTTAACTACATTGGGAAGAGAGGCCCAGATACCTTATTTTCATCCTCTAGGATAATTTGAATATTCAATCAACACTGAATTGCTTAAGAATATTTTTTTTTTGCATGAATCGTAGGGGTGATTTTTTTCTTCTTCCATTCACTTATCTATTCTGAGAAACCAACCAAGAAGTATCACTTATGTGGATCTGCAGCTCTTCATTGCATGTACTGCGTATATATATATATTTTTTTAATTAAAAATATTTTGATTAAAAAAAAAAAAAATCTAAAAGACCGATATGCATTACTATATTTTCTGTGTCCTAGTTTTACTCTCAAAGAAATATAACCATACACTGGTTTCTGCTTCAGGCATTTTTTCTTCGAGGCAGGAACGGATTGTGTTTGCTCTATATTCCCTACATAGTTTGGTGGTCCTCTGTGTTACTTAAAAATCTTCCTGACAGACTCACTATCACTTTACATTGGTAACCATACATGGCCTCAAAATGAAGAGATTTACACTTGAATTTGAGATTGCATGGCTTATGTGCTTGAAAGAAAACCTGCTGTAATTTGGCTGCATATACAGTAGACCATGGGAAGCAAAAGAGCAGAGTTCCTGTATTTTTAGTACTGTAAGCATTTTTGTTTCCAGGACAAATGAGCAGAACTTTCCGTTTAACATTTGGATGCAGAGTTGAAGGCTACTTTTTTTTTTTTTTTTTTCCCAAAAAGGAGTAAGGATATGGAAAATAACTGTTCTCTTTGACAGTGAAAATCACTTAATGGTTTTTAGCTTTCAAACTGAAAGTAGCAGCCTCTGCACACAGGTAAGCCACAGATGTTGCGATTTTCTTTCCTGCAATCGAGGGTTGCAGGAAAGAAAATCGCTCAATATCTCATCAACACAGCCCTATACTCGAAGTGCATGAGTAATTTGTTTTTGTAATCAGGGATTTTTGTCCTCATGGACTTCAATTGGAGCATCTGATAACTGGGCAGCACAGTGGCTAAATGGTTAGCACTTCTGCCTGGCAGTACTAGGGTTGTTGGTTCAAATCCCAACCACGGGACCACCTGCCTGGAGTTTGCATGTTCTCCCTGTGCCTGCGTAGGTTTCCTCCGGGTACTCCGGTTTCCTCCCATACTCCAAAGACATGCAGTTAGGTTAATTGGATCCTGTCTAAATTGTCCCTAGTATGTGTATGTATTTATTTCAGGTACTTGTATAGCACCGTCAATTTACGCAGCGCTTTACATATATATATTGTACATTCATATCAGTCCCTAACCCTCAGGGGCGTACAGTCAAAGGGCCCTAACTTACATTCATACATACACATACTAGGGACAATTTAGACAGGATCCACTTCACCTACCAGCATGTCTTTGAAGTGTGGAAGGAAACCCACGCAGGCACAAGGAGAACATGCAAACTCCAGGCAGGTGGTGCCGTGGTTGGGATTCGAACCAACGACCCTAGTACTGCCAGGCGGAAGTGCTAACCATTTAGCCACTGTGCTGCCCATGTATGAATGTAAGTTAGGGACCTTAGATTGTATGCCCCTTGAGGGTTAGGGACAGATGTGAATGTACAATATATATGTAAAAGCGCTGCGTAAATTGATATTTATTTATTTCAGGTACTTATATACTTATAATATAAAACACTACATGCATTTCCACACTTGAAGTACTCTCTTCCTCTAGAACTGCTCTCCTCCGCCTGTCCAGTCCAGCTTGGTTCATGTGCAAAAATGTTTGTACAAAGCTTTTAAAACACTTCAGTAAGGCGAGTTTACATAAGCAAAAACACACAAAAGCTTGAATCTTCAGAAGTGTACTTTGTTCAGCTGTGAAAGCAGGCTTAGACTAATAGGACATTTTCCACCTCCAGGTGAATGGACACTGGCAAGAAACAATGCTGAAACCCAGCCCTGCATAATCTCTCCCATTTCAACCTTCCTTTATTTTTTTTGCTTGTGTCCTTAGGTGATGTATTTTTTTTCTCCCTGCTAGGGAGAAAAAAAGACCTGCTAAAAACTGTTACATAAAATATGCAATAAGAATGTGATAATACGTGAATCAGTATTAAAACATTGGGAAATTATCTAAATAACTATAATGCTAGCTATATGAACATTATAGACATTTTAGCATGCACTATATTTTATAATGAAAGTAGTTAATTTAGTTTTTGAAAGTGAATGCACTGACCAGTTGTTTTAAAAGATGCCCTGACACCCTGAACTAAGTCATCAAACTAATGAAGAAACTAGAGGCAGGTGAGAGTGACATTAGACTGCACAATAGGATCAAATGGAATTGAATTCAGGTCACAGAGCTTCCCTGTCTATCTTCCTCTGTAGAGAGCTAGCAGAGAATTGTAAAAGCCAAGCAGAGGTGCTTGCATGGCAGACTTGGATTGATTGTCCCTGAAACTGCTGGCAATATTTGACAAACATTTATGTCAGGCCTTCCCTTGGCAGATGGTCTTTGAGATTTTAGAGTTGCAAGGGGAGATGTATTTCAGTTGTCTGGGCTGTTCTTTAAGCTGCCAGAAGAATTCTCAGTAGGACAGGGAATAGGATAGAGGTTACAGAGTTATTGATAAGTGCACGAAGGTCACAGCTGAGGGCCTGGAGACTAGACAACCTGCAAAAATTCATAATGCCCTGAAATAAACAAAAAAGCGCTCTCGAAATGTTTATATTACAGATACAGAAAAAGCATGATGTGTTCAGGAAATCAATAAATTCTAAAGGCCTGTCACTGTTTGCTCTTAACCTTTTCTTATGAGATAGCTTTTGTAATCTATCATAAGCTTCTGACAGTGTGTATGCATTTGTGTTGTTAAGGCAGAGTCTAAATCGTGCCTGCTTTACTAGGTAAAAACTAAAATCCAAACTCGAATGATTTTCTTCATATGTTTCTAATGCTCACAGTGTGCCCATCAAGTGTTTAAATACTTTGCAGCAATAAAGGTGTTGAAGGGTAACTCCACTTTAGTGAGAAAAAAAGTAGCAAATAAAAAAAAAAATAATAATAATATAGCGTATACAGTTGTGACTCAAGTCATATTGTAATTGAATGTTATAAATAATTACCTTTCCTTTTCAATCTGCAGCTCTGCAATTTTCTGTAAAATGTAATATGGCTACCTGGAGGCATTCTGTACACAGATGGTGTACAGAACACCTGCTGAAAATGTCATTTCCTGCTTGAGTGATTGGCGCCCTGATTTTCTCAGAAGTCTGTACAAAGATACAAGTCAGATTTTGAGCATCCCCTGCAACAATAATGTTGTTTTTGGTGAGATGCTCCCAAAGGGAAATCATGTCTAAAGGAATGCAGACCTTGCTAATTTCCTCATTAGAACCCTGCAGGTGCAGCTACTGATTGATGATTATAAAACCACTCCCATACAGATTCACTCTGCACATGAAGCCAGACAAACAGCTTTTTCTTCAGAATAACAAAAAGTTGAACTCTGCAACAAAATCTGGTAAAATCCCTGCAATGTACATAGATCACCAAGAGGGGAATGTTTTTTTTCTCAATAAAATGGGATTTACTTTTTAAATGTAAAAAGTTTTGATTTTATTTTATTTTTTCCCTTAAAATAGGCAAATAAAAAAGGTGAGAATGCAAACTGACAGCCGCATTAGCAATCAGTCCTTATAGAGTATAAAGGAAATACCAGGGTGTCTGTGGTAGGTTAACAGACCTGTCAAAGCTATGTGGGGCATTGTAAGTCCATAGGTGTTAGGCTACATTCACACTAGTGTTGTGTGCAGGCGGCATAGAGGCATTTGGGAAGCGTTTTTACCGCTTCCCAAACGCCTCTGACAATTCTGCACATTGCAGCACATGGTGCTATTCTAACGGGAGCGTTAGCGTCGCGGCAAAACGGACGCCTCTGGTTGAGTCAGGAGGCATTGAAGCCTCCTATTCTAGTCCATGCGGGCATTTGTGGCGCGGTTGTGAGGCGTTTGTGGAGCGGTAACACCATTTAAACTTCATTATAGGCGTTTTCCGAGTGTTAACGCTCGGCAAACGCCACTAAACCGCACATGCAGCGTTTGCAGAGCGTTAAAAAACACTCCGCAAATGCCGGACCAACGCTTGCCAAATGCTATAAGGGCGTTTGGCAAGTGTTGGTTAAACAGTCAAGTGTGAGCGAGCCCTTAGAGCTAGGGGCATCAAGCAGTACTGGAGGACTTTTGGGCGTGGGTTGTTAATTGGCATTCTGAGTGTTAGAGGGTATGTCCAGCTGTAGCACAGACATGTATGTCACTTAAGTACTGAGTTGTGATTTAAAGGTGCAAATAACATACATAAGTACAATAGGATCGATTGTGTTTAGCATTGAATGCAAAGAGTAAACTCTGTAGATAATGTCTGTAAGAAGAGAAGGGGCCCTTGGAGGACCCCTTCACACATGTTTCTGTGAAAATATTGAATACTGTTGACATGAATAGTTTGGCAACAGGATCTTTTTAAATGGGTGTGAAGAAGGGAAGCTTTCAAGTAGCCATTACCAGTGTAGTGCATGGGCTGTGCACGTTACTCATATAAAAATATGACTATAAGATTAGTGTTTCCTGTTGTACTTTCAGTGTTGGATAGGTTGGATAAAGGTTGATGACAGTTGACTGAGTTAGTCAAATTCAGTTTCTGAATACTTTATTAATCCCAAAGGGAAATTATGAGGGTAAGACATAAATGAATTAAATATTTGTTATGCAAAGTAACCATTGCTGTGTCTAAATACAGTTTAGATTATTTATCTCTTTATTCAGAAGCTTTGGTGAGACAATATATCTGGTTTTGTGTTATGTTAATAACCATATTGTAATACCAATCACCTGACCAGTTCAAAATTGTGTTCTCTTGTGTTTTATAGTTTAGAAAATGACTACCTTAAATAAAATGTTTATATATATATATATATATATACACACACACACACACACACACACACACACAGGTGTACTTCGGTTTACGAATGCCTCGGTTAACGTAATTTTCGTTTTAAGAATGAAAATCCATTTTAAAAAAATGCCTCGGTTTACAAATTTTTTACAAATTTGTTTCCCTATACGAAGTGTATGTTAGTGCCTATTTCTAAATGCAATTGCCGGCTTTTTTTTTCTTCACTATAGCTCACAGAATTAGCTTTCACTTTCCCCGGAGCTAAAGGATACTTTGTTTCTTTTATCTCGGGAAACAAACTAAATGGAAACATTGTTTCTTTTAACTTGGGGAAATAAACTAAAAGGAAACGTTCTTTATTTTAGCTGGGGGGGGGGGGGGGGAAGTGACAGCTGATTCTCTGAGCTATAGTTAAAAAAAAAAAGCCGATAATTACATTATAATTAATGATAATAATGATAATTTACAAAAAAAAGCCGATAATTACAAAACTGACACTGACCTATAGTGACAGCGACTTTTTTTTTTTTTTTTAAACTTTTTTTCTGACCTCCGGAAAGGATTAATTGGTTTTCAGTGCATTCCTATGGGAAACCGCGTTTCCGTTTTTACAAATTTTTTGCAATACGAAACGTCTTGGAGACCGTATTAAATTTGTAAAACGAGGTACACGTGTGTGTGTGTGTGTGTGTGTGTGTGTGTATGTATGTATGTATATATATATATATATATATATATATATATATTATGGTTAGGCTCTTTGTTTTTTTATGGTTTTTTTTTTTTTCTTTCTTTAGGGCTTGTTCACACTACTAGAAAGCAGTGCTGGAGAGCTGGTGCACCGCGTTCCGATTGCAATGCCCTTGCGATCTGCTGTTGGGGCCAGTTAACGTCACCCCAAACTCAGGTCACATGGCATTTGCCCATACTGACCCGCACCAAATCACATGGTAGAAAGTACCATGCGATTTGGTTGTCGTACATTTAAAAAAGTAGTGCATGCACTACTTTTGGTGTGGTGTGATTTCAACCAATTCAAATGAATGGGCTTGAAATTGCACTGCACAGAGCTGCAGATGAATCGCACAGGAGTGCACAGCCCGTTCCTGTGTTATTCAGCTCCTTTGGTTAATTTAATGTCAGGTTGTATAAAGTTACATTTTGAGAGTGTCAATCTGCAGGAAAGGAGCTTTTGCTGAGCATTCTGTTTTGAATAATATTAATTGAATCCTGTATCATGCTTGCTCCGTATCTTACATACATATGTGTAAAGCAAATAAGTTATATAAACTACTAAAAAAGAAAAAAAAGTAGCCTATTAGCATGATTCAGTGCCATTCATTCTTAGTGGCACCACAACACACCACCTTAGTATACCTGCATTGCAGAGTTAAATGCAGCAGTGCACTATCGTGTGTTGGGTGTGCAATATTTTAGTCCATTGTGATGTTTCAGGCTTTTATAAATGAGCCATTTTAGTTTCCCCCTTAATCAATGAAGGCGATTTATGTACGATATGTATGTGATTGACTTGTGATTAACTTATGTTAAGCGAAATTAAAGGAAATTTAGCATAAGCTGCAACAGCTTTTCCCACAACCTTATATATATTTGTAAACATTTTTATTCAGAAACAAAGATATGTAGGGACAGTTATTCCCCCTCCCCTTTTCCTTTATGGAGTTCTGTAGGTGCGTTTCATCATTGACATTTTGTAATATCATGAAACAGTTAATATAAAAATCTCACACCAGTCGCAGCGTCCATATTTTTGTATACCAGAGGGCCTTTCTTCCCTCCAAGGGCATATGAGGTGTACCTTGGGCCATGTATTCAACTATTGATGAGGACATTTGGTCAACATACTACAATCCTCTTCTTCTTGTCCTCTTGATGTAGCTTGATAAGTGGGTTGAGAAAAAGGACACGTGTGAAAATTAAACAAATGGAACCCCTGGACTAGTGACATACACTTTGTATGAATGAAAAGAAGGGGGTAACCACCTCTATGGTAGTCTTCTGAAGAGGGGTATTATTGGTAGCATGCTTTTATTGTACCTCCATAAAAGGAAAGTGGATTTGTACATTTTTTAACAATATGTGAATAAACATTGTAATATTTTCTCTTTGATTTTGTGAAAGTTATAAGTACCTTAAAAGCCTAACCAAACTTTTGGGTATTTGTAGTTGGGTAATGTATTGGGGCTATGGTACTTTATAATGCTCTTTGACAGCACAACCTACATATAAATCTGTACTTTAACAAAGATATGAATTCTGCCTTAGATCTGAATTCTACTACTGAATTCTACTACTGAGACACCTGTTGCAGTGCACCACAATGCACACTGTTGTCTGTTGTGGCGCACTCTGTTGTGGTGCACACTGTCAGAAAACGTTTTGCAGGTCTGATTTTATTTTTTTTTTTCTAGTTCTGTTGCATTGACAACCCATTAATTTGACTGGATGGGCTTAACAGAATGAGATTAATTTACTAAGGGTAAATAAGCTGTTCACTTCACAAGGGAATTTAACCTAGAACATTATGAATGTGGTGGCACTGACTTTCATCACCCAATAATGTGGAAGCAAAAATGCTGATTTTTTTTTTTTTTTCAATTTTCCTCTTATATTAGGATTTTTTTTGCAAAATTACATTTCATTGCATTCACTGAGGTCCAGAGCAAATGCTGTAGCAAAGTGAACCACCTTTTTGCCTTTATTCATCAAACCCATAGTGCATTCATGCAAATCACTAAAATGGCAAAGTATGACAGGGCCCTTACTGTAAGTTTTCCCTGTGTGATTGATGATTCATGTTTAACTTGCAATGCCAGCAATTTCACCTTATTGTGAAATTCAGTAAGGATGGCCATACACTATACGAAAAAATTGGTTGAAATTCTAGTGATTTAAACATTCAGACGATTTTCTAATAGTGGATGACAAATCATCGCTTTCAAAAGGCTGGTCATACACTATACAAAGAATCAATTGAAATTCTAGTGATTTAAACATTCAGACGATTTTCTGACAAATGATAATCACTTTCACATTTTCAGAGCTGAGTAAACAATTGAAAAGTTTAAAATGTTTTCATTGAAGGAATTAAATTTGTAAGATTAGTGGCTTTCATGCACAGTAAAAATTGTTTGATTTTTGTGCGCATGAGTAAGGTCGATTTTTATTCTGTTCTTTTATTTCCTTTTTAATGTGACCAAATCGAACAATAAACCAATTCATTTATGTCCATTAGCAATTTATCATTTGAAATTTGATCACTTCATGATGGTAGTATCTGTAGCACTGCCAAACTGTTTCGTTTTTCGAAAACACGATCAACCAATTTTTCTTACAGTGTGTGGCCAGCATAAAACCGAATTTCCAGAAATAAAGTTATGGGGGCATAAATCAAATAATTGCAACTAATCTGAAAACCTCATTGGTAGTATGTAGCTTTTATTTTATTTTTTTGAGTTGGGTAGGAAAATGTGAAAATTGTTTTGTATAATACCAAAAGATAAAATAAAAACATCCACAGGAAATATTGTCCTGACATTATCCCTCGCAATCTTAGTTTAAAAAATGTGGGTATTATAAAATAAGAAAAAGAAAGAAACAACATAGCATGCAGTCTTTTATTTATGGTTCCATTAAGATGGGGATCACAGAACGACACTTTGATTTTTGTTCGGCTGTTCGATGACCTTCTGATATACAATGACAAAAATGATTTGTTCCGTACTTATTCATCAACCTTGTAGCGGTGCTTGATACTGTGAAACACAAAATTTAATAGAGGACCTGAAAGATTTCTGTGGCCTTGGTGACATGAGCCCTAGCTGGGTCAAATCTTTTCTCAATGAAGTGTGACTATTCCACTTGAGTTGATATGAAGCTTCCAGATTTTCTATAGGGTAGATAAACTCTTCTTCACAAGTCTATCAGACTCCTGCTGTTTATTTATGCTAAACCTTGTCATGTTAATGTACTGTACGCCATAATGATCTGATAGTTTACTTTTTTTTTCCCCGAGGTTCCTACAAATCCAGTTAATCACTCTTTGGTTTCAATAATAAATGATCTTTTTATTGTATAGTAAAATCACCAGATGCAGCTATCACATATAAGAATTGGTAAGCTGCATTAAAATGTTTGCTTTTGGGTTCAATACTACTTTAGTGCCAGTTCAATACAGTATATGCAGATTGGATGTGGTTTGAACCGCATCCAATCAGCATGACATGTGAAATAACATTGCTTCCTATGGTGCCTGTTCACATACCTCTGGTGCACTGGCAGTGGGGATTGAAAAAGAGTCCGATTTCTGAGCAGTGCGGTCTGATTCAGGTGTGAATTGCAGACTATTGACTTCTATAGGAACTGTTTCTAAACCGCACATGTGTGAACACGATAAAATCCTGATCTGAATCGCTGAACAACTACTGTATCACTTAGCTGTGAAACCTGAGCTTCAATCCACACCGCACGTGTGTGAACCAGCTCTTAATGTATTGTTTCCTTAATCCAAAGATTGTGATCTCAAGAGCTGTTGGTTAGATACAGTATAGCATATAATGTGGTAATTTGCTTCCTCCTGCCAGAGCCTAGTGACTATAGTAGCATCTTTATTGGTGATTAATGTGCTACAGTAAAAAAAAAAAAATTACAAGTCAGCAGCTACAAAAACTGAAGCTGCAGACTTTTAATATAAGGACACTTACCTGTCCAGAGATCCAGCGATATCCTCACCTGAGCCGATTCTTCAATTTGCTTCAGATGCATGTGCCGGCATCTTCAGTAAGGCTGAAGTTCCGCTTTGTATATTTTTACCTACAGGTAAGCTTATAAATCTTACCTGTAGGTTAAATGAATATCTCCTAAACGTTCACCGCTTAGGAGTTATTTTAGGTTTTTTTTGCAGCCGGTGCAAGCTCTCTGAAGGAACGGCATACCCATGCCCTTCCTTCAGAGCACTGTGCTGTGTCCTGAGACTCCCTTGACATCATCGCGGCCCAGCCAGTCTTACGGCCGTAGCTCGTGACCCCGGAAGGAAGGCCGGGTGAAGATGGAAGCCTCTACAGCGATGACAGTGCGCCACTGTAGGGCTTCATTTTAAGGTAAGTTTTGCATAATATGCTAGTGTGTGATGCATGCTAGCACTATATGTCTTTACTTTGCAAGGTTTTTTTTTTAATAAACAGATGTGGTTTACTACCGCTTTAACATGTTTTATGTTTTTAAATTCTCACCTTTCTTTGGGAAAAGCCATTTGCCTTGTAAAGCCATGTCCACGTGGAGTCAGTCTCTGCTGTAAATCATGCAGATATGTGTCTTAAAGTCTTCACAAAGCCTAAACTTTTGATTATAGTGGGGGTGGGGGGAGTTTGTGAAGCAGAAAATCAGTTTGTTACATATGAGGCTATGTAGACACAGACCAGCCAGGGTGCCCATGCTGACCCCTGTTCACAGTCAAAAGCACCTACAATGGGCACATGAGCATCAGAACTGGACCAGAGAGCAATGGAAAAAAGTGGCCTGGTCTGATGAATAACTTTTTCTTTTACATCTTGTAGACAGCCGGGTGCGTGTGCATCACTTACCTGGTGAAGAGATGGCACCAGGGTGCAGTATGGGAAGAAGGCAAGCTAGCAGAGCCACTCTGTTGCTTTGGCCACTGCTCTGCTGGAAATCCTTGGGTCCTGCCATTCATGGGAATGTTACTTTGACATGTACCTCTGAAAACTATCATAATGATTCTTCATTGTTGTTTGACTCCTTTATGAAGACCTATGAGTGTCTGGTGATCTCTTCACATAATTCCTTTTTCTATGGGAGCAGTTTTAAAAACCGCTTCTGTTTTTATGTCATCTGTATGCTAGGAAATAACAGCAGTCACCTACATATAATTGAATAGCCATAGTGTGTCCTCTATTTCTTTATTGCATACCCTGCATTTTCCAGTGTAGACTTTGCCTGCAGTTAGTTTTTGGTCAGTGTGATAATGTATATGTTCTCCTGTTCCCATTGTTGTGTTCTGAGAAATAGGCAAACATCCCTGGTAGTGTTATATTTTCTTAATAATCAGGTCGGAAAGATTTTGTTCCCTTAGAGGAACAAAACGTAGCAATTTATTATGTTGTTTACTGCAAGAATATTGCACTTTATATAGAACTAAGTTTATTTGCAGGTGATATTGGTAGTTGTAGATTGGCAAGACTCTGAAAACAGTGACCTTGTGTGCCTTGTGAAGAGAACTGTATCTTAAAAATCTGCTCAATTTCCTATTCCATTATAAAACATATACAGTATCACTACAGCACAGGCCCTCTAATGGAGTGTTAGCGCCAAAATGATCTTGATGATAGAGAGAGAAATGTTCATTTGAAGTGAGTGCAATCCTGCAAGTGAGACAATTACAGTACCATTTACAGCAACGTAAACATGTGTAGCTCTAAATTGTATCATTTTTTTTCTTTCCCCTTTCCTTTGTTTGATTTTTTTCTAATCTATCACTATTCAAAGTCAAGGGGAACTGAATTTTTAGATAAGTAGGAGATGGTGTGGTTTCCATTATATTCTACTGGGTTACTTGTAGCCAGAAGAGAAGCTTTGTTTTCCATAGTATTCTGGGTAGGTTCACATATAGGTAGGTGGTAAGTCTGAAAAATGTTGTGTAAAGCAGGTGCAATACTTTTTTTTTTTTGTGGGGGGGGGGGTTTACCTGTTTTCCCTAAAGATGCCTCCATGTTAATTCACCTTTTGCCAGTGCCGCAGCTCCATTTCTTTTGTATGCTTGTTTCATACCTGTCTGCAGAATGCTCTCTACATATGTTACTATGGATGAGAAATAGAGGTGTATGCAGTGGCTGCACTCTTATAATTCAAAGTGGCTTCATAACAGGGGCCACAGCCATTTACGCTGAAAGTTTTTTCAAGTACAAAGCTTTGGTATTCATGGGTACATAATACATTTTGCAGCTAAATTAAAGTGCTAATAAAGACAATAAAACAATAAACATGTCATACTTACCTGCTCTATGTGGTGGTTTTGCACAGAGCAGCCCCGATCATCCTCTTCTGGGGTCCTGTGTACATTAACACAGAGTCTTGGGTTGCCCTGCATGTCCATTCACACAGCCGTGGGTCGGCATTGCCCCACCCCCTCTCTCTCCTTATTGGCTCACTGGCTATGATTGACAGCAGTGGTTGTCAATGGCTTCTGCTGCTGTCTCAGTCAATGAGGCGAGAGAGTCCCTGGAGAGGCGAGGCTTTCGTGTACATCACTGGACCGCGATGGGGCTCAGGTAAGCATCAGAGTGGCTGGGGGCCTGCTGCACTCAGGTTTTTTTACCTTCATGCAAAATGTTGAGCCTTTACAACCACTTTAAGCATCAAACATTTGAATATTTCTTTACTGGAGTGGCTACAAATCTGCTATTACTAGAAAAAACAAATTTCATTTAAAGTAAGCCTTTCATAAACTTGGCATATGCTAAAACAATTTGTAAATGAAGGTTGCTTTCATTGAGAACATCTTATAAAACAGACCAGTAGAGCAACAGACAAAAGCAGCTACAAGTTTATTTCCACCTTTGCAGCCAAACTGGGATAACACCTACTTTGTATTTGTTACATGTCCCCATTTGTGTGTGTGTATATGTGTGTGTGTATGTATGTATATATGTATATATATATGTGTATATATATATATATATATATATATATATATATATATGTATGTATATATACACACACTCACACACATATATATTTACATACACACACTGCATTTAGGCATGTAAATGTGGTGAAGACAACTTGCTGAAGTTAAAACTGAGCATCAGAATGGGGAAGAAAGGGGATTTAAGTGACTTTGAAAGTGGCATGGTTGTTGGTGCCAGATGGGCTGGCCTGAGTATTTCAAAATCTGCTGGTCTACTGGGATTTTCACGCTCAACCATCTCTAGGATTTACAGAGAATGGTCCAAAGGAGAGAAATTTTCCAGTGAGCGGCAGTTGTGTGGACGAAAATGCCTTTTTGATTCCAGAGGAGAATGGGCAGACTGGTTCAGCTGCGACATTCAGTGGTAGGGTCAGAATTTGGCGTAAACAACATGAAAGCATGGATCTAGCCTGCCTTATATCAACGGTTCAGGCTGGTGGTGTAACGGTGCTGGGGGTATTTTCTAGTAAAGTGTACCTCATAAAGTGGCCCGGTGAGTGTGTATGTATGTATGTATATATATATCTATATATATCTTCAGCATATAATGGCAAAGGGTGATGGGGTGTGTTGGGGGATCTATTGATACTGGGGGAGTCAATTGTGGCCAGGAGGGATCTAATGTTCAGGGATTTGTCTATTTTTCCTGGTTGTCTTTTGATTCTGGTTGCTGGGAGGTCTATTATTGCTGGGGTGGATTTATTGTTGCTGGTGGGTTATTATGTTGCAGGAGGGTTTGTTGTTGCCTGAGGGGTCTGTTGTTTCTGGTAGCACGGTATTTTTTTACTGCAATAACAAATTCCTAACAAAATACCACAGAATGATACTTGGTTCTGTATTCTCTAAAAGGGGTGGTACTGGGAGGTGGGTAAAGGGGTGGGACCAAGGAGCAGTGCTCAGAGGTCGATAGGGGCGAAAACAAGGGGTAACTCAAAAGGGGGAGTTCCCCCTTATGATTTTTAATCATGTGCAGATTCATGTGACAGTTGCTGCAAAATGTGTGATTGAATATTGAGCTGAGCTTGTCCCTCAGAAAAAGGAGCAGAAGCTTCTTTTGGGAGACAAGCGTACATGGGGCAGGCTATTGAAGTGAATAGGCTACCCTACGCATGAGGAGTACTACTGCTTCTATATCGTGCTTTAAAAGCTGTGAGTGGGAGCGCTTGTTCCCACTACGTGAAATCTAAACAGAGCCTAAAAGGTAAAAAAATATAAAAAATTGAATGTATGCTGTGTGAATGGCAACACCAACAAACATGGTGAGGTTTTCTCAAAATTGACTGCAAAAGTGGAAATACACTTTAAGGCCTCCCCCTTAATTCCTGAACCTTTCTTTGGTAAGTGGGATGGCTCATCATGTTAACAGACCAATAAGTAAGCTTCCTGCCCAAACTCCACTTTTAATATAAATGTACATGCTTCATATTTGAGTTGTTTGTGTCTTTGGATCTACTGTTCATTTTTGCACATGGCTTTCATCAAAAGTAACCTCTATTATTAATTTTTCATTATGTGCTAAATTTGAAATGTCCAGACTTGTAACAAGTTTACTTTAAATATCCTATTAGTGTATTGGCTAAATACAGTGAGGTGTTGAAGAAATCGGAAGTAGTTTATATATCTCTGAGATTCCAGTTGCAAAGTCTCTCTCACTGCAGGTCCCACCCCTATCATATAACACATTGAATTTCCAAATACAGGGGCACCTTTTAGCACACACTGGTTTATTTACTAAAACTAGAGATTGCATAGTCTGGTGCAACTCTAAATAGAAAAAAATCAGCTTCCAGGTTTTATTGCCAAAGCCTAATTGAACAAGCTGAAGTTGGAAGCGGATTGGCTACCATGCATAGCTGCACCAGATTCTGAGTGCTCTAGTTATAGTAAATCTCCCCCAGTCTAGTTATAGTAAATCTCCCACGTCTCTGCTACGGCCTCGGTTAAACAAACTACAAAGATCTAATGCGCAGAAAATGGCTGGCTAAACCACACAAGTACTTTTTTTACCTCTATTTTTTCTTTATATTGGCTTTTGAAAAATACTAAAAGGGGTATGAATAGTTTTTCAAGGCACTGTATAGAGGTTGGTAAAAAGTTTGGTGTAGCATAACGCTTTTGGTAGTAAATTAGTACATTTTGTGTAGAGATGTATACATTAGACCAAAAACAGGGACAACTGACAAGGAGGCATTTGGTCTTAAAAGGGGGACAGTCCCTCCAAGTGGAGGACAGTTTGGAGCTATGAATTATCAATTGGGGCTGCTGATAGATTCTGTTATCGTAATCGGAGCTTCAGATAATCATTTGCATATATTTTCTGATCCACCCAAGAACAATAACTTGCTAGCATTTTATTTTTCAATCTCTGAGTTTGGTCTTTGCCTATGTATTTGTACTGTATACACAGTATGTATTTTCCATATGTATATGGTACTCGGTGGTTTACATGGAATCAATTACCTCTGTACCAGTACCCTGAAGGAGCTCAATCTGATGTCCCTACTGTAATCCTACACACACACCCCTTTGCCTACACTTAGAGATTGTTGTGTGATTGCCCTTATTCTTTTAGTGCAATAGCCTGATGTATGACTAGCATAAGAAGTGATTGCATTAAATGTATGCTTTAATTGAAATGTTGGATGAACTCCAACATGGTCATGTCATAGTACTGAACACTTTTAAGGAGAGACCCAAGATCTCTTGATGATGATGGGAATTATTTGAAATAAAAGTTCAGGGCTACTTCCCATCTGCAAAGCCAAGCATCAGCATACTATTTAACGCAGCTATTTGCAACGACAAAAGATATGCTGTTCTGGTTAGACATTGTGTTTGTAAACAAGGCTAGACAGGTATGGATATTCCATCAATCTCGTAAAGGCCTTCATCAATTTTGTTGCTACTGAGCATTTCTATGGAAAGTTTTAGAAACTTAATTGTGTTTTCAGTTGTTTTCACAGTTTTTTCACGCCAGAAACTCATTAAAATACTTTTCCGTTTTAGGGAGAAGTTTTCTTTTTCACTGCAGAATTTCTAAAAACTTTAGGGTTTGTTTCAGGATGGTTTCAATTTTGGTTAACAGGATTAAACTTTATCCAGTTGTGTGCAAAGTTGTACACCTATTTTCAGTTATGATAGTTTAACCATTTAGAAGCTAATGCATCTATTATTGATATCTGTCAGTTTGAGGGGATACAATGCACCAGATCAGACATATTTATAATGTACTAATATTTATAATAAACTTGGCTGGGGAATGAGCGTACAATATTCACATGTAATTCAGAGTGGTCTGTGACAATGTTGGCTGTTTATTAGGATAAAGTGCATGGCAAGCCAAAACTTTTTTTTTTTTCTTTTTTCCGGGTATGGAGAGGAAGGATTAAAACACCTGGTGGGATTTAACTGCTTTCCGGGGCTCTGTTAGATTTACCCAGACTTACTAAACAACATACAACTTGGGGACTGATTACATTTGGAATGGGATGAGGTTGGTAACAGGTCAATTGTGATCTACCTGACAATCGCGGTCATGAAGGGTTAATCACAAACCCCCATGCCAGTGTTCCGACACTGACCCTGCCTGCCATCTCTGAGACCTCAGAGCAGCAATAAGGGTTTTTATTTTACTTTTTTTTTTTATTATGGTTAAGACTGGAAAGTGGAAGAAAATCCCAAATTTTGAGTGGCCCTCAGAACAAGGGAAAAAAAAAGATTGTTCTTCATTTCTGGTGTGGTTACGGTACAGAAAGTACATGGAAATCTTCCCAATGAACACAGATGGCAAAAAAGCTCCCTTATTCTAACTCCCTATTCTAAAAAAAAAAAAATGTATCTTAATCTTCCAGTACAGGACACAGGACTTATATTCATAAACCATGGGTTATAAACTGCTACTTTCAGATGATTGAACACTGGCAAAAATGTTTGCTAGGACTGCCCCTACTGCATAGCCATTTAACCCCACACACTCCAAGAGGCTCCCCTTTTTTTCTAAGAGGAGGCACAAGGCTTTAAGATTACACCTGCAGAATGGAGTGGGATGATGGTTTTAGTTCTGGGTGGAACTCTCAAATAGAAATACTCATAATCTGGGCTTCAGAGTAGAGTGGAGATACAACCAGCACTGACGGAAATAAAAATGGAATTTTATTTCAAAGCCACTGCACAAATTTAAACTGGAATGGGTGCTATGTGCACTGGGTGCCCTGGAGGAATCAGAAAGGATTTTCTATCTTCTAGTGATAGTTTTTCTTTAAAAGACTATAGTTTCCCTTTAAGTAGTTTTCTAAGAACTGTTAATATCTTTAATGATTGCATAATAAATACATTACTCTACAAAAATTGTAGCTTTTTTTGTAAAATAAAAACTTCGGTAACCTGCCAGAACTTGAGGCAAATTTGTTTCAATGTATACAGTTGCAAGAAAAAGTATTTGAATCCCTTGGGATTACGTGGAGTTTTGCATGAATTGGGCATAAAATGTGCTCTGAACGTTATCTAAGTCACAACAATAGAAGAACACAGTCTGCTGAACATAATACTACACAAACATTAGATGTTGCCATGGTTTAATTGCACATAACATGTAAATATTCACAGTGCAGGGAGGAAAACGTATGTGAGGCCCTAGCTTAATGACTTCTCCCAGAGCTAATTGGAGCCAGGAGTGAGCCAACCTTGACTCCAATCAGTGTGATGATATTGGATGTGTTGTTGACCACTGTCCTGCCCTTAAAAAAACACACACCTGTTTTGGGTTTACTGGTTTCAAGAAGCACTGTCTGATGTGAACCATGCCTCGCTGAAAAGAGCTCTCAGAAGACCTACGATCAAGAATTGTTGACTTGCATGAAGCTGGAAAGGGTTACAAAAGTATCTCCAAAAGCCTTGATGTTCATGTGTCCACGGTAAGACAGACTGTATACAAATGGAGAAAGTTTAGCACTGTTGCTACTCTCCCTAGGCGTTGTCGTCCTGTAAAAATGACTGCAAGAGCACAGCGCAGAATGCTGCATGAGGTAAAGAAGAATCCCAGAGTGTCCGCTAAAGACCTACAGAAATCTCTGGCACATGCTAACATTTTTGTTGACAAATTTACAATAAGGAAAACATTAAACAAGAATGGAGTACATGGGAGGACACCACGGAGGAAGCCATTGCTGTCCAAAAAGAATATTGCAGCACGTTTGAAGTTTGCAAAAGAGCACCTGGATGTTCCACAGCACTACTGGCAAAATATACTGTGGACAGATGAAACCAAGATTGAGTTGTTTGGGAAGAACACACAACACTATGTGTGGAGAAAAAAAGGCACAGCACACTTACATCAAAACCTCATCCCCACTGTAAAACATGGCGGAGGGAGCATCATGGTTTGGGGCTGCTTTGCTGCCTCAGGGCCTGGACGGATTGTTGTCATTGATGGGAAAATGAATTCCAGAGTTTATCCAGACATTTTGCAGGAAAACGTACGACCATCTGTTCGCCAACTGAAGCTCCGCAGAGGATGGGTGATGCAACAGGACAATGACCCAAAGCATACAAGTAATTCAACAAAACAATGGCTGCAACAGCACAGAATACGCCTTCTGGAGTGGCCCAGTCAGAGTCCTGACCTCAACCCGATTGAAATGCTGTGGCATGACCTTAAGAGAGCGATTCACACCAGACATCCCAAGAATATTGCTACACTGAAACAGTTTTGTGAAGAGGAGTGGTCCAAAATTACTCCAGATCGTTGTGCAGGCCTGATCTGCAACTACAGGAAACGTGGTTGAGGTTATTGCTGCCAAAGGAGGGTCAACCAGTTATTAAGTCCAAAGTTTCACATA
Source organism: Staurois parvus (assembly GCF_062004578.1). Lineage (NCBI taxonomy): Eukaryota > Metazoa > Chordata > Amphibia > Anura > Ranidae > Staurois > Staurois parvus. The sequence continues at coordinate 15,448,559 of NW_028318083.1, read as the reverse complement.
CTTTTTCCTCCCTGCACTGTGAATGTTTACATGTTATGTGCAATTAAACCATGGCAACATCTGTTTGTGTAGTATTATGTTCAGCAGACTGTGTTCTTCTATTGTTGTGACTTAGATGACGTTCAGAGCACATTTTATGCCCAATTCATGCAAAACTCCACGTAATCCCAAGGGGTTCACATACTTTTTCTTGCAACTGTAGCTGCATCACACTCTGAATTTTATTTGTTTAATTCTGTGTTTGTGATTATTAGCCTGCTTGTATGCTTGTACACATTGCATTCTGCTGTTTCAAATGCGCTTTGAGACTGCTGTTAGGTTTGTCCTTTGTATTACACAATGACCAGTACATTCAGTCTGTGTGGTTAGATAGGCTTTTTTAAATGCCATATGCTGTTCATGGGCTGTAAATGTAAATCTCCACCTGGAACACAGTAATCATTTACTGTATTGTTCCAGCACTATAGAGATCATAAAATGAACGTAATAACCCACTGCTGCCCAGGGGATATTCCTCCTTTTAGTCCCCTTCATTACAATGCAAAGTCCAGAGTAGTTGCATAATAGCCTTGTGAAACCCAGAATTAAAAGGGAACAGCTGTATGATAAATTTAAATGTAAAAAATGATTTATCTTCTTCTGTTCACAGAGGGTGTTTGTGAGATTTGGCTGACCAGTGAGGACACAGGAGCCTATGGCAGAGACATTGGCACCGACCTCCCAACACTACTATGGAAACTGGTTGAAGTTATTCCTGAGGGCGCAATGCTGAGGCTTGGCATGACTAATCCCCCCTATATTTTAGAACATCTTGAGGTAAGGACATGCAGTAGATGCACTTCTTTCAGGGATGTCAGTAAAATTAAAACTGATGACAAAAATTAAAAGGAACACAAGATTTTAGTTTGCTTCATTTTAGATGCTGAGATTTAAATTCCTACTTGCTCACATGTGGTAAGCCTTTACATGCACATCTACACCACAGTTAGCTCTATACATTATCTCCTGAGAAACCGGTGCATATCAGATATTATTACCTTTCACATGTTATGTGTGAGAAGCTGCAGTGGGGTGCTAAAATTTGCAAAAAAAAAAACATTTATCAAAGGAGAAGGCTATTAGCGTGTTAGAAAATGTCATCCTTAGCGTCAAGTGTTAGCAAGTGTGTGTGTGGTTTTTATTTTCATGTTTTTTAAGAATGACTAAGCAAAGTACATTACACTGTATTGGGGATAGTAAATATTATATTGTATACTGGAAGCTGACAGAAATAGGTTAAGTAGTTTTTAAAGAGTTAGTGATTTATGTCTGAGATGAGATTATGGTATTTTTATCTTGCACCCTACAGTTTTAGCAGGTAGGTATATTCCAATATGCTCCAGGTTTGAGTAGGGCTTTTGCATATGGTATTATATTGACCATGGGATTCTCTGAGTCTTCCTGCAGTTAGGGCTCTTGAGCACATAGTCCATTGTACTTTGACATTTCTGTCCATTAATGACCTTATTTCTATGCCGCAGAAGGGCATTCATTGCTGTTAGCTAAGCTAGAATTTTTTTTGTGCAAGAGCAGTGCTAGCGGATGGATGACTGTCACATGTTGTAAAAGAGGACATCTTAACTCCAATTTCCAATCAATTTTTTAAATAACTGTCAGTATCAGCATCCTTTAGAGTTCTTTGTCTGGCATTCATATTGTCAAGGATAGGTATGGCAACTTGGATCAGTTGCCATTGTGAAGAAAATGAAGTTAGTGAGAGAGACTGCGGTGGAGAGCACTTGGTGCAAAAGTGTTGCTAGAAAATACAGCCTACTGTACATGACCAGTGTCACTTTTTTTTTCTTCTTGAGATGAGTATCCATTAAAAAAATGTTAAAAGTAACAATGTTCTTTATCAAAAGATGAGTAGTTAAAAAAACAAACCAAAATACTTGTGGTGGATGCACTGGTTATGCTGTGGCTTCAGTTCAGTCTATTCTATGTCTTTCCACCCTTCCAGATTCTCACTCTTCTGCTCCACAGGTTCAAGATTGAGGACATTCTGGTGATTCTTATCAAAACAAATAAGCCCAGTGGGACATGGTGCTTGGGTATACTCAGACTATTATTTATTATCATTATACAGTATTTATATAGCGCCAACAGTTCGCTCAGCGCTGTACATTACAATGGGAGACGATACATGAGACCGTACAATAACAATACAATGCGATACACGAGGGGTTTGAGGGCCCTGCTCCTTGGAGCTTACAATCTAGGAGGGACTGGCAGAGACTACTGGCAGACTATCCATAGGCCCTGCTGGATCGCTTGGATCTTCTGTCACAAATGGCAGTACAGTTTCTCTGAACTGTCTTTCGACTGCAGCCTCAATCAGATTACCTTTTTATCAATTTTCAAGCCTATATTCTGAAGGATAGGGTTCCTGCTCTTCTTGTTAAGGAGCACTCTACCAAATCTGTTAGTGCTTTATGGAGTTTTCAGCATCGGGCATCTGTTTCTCAGGTTTGCAAGACTGCCACCTGGTCTTCTGTTCAAACATTTGTTTAGTTCTATCAGGTGGATGTTCAGGTATCTTCTGATGCCAGTTTTCAGGCATGAGGCACTACAAGCAGCAATTCTGTTGTATCAAACACATCTTGACCTATTATTACATAGGCCTTCTGGTGTTTGCTCTTTTAAATACATCTCAGTTGGACTGCTTTTCAGTTTCCATGGTAAATACTAAAGATCCTGTGTCCTACACTGTATGACTAAGAAATAATATGATTTTTGACTTTGAGTACAGTATGGGAATACAGGTCCCACCCTTCTGTTTATATGATCTCCCTATTGCTTGGGAAGTAGGAAGGGTTATATAGGGAATGTCCCAGCAGCTTTATTTTTGCCCCTGTCCAATCATCTGATAGCTGCATAAAACCCATGATAAACATTAGAGATTCTGTAAATTGTACTGTATTCATCAAAATCATAAAATTAAAAAAAATGTTGCTGGTCATTACACCTAAGTGTTTTCACAGTTTATCTTGTCCTTTTTTGGTTAGACAGCAGACATTAATAATGTAGATTGAACGAAAAAAAGATCCGATTCCCGCATCCACACATTCGAGGTGAATGGGGGAATCACTCCCACTGTGCAATTGTGTTCTGACTATGGGTAGACTTCCCTGCAGTCGGAGTACAATGCTCAATGCCAGCGACACTGATTGATGTGGAAAAAACTACAGGCTGATTGTACAGAAGTCGATGGGTAGGCAATTTGCACAACAAGGGTGCCTATACATGGATTACGTTTCGATCCATGTATGGCTAGCTTTAGACCTACAACATTTTCCATAGCCAATTATTTGTAAGTTTTGTTCTACTATTTCTAAGATACATTTTTACACTGTAATAATGAATATATGTTTTATGGTGTAAATTCTTTTTTTCTTTTTTCATGGTAGTGTGACTGACATGTCTGTTGGTTGTAGAGTATAAACCTTTATAACAAGAGAACTTCCTGCAAAAACTGCCAGATTTCTGCACTCTGAGACACTTTTTATTTGACCAACATTAAAGGTCTTGATGTCAGTTATGTCAGTTCCCTGTGTCTGGCAAGTCCCTTATTCCTTGACTTTTGGCTCCGTGATACATGTTCTCATCTGCTGCTCTTGAAAATACTTTTTTTTTTTTTGCGCGTCTGTCAGCCATATAAGAAGACATTGGACATCAGAGAGGCACAAGGTCTAAATTACTGACATATAGACATTGTAAATTAAGAGAATCTGCTGAGCGGTGCCATGCGTCTTTTTTTTAAAGAGTAAAAGCAACATATCTAAAATCCTACTGTATGTTTTATTAGATCCAGGTTATAATAAAATATGTTTTCATTGATATTGTGTCCCAGCTACATACATTTTTTTATTCCTTTGTAAATGTAATTTTCACATGTACGTAAAGATGTCATGGTCTAGCCACACATGTGAAGAGTTGGATGTAGATGGTTTTATTTTTTCAAAGGTATTTATAGCAGTAACCTACCATACAATATGTTTCAAAATAAATACATATTGTCTGATACGTCTGATTTTTGGCTCCAAGTGTTAGCCTTTTCTCTTCCAGTCCTACTAAAGAGTAGCTGTAAGATACATATGGTAAATATAAACCTGTGTCCATTAATGTTTTTTAATCCTAATATAATTTAGTTTTAGAATTGCTATAAAAATGTAATTGGTACAACTGAATAATACACAGCAAAGTATTTTTACATACAAGTAGCAGTTACTGGAATCTGTCTCGATATCAGTCTGCTGTCATACCTTGCAATAAAGTAGTCTCTCTGGGAGAGGATCAGTGCTAGATGCTAATCTGGGTTTGTGTGATGAGGAGAGAGCAGTTATCTGAGGTTATGACTTAGTGATTGGTGTTGCAAAGAGCGGCCCCACCCCTCCTTTTCTGGAGTCCCCCACCAGCGCTATCTGCTTCATTTTCTGAGTGACTCATTGGGAAGCTGACTACTGAGGGTGCCCTTGTACGGGTGCTCTCCCAAGCCAGGATTTGTGCATCCATGGACACACACAGTGCAGCTCATCTGAGCCTCCCTGCTCCCTCCGCAGGATTTGACTGAAAGGCAGCACTGATACATGGCACTGATAGGCGGCACTGATAGGCATTGATAGGTGGCACTGACTGGCACTGATGGGTGACACTGAAAGGCAGCTCAGATGGACACTGATATGTGGCATTGATGTGCACTGGTAGGCACTGATATGTGGCACTGATGGGCACTGGCACGAGGCACTAATGAGCACTGACATAAGGCACTGATGGACACTGACAGGTGGCACTGCTGGGGCTACACTGATCATCAGTGCCCTGATGATCAGTGTAGATGTCCCCTCCGCGAAAAGCCGATTACTGGCTCTCCTCTCGAGCTGTCAGCGTGACAGCTCGAGAGGAGAGAAATGCTGATAACCGGAATTTCCCTGTTTACATGTGATCAGCTGTGATTGGACACAGTTGATCACATAACCGAGCCGACATCTTCGGCTCCTTCCGTGATCGGTGATCCGCTGTGTCCAAGGGACACAGCGCGCTCCTTGAGCCACGCATGCGCAGTGAGAATGGAACGTCATATGATGTCCTCCCGGAACAAGAGAACCACCTAGCGTTTGTCATATTACTATATGGTGGGCGGGAGGTGGTTAAGTAGCAGAGGGGGTTGTTAATCAGTTTCAGCTGCTTTGGTGTTAGTGAAATTAACAGGTGCATTAGATGGGCAACAATTAGATGACCACACTGACATTTTTTCCCTACTCATCTTTTCTATCTGTTTTACACTAGTTTTGCATTTGGCTAGGGTCAATGTCACTACTGGTAGCATGAGGCGATACCTGGACCCTAAAGAGGTTGCACAGGCAGTCCAACTCCTCCTGGATGACACATCAATACATGCCATTGCCAGAAGGTTTACTGTGTCTCCCAGCACAGTCTCAAGAGCATGGAGGAAATTCTAAGAGAGCTGGACAGAAGAAGGTATCTTCTCCTTTGTGTGAGGAACAAGATAAGCACTGCCAGAGCTCTACAAAATGACCTCCAAAGGCCACTGGTGTGAATGTCTCTGACCAAACAATCATAAACAGACTTCATGAGGATGGCCTGAGGGCCCGACGTCCTCTAATGGGCCCTGTGCTCACCGCCTGGCACCATAGAGCTCGATTGGCATTTGCCATTGAACACCAGAATTGGCAGGTCCACCACTAGCGCCCCTTGCTTTTCACAGATGAGAGCAGGTTCACCCTGAGCACGTGACAGACGTGAAAGGGTCTGGAGAAGCCGTGGAGAACGTTATGCTGCCTGTAAGCATTCAGCATGACCGTTGTGGTGGGTCCGTGATGGTGTGGGGAGGGACGCACAGACCTCTACAAGCGAGACAATGGCCCCCTGACTGCCATTATGTATCTGGATGAAATCCTTGGACCCATTGTCAGACCCTACACTGCTGCAGTGGGTCCTGGGTTCCTTCTGGTGCACGACAATGCCCGACTTAATGTGTTGAAAGTATGTAGGCAATTTCTGGAGGATGAAGGAATTGATACCATTGAATTTCCCCCACACTTGCTTGATCTAAATTCAACATTACACCTCTGGAATATCATGTTTTGGTCCATCCGATGCCACCAGGTTGCACCTCAGACTGTGCAGGAGCTCAGTGATGCGCTTGTCCAGATCTTGGAGGAAATACCCCAGGACACCATCTGTCGTCTCATTAGGAGCATGCCCCGATGTTGTCAGGCATGCATCCAAGCACATGGGGGCCATACAAACTACTGAGTACCATTTTGAGTTGCTGCAACTACATTTCAGAAAAATGGACTAACCTGCTGCATCATTTTTTTCACTTTGATTTTCAGGGTGTCTTTGAATTCAGTTCTCTGTAGGTTGATAATTTTCATTTCAATCAAACAATGGGGCATTCCTATGTTCCTAACACATTACCCAGTCCATATCAGTGTAGATATCCAGCATGATATTTTTCCCCATTGAGATCTGATATGTTTTTAAAGTGTTTCTTTAATTTTTTTGAGATATATATATATATATATATATATATATATATATATATATATATATATATATATATATATATATATATATATATAATGTTTCCCCCAACTATCATGGATAGAACTGGTGAGTGGAATTCAAAAACTTAGCAATCAAAAGTATACAAACAAAATATGTAATCAAAATTATATATAAAAATGAAAAGTAAGCAATAGAACTATAATCCATAGAAACATTCAGCATCAGTTATATTGAACACAAAATAACGGAGTGCAAAAATGAGCTACTCATGAGTCCCTCTACCAACAAGTTCACAGAGAATATCAGTATAAGATTGCACTGAAACATTGCAGTGTGATAATGTGATCCTTCTGGAATTAATCAGACACAGACAGTGCATAGAGGAAATTGAGCTAATAAATGCTAGAGCACCAGTAGAGCTACATATTGCATATATGGCTGGCCCAGCTTAGAAGATTGGTGAATAGATCAACCATGCCTACATGTGGTAGAGTTCCTTCAACTGGTGCATCCAGCTCCTCAGATCTCAAAGAACAAGACCAATTAAGATGGACCTCTGAGATGTTATGCACATGACTGTATGGTTAGATAATATGCACCCATAGAGACACACTGCAAGATATTCAGTGATATCCAGTGAAAAAGCCACACATATACATGCAAAAATAAACATGAAAGTCCAGTTTCATATTCTGCACATTTACAGTATATTGTGGTAAATTTACTCAAATGGATCAGCGCTTAGACCAGTGTTTCTTAACCTTTTTTTCAGTCAAGTCACCCTTTAAAATTATGAACAATCTTGAGGCACCCCATTCTAAAATTTAAAAAGCTAAACTTTTAACTTTACAAATGGCAGCAGCAAACACGTAGGACACCCACCATTTTTGCACTCTGGGACTGACTAGTATTTCAGCATTACCTTTGTACACATTTTCTGTCCCCCAGCTAACTTGACCAAATGCTGACAGAGAGGGGCAGGGGGTCAAACAAGGATGCTGTGCAGGTGCCTTATGTCTTTATCACCTAATGACATCAGTGGCTGTGAAGATGCTGGTAGCTGGCTGTTTTAATGTTGAACAATGAAAACCTGTGACTTTGTTTAACATAACAGCAATTTTGATCCAACTGCTGGATTATACACAATTTTTAGGCAATTTAAGGCGTTTGCCAAGGCACCCCTGAAAAACCCAAACGGCTCCATGGTTGAAAAAGGCTTGTTTAGACCTCCACGTGGAGTTAAAGTTGTATGCTGAAGCTGTTCAATTAAATAGGCAATCCACTTGTTACAGCAATATTGGAGGAACACACATGTCCTGAAGCAACAATGTGCAGGTAAAATAGCTTGACCTCAGGCTTTCCATTCATAGCAAGTGATCCAGTCAGGAAAATCATGATAGTCCAAAAATCATAAATGCTAACAGTTAGGTCCATAAATATTGGGACATTGACACAATTCTAACATTGTTGGCTCTATACACCACCACAATGGATTTGAAATGAAACGAAACAATGTGCTTTAACTGCAGACTGTCAGCTTTAATTTGAGGGTATTTACATTAAAATCAGGTGAACGGTGTAGGAATTACAACAGTTTGCATATGTGCCTCCCACTTGTTAAGGGACCAAAAGTAATGGGACAATTGGCTTCTCAGCTGTTCCATGGCCAGGTGTGCGTTATTCCCTCATTATCCCAATTACAATGAGCAGATAAAAGGTCCAGAGTTCATTTCAAGTGTGCTATTTGAAATTGGAATCTGTTGCTTTCAACTCTCAAGATGAGATCCAAAGAGCTGTCACTATCAGTGAAGCAAGCCATCATTAGGCTGAAAAAACAAAACAAACCCATCAGAGAGTTAGCAAAAATATTAGGCATGGCCAAAACAACTGTCTGGAACATTCTTAAAAAGAAGGAACGCACCGGTGAGCTCAGCAACACCAAAAGACCTAGAAGACCACGGAAAACAACTGTGGTGGATGACCGAAGAATTCTTTCCCTGGTGAAGAAAACACCCTTCACAACAGTTGGCCAGATCAAGAACACTCTCCAGGAGGTAGGTGTATGTGTGTCAAAGTCAACAATCAAGAGAAGACTTCACCAGAGTGAATACAGAGAGTTCACCACAAGATGTAAACCATTGGCGAGCCTCAAAAACAGGAAGGCCAGATTAGAGCTTGCCAAATGACATCTAAAAAAAGTGTTCACAGTTCTGGAACAACATCCTATGGACAGATGAGACCAAGATCAACTTGTACCAGAGTGATGGGAAGAGAAGAGTATGGAGAAGGAAAGGAACTGCTCATGATCTTAAGCATACCACCTCATCAGTGAAGCATGGTGGTGGTAGTGTCATGGCGTGGGCATGTATGGCTGCCAATGGAACTGCTTCTCTTGTATTTATTGATGATGTGACTGCTGACAAAAGCAGCAGGATGAATTCTGAAGTTTTTCGGGCAATATTATCTGCTCATATTCAGCCAAATGCTTCACAACTCATTGGACGCCACTTCACAGTGCAGATGGACAATGACCCAAAGCATACTGCAAAAGCAACCAAAGAGTTTTTTAAGGGAAAGAAGTGGAATGTTATGCAATGGCCAAGTCAATCACCTGACCTGAATCCGATTGAGCATGCATTTCACTTGCTGAAGACAAAACTGAAGGGAAAATGCCCCAAGAACAAGCAGGAACTGAAGACAGTTGCAGTAGAGGCCTGGCAGAGCATCACCAGGGATGAAACCCAGCATCTGGTGATGTCTATGCGTTCCAGACTTCAGGCTGTAATTGACTGCAAAGGATTTGCAACCAAGTATTAAAAAGTTAAAGTTTGGTTTATGATTATTATTCTGTCCCATTACTTTTGGTCCCTTAACAAGTGGGAGGCACATATGCAAACTGTTTTAATTTCTACACCGTTCACCTGATTTGAATGTAAATACCCTCAAATTAAAGCTGACAGTCTGCAGTTAAAGCACATTGTTTCGTTTCATTTCAAATCCATTGTGGTGGTGTATAGAGCCAAAAATGTTAGAATTGTGTCGATGTCCCAACATTTATGGACCTGACTGTATATTGTGATGCAAAGGGTATAGTTAAAAAAAAAAAAAAAAAAAAACCTCAGTAATCCGCAAGCATTTTTTTCAGTTTTGTGCTAGTGTCCGTAGGCAATGAACCTGGCTCTCTGCTGCTCTTTTCTGCCTTGATGCACACATTTCTACTTACACTAACTTTCTTGCCCAAACTTCGATGTTATATAGCAGTGGCAGCTTTTTGGATCAGTCTTTATGGATGCTTATATTCCAAAGTGGCAGTAAACAAACCTTGGAGGAAGAACAGGCACTGGCTTCTGCATTTGGAATTCACTTTGGCAGGCAGTTGCATCTGTGAGTTAGCTGATGAGGTGCTTTACAGTTCTAGGGTGGTCCACTGAAACAGTCCAGTTCTGAAGACACTTTTGGGTATGCTTATCCTGGAGAAGGTGAAGATTGAGACAGTTTTTGGCTTTTCTCCATATATGTGTAAGTACCCCTGTTTTGTGGGATCCCGTGCTGTCTATCTACCATTCAGGCGCCATGAGAGGGCACTGTGGTAGACATACATTAGTACAGGGAGCAGCCCTTGTGTGCCTGTCAAGCATAACAGACTGGAGTTCTGTAGAGGGTTTGGGACCAGCAAGGCTAGGTTCCCTTCTCTTCAGGAGACAGTCTTTCCTCCACAAATTAATCATGTGGTTTCTCATAAAATCCTCCAGAAGCTCTGTTCTCAGGGACCTTTGTGTCTGAGGAATTTTCATTTGCCTTTTCGTCTACATTGGAGCATCTGGCAGATATCCATAAGGATTTGTGGATAGGTGACCATAAAAGTCTAGGTCTCCATCCTCACATAAGTTACCTATTGATTTTGCTCCATCACCCTTTCTTGGGTTGGACGACGAGTAAGTGGGGGAGGCATAGTCTAAGGAATCAGACTTCTCTGAGTTGTTAGAAGAGGATGCTCAGCTACTTCCATATGTTTCAATCTCAACAGTCCGCAATGAGCATTCTCATGGAGTAGTCTGCAGTGTTTTATGTAAATAAGTTCCTTACTGTAATGGTGAACAGTGTGCTAGTGTTTAACAACCCGTTAGCCATTGCAGCCATGCAACTCACCATTACATCCATGGGGGTTTTCAGGCTTTGCTAATGTGGGGAAAAATCCTGGAGTCTTTTAGTCGGGTTCATGGGTCATACAGCTCATCCCTGAAGCATTACATTTTTCTGTGGATGGAATTGGAAATTCTCTACCAGAAAGTCTCTTGCCTAGCGTTTTTTTTCCAGGGCACATAAAACGAGTGCTATGGCTAAATTGGTGGTCAGCTGATCTCAAGTGCAGGAAGCCATTGCAATGTATGTCTTTTCAAGGGTGAACACCTGTATGTCTTTTCAAGGGTGAACACCTCTGACTATACATAAATTGCTACGCTAAACCATCATTGATTACAAATGTATACATATATAAAGGAAACGTGTATGGTAAACAGCATTAACCTAAAGTCCCAAATCCAGTCCAAATAGAAAGAAACATAGAAAATAGTCCCAAATTCCTGGTATATGTGAATTTAAACATCATGTGTCTTCGGTAAAATGAGTGCATCACCACCATATATTAGTGGGATTCTTACCGGAACATATGGACCCTCAAACTAATAATAATCATAAACGCATGGATATAATGGCTTGGAGATGTGTGTCAACCATTGCTCGCAAGCAGAGGAAAGATGCTGGACAACCAGCATTAACAAGAGGATCCCTTCAGGCTATCACCATCTTATATGTCTCTCAAGTGTGTATACTCAATCAGTCTTGTCATTATTTCGAAGTCCTGCATGTACAACATGAACCATAAAGGTTTCACAGTTACTCCTTCCAACCTGTCTACAGTCTTCAAGCCAAATGGCTATGCTCAGTTCATTCTGGACCTGAAGTGCTTAAACAAATGGTTACATGTTCAAAAGTTCTGTATGGAATAGGAAAGGTCAGTGATTGCTTCCCTCCATCTGGGGATTTCCTGGACTTGGAGGACATCAAAGATTTCTACCTCCATATCCCTATATTTCCAACAGCATTACCTGTGCTTTTTAGGGGGAACAACATTTTCAGTTTGTGGGTATGTTCTTTGGCCTAGCCACAACACCACGAGTGTTAACAAAAGTGTTGTCTCCAGTTTTAGCTCTTTAGTGAGTAATAGGGATCCCCATTCTGGGGTATATGTACAGTGTTCTCCTACAGGAACAATCAAGAGAAGGCCCCAGGACCAATGTGCAGGCTTGGTGCAAGTCCTGCAGAGCTTCAGCTGGGTCCTCAGTCTCAAGAAGTCGACCCTGGAGCCATTTCACCCACTGGAATATCTGGACCTCATACTGGACCTGACACTGGTATGAGTTTTCTTCCTTAGGAAAAGCCTTGGGTCCTTCAGTCCAAAGTGCTGAAGTTAGTTTCTGCAATCGGGGAATGCCTATCTCCCGGGGCTGTGGATAGTACTGATGACAGACACCTTCATGAGAGGCTGGGAAGCTCCTGGATTCCCTGTCAGTTCAGGAGATGTGGGACAGTGGGATAACTGATCGATCAGCGGTGTTTGATTGCTCAGTTCTCAGCATGGAGCCAGTTGGGAACAGATGCAGCATCGGATCAATGCTGCATCCACCTAGGTGAGTATAAAGTTGTTTTTTCTTTTTGTATAGCTCATGCTTCTCTTTTAAGTGGATTGTTACTGGTGGGCCTGTTAACCACTGTTTCTTGTTGTCTGACCCTAATGGGATTTCCTTTGAATGTCACAGTAGTCTAAGAATGAACTCTCCTGTGTTCTGTGATGTACGATTAAGAAAACAGGCTTTTTAACTTTCATGGAGTACATCATAGAATACTGGTCCCTCCCCTGTGGTTTCACGGTGATATTTCTTGCCGATAAAACTGAGAAAATGCTTGGAGTGGGGGGGGGGGGGGAGCAGTGTAATGCTAAAGATTGTAAAATTTTGTTATGTACCAGTGTCCAATCACCTGGAGGTAGAACATAACCCAATAAGCTGAAAATTAACTCTCCTGTGTTCTGTGTGGCATACCCCAAGAACTACAAATAAGCAAAAAATCCCACTATTTACTGATCTGAATTCTGTATTGTATACCATGAGCCTGTACACACTACTGCATCACGCTCAGTAATCCTGAGTTTCGTTTGGCTGTGTAAAATCAAAGTAAAAATTTCTGTCTGTGGTCATTATTTCTGCATACTTTACACATGTACGCATGTAAGCACATGTATATGTATACATGCTGTGATTGAAAACTGAGCTAGAGGAATAAAATAATTTTACAGATGTGATCATTGTTTGGGGCAGTTACGCATTTAAATGTCTGTAAACTGAAGCATATTACAGAGCATTACATGCATTTTTTACATGATCTCTAATGGTGAAATGTAATTGTTGTTCCACAACTTTACATATATGTTTTTTTTTATAATCAGGGTCTGAATTTTTTATAATAAAGATTTAAGGAACAGATAAACTGTATGCTTTGTTAATGAAATAATTAATACATGCAAATTTTTTGTTTGGACATGTAGGATTATGTAATTTACCAAGATTGAACTGTCATTAACATAAGTGACACTACATAATAGTTTGGCAATGGAAAGGTCGCAGGAGCTGCTCAGTAATTAAACTAGCAATTGCAAGCTATGGAAGCGATTTTCCTACTATTGTGCTTGACCTTCTAGGGGTTAATCTCCCCTGCACAGAGCTCAGTTGTGGATTTTCCCTGTGCAGACAGCCCATCCTGAAAGGTCACCATGGAAAGAAGTAAAGTAATGTGGGGACACACAGCCCTGTGAATGTGTCACACCTAAACACATTTAACCAGTGCTTGTCTTGGAACACAACCAGTTTCCATATAATCATGTACCTTCCACATACTCATGCACCTTTCAACTTTCATAATTGAAATAAGTGACATCCTGGCAGCAGAGCATGAACTGATAACATAGACATCTAACATCACTGCTGCTCAAATGTGTAACGGTATAGTACTAATGGTGTCCCTACTATTTTTTTTCTTTTAACAATGCTGATCACTTTTTTTTTTATTAAATTATATGTGATCTTCTATATAATTTCTAGGAAAAGCGTGCTTGTTCATAGAATGTGCTAAATACTTGAGAGTACTCAGTGCAGTGATGGTCAGGTACAAGGGTGAGACTGGGGATTTGGTGTGCAGGTGTATTGCAGCATGAGGGGGATGGGGTTTGGTTCTGGTAGTAAAAGTATGAAGGGTGTCAGTAAACACAAAGTAAAGGTTGACCACACTCTAATAGCCAGGAAGATGCACATTTTATTATATAAAATCCATGCACAAAATAGTCCCAGTTCCCTGATACAAGATGACCGCAGTTAACATGTTTCACACAATGAACTTGAGTTAAGCACTTTGTGTGAAATGCGTTAACATCCATTGCTGTCATCTTGTATCTGGAAACTGTGACTATTTTGTGCATGGATTTCATATAATAAAGTTTGCATATTCCTGACTATTGGAGGGCAGTCAACCTTTACTTTTTGTTTTCTGGGATTAAATTTGAGGTTTGATTTACTAAAAGTGTAAAGTGCAAATTCTGGTGCAGCTGTGCATAGAAACCAATCAGCTTCCAGGTTTTATTGTCAAAGCTTTATTGAACAAGCTGAATTTGGAAGCTGATGTACAGCTCCACCAGATTTTGCACTCTCTCTAGTTTTAATAAATCATCCCCAATCAGTCCACCTGGAGTGGTGTCTCCTCTTGGACTTGGATATGGAAAATGTCATGTAGGCACAGTGGTGAAGAAGGTTTCAGGCATGCTGGTGAGGCATAGTGGTAGCAGAAGGGTGGGAAGGGGGGGGTTGCAGGCACGGTGATAAGTAATGCCTCCACAAGGAGCTATCAGATGTAACTCTTATTGCAGTGTTCCCAGCCAGTAGCAGAGTTCAGGAATAGGGGGGGGGATTGGTGGTGTGAGCTGCCAGTCTGGTGAATACATTTCCTATGTAAGCTGTAGCAGAAACTGGAGATAAGGGAGTTGGTTTGAGCTGAAGGGGCTGGAAATTAGAAGAATGTCTGACTCACTCACCTACTGCAGAGTCCACTCTGGATGTGTATGGCTGTTGCTGCTGGTCTACATTTAAACACAGATGCTAGTGTGCTACAAGGGTAGTGTAGGTAAATCTATTGTGTATGACTCATGGTAACTGTGTGAGTCTGTAATTAGATTGGTTTAACAGAAATAGAAAAAATTGGTTTAACAGGTTGGGACTCTATCGCCCCCACCTGGTTTTGGAGGACCATGGAACCTTCCAGAAGCCAGTGGGTGGAAGGGGTAGAGTCCTAATCTGCATGTTTATGGGAGTCTAACCTATCCCAGGTTTGGGGGCTCTGGTAGAGTGGGGAGACCAACCCATAAATATGGGAGAATAAGGCTGGCGAGGGAGTGGGGTGGAAGATGGAGTGCTGAGGAGACTGTTGTGGCCTGGGAGGGGTCCCTTAGGTCTAGAGGGGGAAGCTGGCCTCCAGACTGGGCTCAGGAGGGCCCATTTAGCATCACAGCATGAACAGGATCAAGGCTTGGGAGCAAGGAGGACAGAGTGAGTTCATTAGCACACCCAGGGATCTACAAGGGGAGAAACTGTGTCACATGTAGCAAGCTTTCAAAAGTCAGCACTGTGCTTAATCCATTATCCTTGTCCTGGGAGATCTTCAGAGCAACTAGGAGGGCTGTAGTGTCTGCAGGCTGTGGAGCTGGGAGCAGATCTACAGGGGAGAAGAGATATTTCTACGTGTAGTTTGTAACAAGCTAAGCTAACTTTCAAAGGGGCTGTAAGTCCCTAGCCAATAAGGGATAGTTGCTACTGATTTGTATTGACTGACGGCTTTCAAGGAAAAGAATAGTCCAGGATCTGTTTCTATAAATAGGAAGGAAATTGTCCCTTTGCATTAATTTAGTCAAATTGGGCATCTCTTAATCTCTATTACCCTATCCATGTTATATCCCCTCATAAATAACAAAAACCAAACTCATGGACTGCTCACTGACTGTGGATGCAAGTGTGGAAAATGTGTGTTGTCTGGCTGTGCGAAGCTTAGAGGGATCCAGAAACACAGTGGCCCGCGAGGGTAGTGCTACACTACCATGTACAAGTACTGTGACATATTACTTTTGTGTCTTTACTGCACATGTGCCAGGTATTGGCTCCATTCTGGCTCATCACAGAGACTCTACACTACCCCAAGAGCAGATCCAGTATTTGACAGTGCTGCTGATCTCCTTCCAGTGTATGTGCACTAATGCCCTATAGAATTCTCTGCTTCCGGTAGACAGATCAGACGTTTATGGGGTTCTTCTGTACATGTGCAGGCAGCGTGATGTAAGACACACCAGTCAAACACTACAGTAGAACTCAGGTAAAAACTGTACGAGTACACAGCTGAGGAGGGTTAGGGTGGGTTAGATCATCACAGTGGGAGGGGGAAGGTGATAGGATGAGGAAATGTTCATAAAATGCTGTTTAAAAGTGTATTTATCATTTAAAGTATATGTGAACCCTCACTTTGTAAAACAACCCATTCAGTTTAAATTATAAATTCAAAGTAAAACTTGTGTGTGTGTGTGTATATATATATATATATATATATATATATATATATATATATATATATATATATATATATATTATTATTATTTTTTTTTTTAACGTGATCCCATAACCTCTCTTCTCAGCTGCATAAGGTACTTTAAAAGGTGGGCATGGAAACTGCAGGGCTTGTGTCAGCAAGAGGCAGAGAATCACCGTCTTCCCAGTGAAGAGCTGTGCAGAGATACTCGGCAGTTGGAGGACAGGCAGGCTGTGCTCCTAGTACAGCTGAAAAACTGATCACGCTGGGATGAATGCTGTCATGTCTAGCATGGTCAGTTTACATTAGTAAAGCAGGGATCACCTTGTATTTCACATAAAGGAAGCAATGCAAGGACAACCAGATACTTTTTTACACAAGTATACAATGTTACAGACCCATATCAGAAATATGAAATGGGATAACAAACACTTTAACCTAAAATTCAATCACAACACAATTATATGTGTTCTACAATAGTGCTGGGCTGAACACCTCCCTGTTTAGTTCGCAGTCAAACCTTACGAAAGTTCAACCACGAATTTCGAACCGAGGAAACAATTCATTAAGCGGTATCTTTTGCATCTGAGTATGCAGTAAGATACCACACAGCTACTAAAATATTGAATGAGTTCTATTATTAAGTCGTGTTATTTTAGTAGTGAAGACATTCTTTACTGGTTCAGCTTTCAGGGTGTTCCCTGCTGATAGCTGAATATAAAAAAAATTGCCGTCATTGCCCGACAATTTAGAAAATAAATAAATGCAGGTCTGGTATGGATTTTGAGGGGAACTCCCATGACAATTTTTTTTTAAAAATTGGGTGGGGGTCCCCCCAAAATCCATACCAGACCCTTATCAAAGCATACAGCCCGGCAGGTCAGTAAAGGGGGGGGGGGTGGATGAGCGAGCAGCCCATGACCCATTGCATCCTGACATTTCATCATGCTAGCTAGCAACTTGCATATGTCACTGCATAGAGCCCCACTGCACCCCCATGCCATCTATGTAGGAGCATAAGCAAGGAGAAGTTGATCTTGGCATTTCTGGGCCCTCTGCTCACCTCCTCCTGTGACATCATCTTCGCCCAGTGAAGTCTCTAAAAGCCATTTTGTCTTCTGGTCTCTAGGGTCTCTGTGCATATTGTGCTTATTCCCATAGAAGGTGCTGAACAATTCTAGACTGAGAGGAAGATGAAAGCCAAAAACTTAGATACCTACCACCTTCATTACTACAGATCCCATCCAATGCAGTAGCCATTTTCTAAAAGTCTAATATCCACATGTATTGTTTGTTTTGTTTACATTAAAGTGTTCCTAAACTCACAACCGTAAAATCCGTCTGTATATGCAGTAAAGCATGCTTGTTATACTCATTGTGGAACCTAAGGGGTTAATCCTCTGCATTGTGTACAAAAGGCAGTTTTTTCTGCCCCTCCTCTTGTTCAACTTCTTTTGATAAGACAAACTGAACCAGTAGCCACATCCACATGCTCAGTTTCTTGTGTATTGCTAGAGACAATTTTTTTTTCTTGAGAGAGTGCATGTGATCAGCACAGGGCCAATCAGTACTGTCCAGACAGAGGTCAGGGGTTTTGCATCCTCCTAGAGCAAAAAGAAAACTCCTCCTACAAGCTTTAACCAGTGTTTTGCTGAACACTGATAGTAGACACAAGACTGCTCTAACTGCTGATTGCATTTCCATGTTTTGTGTACTGTAGGAGACCAGATATAGTGAATGCAGGATCCTGGGTTTAGTAACACTTTAAGGCCTCATAAACACTGGTAAACTCCTCAGCACATGGTATCCTATGTGTTTATGCACACACAGGTTTTAATCAGCGTTTTTTTGGTAGGGTCGTTTTCTGGCTGGTAAACTAAAAAAAAAACATAAGTAGTGGGTTTCAAGAGGATATTTTTTATAGCTGAAAAAAGGCTCTAATGCTGGTAAACGTGGTAAAATACAGAAAACTGGTGTTTCTGAGCCAAATTTTCTAAAAAGCACAACCGCGTCTAAATCCTAGTGCAAAAACATTAAAAACTCTTTAAATAAACCTTGCATTTTTAACGCGACTTTATACAGCTAGCGCTACCATTTTGTTTTCTAATGCACAGTGTGCATGAGGCCTCAATGTAATTGCTTGTTTTATTTGAAATATAACACTATTTATTTGGCTGAGACAAAGGGGGAAAATTTAGTTTTTCTTCTGTATTTTTCTTTTACAATGGGTATAAGGTATAATTTTGGAAAAAGACACTCAAAGCACACTTTGCAAATAGTTTTTTTTTTTTTTAGAGCAACTTTAGAAGAGCTCAGCTCATTTACTGTTCGCGATGTCTACAGTATTTAATAGCCTTCACAAAGCTTTCCACTGAAGTCTATATCTTGTTTATTTCATGAGAATCTAATTGCACACTATAGTGGCTCTAAAATATATAAAATATGTGTTACAATCTGCAAGTCAGATGTAAAAAAAGACCAATGTCTCTGAAATGTACCCTCCTAATGTGGATTGTTCATAGAATCTTTTGCCATTTATGTACAGTACACAAGATAGATAAGTAGCCAGTGGTACAGTGGTATGTGATTTAACTGGTCTTTAGAAAGCCTTTCATACTTTATTTTTAAGCTTTGAAAAGGTTTTTGATATTAGTTTGCTTTTATTTGCTGCTATAACATTGAACCTGTGCTATCTGTTTTACATTTACAATGATTCAGGGGAAAAAAAATCAAGAATATTCCATAGTCTAATTTTTTTTTTTTCATGCCATGATAATTTCTTTCATCCCAGTGCTGTTTGATAGCATATGGAAACAAACCAGGAATGGGTTTGTTAGTCTAATAACTTATTTCAGATAATTCCCGTTTGAAGAAGGGATTTGTGCTCTACAGGGAGTTTGTTTTTATTTTGCTTTCTCAAGTCTGCTTTTTTCACTAGTCTAGGATGGATCAGTAACTCCCAGTAACAAGAAGCAAGTGCAGAACCTAACCAGCTCAGGATACAAAGTAGTGCCTAGTATACACGATGAGAAAATCTGACTAAAAATACCGCTTTCGTAGCAATCGTCCGATAATCTGATTATTAGTTCAGCCGATTATTAGTAAGAGCCGATCACGATGGTTAATGCAAAATTATCTGAAGGGACAAGCATGAAAATGGTTCTTTGATAACAAAACAAACAATTTTAGTTCAATCAGTACAGTATTCGTCTGAAAAAAGACCGCACGTGCTTGGAAATGAAAGAATACATTACAATACATTACATCACTTCCGAAGTTGTATTCTGTCTTATGAGAATTTTTGTAACTTTAGTAACCTATTCATTTTCAATATTATTATTATTATACAGACTTTAGCGCCACCAGTTTGCTCAGCGCTTTACAATATAACGGGAGACAATACAGCAACGATACAGTTCAATATAAGAGGGATTTGAGGGCCCTGCTCCTTGGAGCTTACACTCTAGGAGGGAGGGGCTAGTGGTACAAAAGGTAGTAACTGTGGGGGATGGACTTGTTGGAAGAGTAGAAGATTCCAGTATTAGCTGAGGGCAGGATAGGCTTACCTAAAGAGATAGGTTTTCAGAGATCGCCTAAAAGTGAGCAGAGTAGGCGATAGTCTGATAAATTGGGGTAGAGCGTTTCAGAGGATGGGGGAAGCTCTGGAGAAGTCTTGGAGACAAGCATGGGAGGAGGAGACAATGAAGTTAAGAGAGTAGGAGGTCTTGCGAGGAACAGAGAGTACGGTTTGGGTGATATTTAGAGACAAGATCGGTGATGTAATTTGGGGCAGAGTTATAAATGGCTTTATACGTTATTGTTAGTGTTTTGAATTTTATCCGTTGGGCAACGAGAAGCCAGTGGAGGGATTGGCAGAGAGGGGTGGCAGATACAGAACGGTTAGTAAGGTGAATGAGTCTGGCAGCAGCATTCATGATAGACTGAAGAGGGGATAGCCTGCGATTCGGTAGGCCAATGAGGAGGGAGTTACAATAGTCAAGGCGAGATATAACAAGGGAGTGAATACGTTTCTTAGTGGTTTCCGAGGTTAGGAACGGGCGTATCTTGGAGATGTTGCGGAGGTGAAGTCTACAAGATTTGGACATTGATTGGATTTGGGGCTGAAAGGACAGATGGGAGTCCAGGATTACACCTAGCACCCTGGCATGAGGGGAGGGACTGATGGTTGTATTATTTCACCTAATGGAGAAGTCAGGGGAGGGGGCACGGGCTGGAGGGAATACTAAGAGCTCAGTTTTGGAAAGATTGAGTTTGAGGAAGTGGAGTGACATCCATGCCGATATGTCACTTAGTAGGTTAGTAATGCGAGTGGAAACTTAAGGGGTGAGGTGAGGGGTAGAAAGATAGATTTGTGTTATCAGCATAGAAACGGTACTTAAAGCCAAGGGAGTTTATCAAGTGACCAAGGGAGGAGGTGTAGATGGAGAAGAGAATATGAGATTAGTATGCAAAAAATGGTCATTCGTACGATTTTTCTTTTCATGTGTACGAGGCTTAATCCCTGTGTACACATGCAGTGCCCTCTGAAGAGCAATCCGCATTTGGATTTCACGGCCGGAGAGGAGGGGGCATTATGTTGCCTCCCCACCACTTGCTTTAACCCCTGTGTGTCCATGTACTTTAAACCAAACCTTATATATGATTTTCTGGACTTTAGGGCAGACTTTATATTATTAATTATTGCAAATTAGTTACTTTCTGCTTTGAAAAGCCAGCAATACTTGTTCTTGGTATGAAGCATGGTTTTATAGCTTATCCCAGCACAGGATGGCTTATTCTTCTTTGTTTCTTTTTTCCCAGCAATGACACTATGTTGCCTGTTTTGGTATGCTGATCTCTGCCAGGCTTCCTCTCTCATAAATCCCATGTGATGTCACATAAATGCACCTGGAATGGATGGGAGAAGAGGGCCGTCAGAGATCAGCATAATACATGTTTGGTATGGTCTTCTCTTTGCTGCTCTGATATTGGGGAGGAGTATTTCAGATGGAGGTTGGCAAGGTGGTGATGCAATCTACCTGTTGCTTGACCACAGTCATCAGGTTGCCAACCCTACACTTAAACTTTCATAGCTTAAAGAGCGTGCACTTTCAGCCAAAAATAAGGCTTTCCCTAAAATATTTGGCAGTCTGAAAGTCTCAATCAAGAGTATCATCTCATCAATATTTACAGAGATAATTATGCCTTGAGGAAAAATTATTCACACGTTCATAAAAATCTGTAATGAAAAGTGACTTCATAATTTCACACCACACCCGGGGACTAACTTTGGCTGCCTTCCATCAATTACAAAATGACATTGCTCTTTCTTCCGGTGATCTTGGACAAACTCCTAAGTATAACACCTTTATGAATAAATCTGTGTGTGGAATTGTGGAGATTTATAAGCTGTTTTACCTAAAGTGGATACCCTTCTCACATTCATGATTTTTGTGTGTTGGTATGTATTATTTTTACCTTTTTGACCATGATGACTACCGTTATGTGCGCATGATTAATTAACACTGTTAAGCAAAGACAAATCAGCACATGGTGCTGTATAAGCGACCAATGAAGTCACATAGGAGTTGATTTGCTGGACTGGTGAGTGCAAATCTGGTGCAGCTGATTTTGCACTTTCTAGGTTTAGTAAATCAACCCCATGGTGTCCATGAATTCAGGTGAAACAACTGAGGTGGATAATTTTCATGTGGAACATTATCAATGAGAATTGTGTTGCCCTATAAAGTTGAAAGCTGCGCTCCCTCTGAAAGTAGTAGAAAAAGTTGTAGAAATTAATTTGAAGTGTTAAGTGTCTTAATTCGTAAAATTGAATCACTTGATGCAGTACATCAATTTAAATAAAATGCTGATCTTTGGCAGCATGCAATGTATTATTGTGATGTCACTGCAGTCTCCTGAACACTAAAGGTAAAGATAAAGTTAAGATTCTTAACACAGGCAACCAAGTGTTGATGTTTGAAGCCTAGACTGAAAAGGTGTAGAGACGGCACTAACCAGTCCACAAACTAACAGCAAAAAGAAAAGCCAAGTGATGGAACTTGGCTTACATAAATCTGATCTCTCTCTCTCTCTCTATATATAGTGTTTTACTTATTTGTAGTGCTGCGAATTCTGCTGTCAGATGCCTTCAGTGAAAATGCTCTACCATGCCTAGGTTACCTCAAAATTGCTTAAAATCCTGAGACAACACGCCTTTGCAATGGTGTTTCAAGTCAAAAGCTATAGCAGGAGACGGTGGTGAGCCAAGAGCTTCAAAAGCTGGGGGTTTTCGTTTGATTTTATTTTTAAATAGCCTTTTTAAAGATCACATTTGAGGCAATTTAACATTTGGGGCTTTCAGCACAGTAGACCTTCCATTTTTTCAGAGAGAGGTCCACTTTAATCTACTCCCTCTGACACGTTTTCTTCATGAAGGGTCAGTTTACACCACAATTTTGGCATTCCAGATTTGTGTCTGCATGCACGTTTTTTATGCATTCCAGTGAATTTTTTGTGTTTTGCCATGTTCCAGATGCATTCCATATGGTAAAAATGCAGCATGTTCTACTTTTTTGACTGCACTGGAACAAACTGCACTGGTGTGAACTAGGTCCATTATGATACATGGAAAACACTGTGCAGGCATTTTTGATGCAGGTTAAAAATACACTGGACTGTATCTGGTGTGAACCAGCCCTTAGAGTGCTAAAAATAAACTCTGTGTAAGTAAAACACATCATATTGGATTGAGCTGCCACTCTGTCTGGTAATGGAGTTGTCTTGATAGTCTAGTTTTTAGATCATCTGGTCAATTTAGGCCTGTTTGGTCTTGCTTTGGATGAAAATTATATAGAAAATCTCCCAAGTGTATTCTTTGGTGTCAGGAAACTGTTCATCATGCAGTTTGCCCTCAACTGTCTTTGCTAAGCACTTATCTCTAACGCGACATTGTTGAAAAAGCTGGAAACTATTTTCCTGTGTTTTCAGTATATTTATAGCAATAATAATACTCAGGGGATGGTAGTAATTCAGTAACTTTCCAGTACTCATTGTGAAAAAAATGGCACATTTAAATAATTTAAGTTGGAAATATATTTCAAAAAGTGTTTTTTTTTTTTTTTGTCAATTTGAATAGTAATTTAAAAGAAGTGTCAATTGAGTCAAAATTCTTTTATAATTAGTTACTGGATTCAGGCTTTGGTCCCCCTCTCTCTTTTAGTCTTTTGTCTAGGAAAGTACCACATATCAATATATGAAAGAAGGGAGAAAAAAAAAATTCTACATATATATATACATACACAGGGGGTAAAATAAGTATTGAACATGACAATTGTTGGAAAGACCTGAATCCAATCTTCCAGTTTATCAAGTATCTGACATATCTTCTTTATTCTTTTCAAACTTTGTAATCCTACATAATGCCCCTTTGTCATACCATCAGCATACTAACAATATGGGTTTCTCAAGCTGGGGAAAAAAATTATTTAATGTATGTGTGTGTGTGGATATATATATATATATATATATGTGTGTTTTCCCCCCAGCTTGGGAAACCCATATTGTTAGTATGCTGATGGTATGACAAAGGGCATTATGTAGTATTACAAAGTTTGAAGAGATTAATGAGGATATGTCAGATATTTGAGAAACTGGAAAATTAGATTCAGGTCTTTCCAGAGAGATAAAAATTGGGAAGATCAGTAGAATGTTAGACTAGAATTGATGATGACATGGATAATCTCTGTCTAGATCAGATGTGTTTTCAAAAGAAAAGTCACTCATAAAATAGTTTCTTGAAGCATTACTTCAGTCTAATGTTTAAATGCAGTGATCACCTCTGACAGTAAAAGTCGACAAAAAAAATGGTTGGCCATTATAGAGCAAATTATTGAGTACATCAGAACGGCAAGTGTCAAAAAACTGGGTTAGGTTATTTTTGAACAATATGACCAAAGTGCAATTCAAAGATCCTTACAATAGCTCCTCATGGAGAAATGGATTGTTAAATACAGTGTGGGGTCACATGGTACTACTCATGTAGGGCCTTTTTCATAGCCATAATCAAAATGTGGTTAGTTTGCAGGCTTACATTTTTCCAGTACAACCTACAGAGAAAGTTGTACATGTGTGCTGCCATGCATTCCTGTTAGTTCAGAGGAGGACCACTGTGTTGCCTTGGACATGATGCAGCTCCTGGACCAGGATGTTCACTAAAAAGTGGTTAGGTATAAGTAGCAATTGCTATGAAACGTGCATTTTATAGTACACCTTAACTCCTACTGTTCTGTCCTCCAGCAATTTTGGGCTCAGGATTTGAACCCTGCTTGCCCTAAAGAACATCACTGAAATAGTCAAGGACTATATAGCAAATAACATTTTTGAAATTGAAAACACCAATCAGAAGTATGTCATTATAAAATTTCAAATAAAGTGCAGAAGTCATAAATATGTATTGTAAAGATTGCAAGGGTCAGTGGTATGCAATGTACAACTTCGTTTATATAGTGTTGAAGTCAGCAGTAAGTATAGCACAAGGGTCAGGAGTATGTAAAGCACCGAGTGCAGGGTTTCAGAGGTAAGTAACACACAGTCCAGCTTACAGTTTGTAGGGGTATGTAAAGTACACATTATACAGAAAGCAGAGGTCAGAGTATGAAATGTACAGTGTGCAGCACCCATAAGTATGTAACATACAGCACAGGATACAGAGTACAGCAGTCAGGCATATGTAATATACAGCAAAGTATACCGAGCATGGTGGTCAGGAGTATGTAATATAAATGACATATTCCTGACCGCTGCACTTTGCATGTTGTGCTGTATATTTCATACCCTTTACAGCTTCACTCTGTATTTGGTGCCATACATTGCATACTTTTCACCACTGTACTCTCAAACACACGACACATAGCATAGAGTGCAGTGTTCAAATGTACTGTATGTAACATACAGCTATTATTATTTAATGCAGAGTACTCCCCCTTAACCTATTTAGCCACGACACAAGCAAACATTTCTCTCCCCATCCTGGGCCAACGATTTTAATATTTTCTGTAACAAAAATCTCTGCTCTCCTCCTTACCTGAAAATAAAACTCTCCTCCTTCCTGCCCACCCCCACCCCCTTGCCCTCTGGTAAAAAAAATGCAGCAAACAAAATCCTTATATCAGCAAGAATCTTCTTGCTCACTTCCTTTTCCTCCCGAGCAAAAATCTTCCTAGAACAAATTTCTCTACTTAACACCCTCCCCCCAAAAAACCCTTAGTTCAAATAATACAAATTCCAAATTAAAATCCCCTCCTGTTCCCAATTCAAATTCTTTTCAAGCTAAAATCACCCCAAGTTAGAATAAATTCCCACTTCCTTCCCTCTCTGAACTCACTAGACCACAAGTGCTTGTGTAAGTGGAAGTTCACTAGAGTAAGGGGAAGTTCTCCTAAACGTCTGCCCAGTTGTGCCAAATGATACGTCAGAGCTGAGGAGGAGTGCATCCTTGCCTTTGGATTGGTGATCAGTTGGTAGGAGAGGACAAGAGACAACTGCTGCAGAAGTGGCTACATTTTGAAAAATTTGGTTGCGCCTGGTTTCATGACCTGTAGCACCCAGCAAGAGATGTGTGAGGCACACACCTAGATTCCCTCATTAGCGATGCCCACGTGTGTTTTATTGTATATCTGTTATTCCTAGAGTTGACCTTGGAATGATCCAATGGGAAAATGGCCTTCAGTAACCCCAATTTCTACTGTTGAGGTGGATTAAAAAAACTTACAAGGATGAATCTTAGTTTGTGAAGGTACCTACTGTAAAAGGCAGCTTGCTGGATCTTCGCTATACAGTGGTGGAAGAAGCAGTACAGGAAGGAACCAGGAAGAGAGGAAGCTGTACACGAAGGACCAATGCTGTAATCAACAATGCCTTGGCAATGCGGGAGCTGGGTAATATGACAGGAAACCTCAAAAAGCTTTCAGGATAGGCAGGAGAACCTTTTCTACACAGCTTCCACCTGATACTTCACTGATAATTAAACAAATCGTGCCCATTAGGACATTCAAACTCTTGGTTATTGTTTTTTATCATTCCATAATATATGACATTTGCATCAAAACTAAAAATCAAGTCTTATGATCTATAAATCACACCTGCTTGATCTAAAAACACTTGTTCAGTCAGATTGTAACAGAAGGCAACTGTGTCCTGTGTTCATAAAGCTATATGTTCACCTTAGTCAACAAAAGTCACACAAAACAGGGATTAAATAGCTAGTTTCTTTTAATTTTCCTTGAACATAAAAACAATATACTGAAAATTGTAATTCTTTGCAACAAAATTATTCCATTTGACAGAATCATTGCAAGTCACTTTGTATGTGTATGCACTTTCAAACATGTAACTTGGTAGTTTGGATGAGTTATATATTGTAAGCACTGAACTGTATATGGCTATAATTTGTTTTAATGAGGGGAAAAAAATTGTAAAAAATATGCTGGAGAGCAGGGAGCAGTCATATAGTCCATAATAGCCCTTAATTCTAATACTTTAAATCTCCCAACACCCCCCTCCCCAAAAAAAGAATATACATTTATTCCAAGTCGATCTCTTGTGCATCCATTTTTTAACTCCTGTTCTGTGCTCTTATGCTTTTCTTATTAGTGGAAAGAGCAGTCTGCAGGGCAAGATAGTGTCCTTTTAGACTGCATTCACCTGAGTGACATCGAAATGCACGAATAACATGTTAAAATGCATGTCATGCCTGCGCTGCGAATATTTCCTAATGGCAAACCAAACCAGTGTCGCCAAATGCACTTGGTTCAATGCCAAAAATGGGACTTCAGATTTTTGTGATGTGACAGACAGCCCATTAATGTGATGGGCTGTCAAGCAAAAAACGCACCGTAAATGCACACCGCTGTGATGGAACATAGCCTAAATCCTTACACTGACAGTGCTGAGATCTTAAAGCAAAAGGATTTAATCAGTTTTAGTTAATAGTAAATTCTAATGTATGATTTGAAGATTCCAAAAAGTTATTTTTTAGATGTTAAAGCAGAATGTCACTTAAAAGTGAAAGTTCCTGGGAGCAGGTACGTATTTCTGACAGGTACCCAACCCCAATTGTGAGCTTATAGACTTTTTTTTTTTTTTTCTTTTCTAGCACTGTATATCATCACATATTTGATTTTACAAGTTTGGTTGTTGTGACTTTTTAGTATTTTTTTTTTTTCACCAGTATGTCAACTTTCCATCATTTTGTTTTATGTCGTCGAGAAGAGTAGTCTAAGGAATGGGCAGTTTTCTCAAAAGCTCCTGATAATGGAGATAATTTGGCTGATTTCCATACCTAGGTCGCTACCCCAGTTGCTACCAGTGAAGGCAAGTTGAGCGATACTGTCCAGTGGGGGGGCCAGCCATTGGAATGATGAGCAATGGATCAGTACCACATGCAGAACAGAAGTGAGTGAGAACAGTACAGCATACTGGGGTCCCAGGGGACTGGAGATTTACGACATACAAGATTTCCAGGGACAAATAAGAGAGGGCATAAGTGAAACTTCCAATGAGAGAGGGTAGTGCTCAGCATGTAGGGTTTCTTGGGGCAGGTGAGTAGAGTGCACAGTGGATCTTCCAGGGACAGGGTAGTGTCCAGTGTGGAGGGTTTCTAGGGACAGGTGAACAGAGCGCACAGAGGAACTTCCAGGGACAAGGAGTGACTAAAGTACAGGGCTTGATGACACATGAACAAATGATGCTTGGGCAAGGATGGCTGACATGAGCACAGTTTAAGTAGTCACTGATTGCTAGACTGGATGGAGACTGGTCCTGTGTTAGATAGTAGGTGGAATCAGGCAGCACCTCAGCCCCTCTTCACTCGAAAGGTCTAATCAGGTCCGCCTGACAGTCTCTCAGGTGAACCTGATCGGACGGTCCATTCTGTATGAACCAGCGGGCCTAAACGGGCTTGTGTCCATTTTACACCTGCCTACCTCTAATCTGATTTGCTCCAGTTAAATAACATAAGGGGATCTGTTCCCTTGTGTATAGGAGGATCAGAGGGTAGTTGGGTGTAAATGGACGGTGGTGTTTGTTTACACCTGGCCACCCATAGAACAGTTTGGGCACTGTCCATGTCTATTATGCATAAACTGAGTGGTCACGGACCTGTCAACCACAGGCGCTGCTCTGATCAGCAGGGAATCAGTGGGCAGATCCCCTGCTGATCCACCCCTCATGAAAGGTGCCAGATCAGTGCAAGACCATCAGTCAGTAGGACCACAGGTAATAGTTAAGCTTTGCAGCCATAGCAAGGCAGAAGCAGTCCATTAGTATGTAAGGCTACAAGGAAACAGATCAGCTATCCAGCCGATCTGTGATGGCTTCCCTAATAAAATGTGTTGAAATTCAGAACTTCTGGTGAGATATTACACAGAAAAAAAATGGGCCCTTTCTTATTGTCTCTAAATCAATTATCTGATGCAGCCTTGAAAACCTGAGGAATTATAATCAATTCATAAGGAGTAGTCTTCTTACTCAGAAATCACATACTGTTCGGGTAATTTTTTTAACCCCGAACCAAAAGGTATTGTTGCAAGCTGCGAGTAGCAGCTTTATTACTGAATAGGCTATTTCAGGTTGGATTTTTTTTGTATCACTTTGTGTGCCGGTCCAAACATTTTCAAGTATATAGTTAAAACAGACCGGCCAAATAGAAAATCCAGCAATGTAATGACATCTAGCTGTGAATATTGTTTTCACCTCCCCGTATTAATTGCACCCCTAGAGATCATCTTAAGGTTACATCTGACAGATTCTTTCCTTTATATGGGTACTTTTACTTGCTTTTCAGTTACCTATTTTTTTTTTAATTGAGCTTTTTATGCAAATGAAACATAGAAGAAAAATATGATAGCGCACACATCTATTCCACTACCTAACAGGTCTCTTAGTGTAATAAGGAGCCCATGGAGCCTTTTCCCTCCTTTTGTCTACTTTTCACTACTGTATGCTTATAAAATAAGTGTTGTAGCCTACATTTCTGTGCTGCTAGGCTGTAGTCCAAAAAGGAGTGGGGTGATGTGAGCTAAATTGATGAAGAGCCTCCACAAGTCTATATGAAGGCAGGACAAGCAGTCACATTATTTGTTTTTCAGGCTAAGTTTAGACTTGCATCTAAACTGCTGTGTCTCTGAAAAGTGGATTGCTTTTCAGAGGCATTTGAGAGACGGTGGGGAGGCAACATGATAATGACGCATTTCCTGCTTTAACACCGTAAATGCCAGACCAATGTGCCACAACTGTATGCATTGTGCATGGTTTCACATGAGTGGGTCATGCTCAGCTGAGCCCAAAGTTCAGCTTAAAATCTAAGCAATGCTCTTTTTCTATAATTACCCAATTTTTGTAGAATGTGCATCAGTAATAGCTTGCTAAAAGTGAGGCCCCTTTGGTGAAATTGTTAGTTACAGATCCTGATTTTTTATTTTTTTTTTGGCTAAAACCTTTATAACCACTACATTGAGATTAAAACCACATTCTAACTCAAATACAGCTATCTGCCCACATTTAGTCTGCATTGTATTATGAATAATTTTGAATTTCAATCTACGTAAGAATACACAACAGTTACGCACTATGCAGTGTTTGGATCCTGTTTTTCTGGAAGTGTCGTTACACTTTAATCCTAATTTCAAGTGTACAGCAGATGATGCAAAGATAATATAAAATAAATGTCAGATGATTCCTGTGAATGGTATTTAAACTTTTTGAAATAATGAATAATTGATCTGAATGGTATTTTATGTCTGTCCTTTTATTTTTGTTTATTATAAATAGCAGTAATGTACTATACAGTATTTAAGTTCTACCAGCTACAGTCAGGCTTTGTATCAGGTGTTTGTGTAACATAGATGGTACACAGTATAATGTGCTTCATTAGTTAATGTGGAATTGAACTCAAAAAGGGAAGATTTGCTACTTTATAGGATACATTTAGAAATTGTAATTGTGCCTAAGAACCACCCTGAACAGTCTACATTTTGTCTTTAATCTCACCTGAAAAATAGCAGTGTACTTATTGACATGTGAATGTGCTTAGGTACTCCTGTTCTATAGACTAATAGTCCTGTTCAATTGCTTGGTAACACAAATTGCTAATCAGCCAATAACATGGCAGCAACTCAATGCATTTTGACATGTAGATGTGGTGAAGATGACTTGCTGAAGTTCAAATTGAGCATCAGAATGGGGAAGAAAGGGGATTAAAATTACTTTAAACATGGCATGGTTGTTGGTGCCAGACGGGCTGGTCTGAGTACTTCAAGAACTGCTGATCTACTGGGATTTTAACAGGCAGCCATCTCTAGGGTTTGCAGAGAATGGTCCAAAAAATATCCAGTAAGCAGTTGTTGTGTGGACTAAAATGCCTTGTTGATGTCAGAGGAGAATTGGCAGACTGGTTCAAGAGGATAGAAAGGCAACAGTAACTCAAATAACCACTTGTTACAACCAAGGTATGCAGAATACCATTTCTAAACTTATAACACATAGAACCTTGAAGCAGATGGGCTACAGCAGCAGAAGACCATACCAGGTAACAAGGTGTACCTAATAAAGTGGCCGGAGAGTGTATATCTGCAGTGTGATGCTACAATAAAGTAATCTCAGAGTTTTCAGAACAACCTATTGCAACATCCCTAATGTATAGGTCAGTGTTTCTCAACTTTTTTCAATCAAGGCACCCTTTCCAATTCTGCACAATTTCGAGGCACCCTTTCAAATTCTCCACAATCTCTAAGCACCCTTTCAAATTCTCCACAGTCTCTAAGCACCCTTTCAAATTCTCCACAATCTTGAGGAACTATTTAAAATTCTGCACAATCTTGAGACACTCTTTACAAAATGTAAAAAAACTAAACTAATAGTTTTACAAAATGCAGCAACATCTGCAGTTGTAGGACACCCAACGTTAGAGGTGATTTATGCCTCCAAAGCACACTGGTACTGACTAGTATTCCATTATTTCTTTTCTCCCTCTTTTTCTCTCTCTGTCACTCAGAAAATGTGACCCCAGTGCTGACAGAGAGGGGAAAGCAAGGATGTTGTGCTAGTGCCCGATGTCCTTCTCATTAACTGATAACATCATTGGTTATGTCGCCGGCGGCTAGAAAATTGTAATGGTGTACAATCAAATCCTGTAGCTTTGTGTATCTAAAACAGGTTTGATCCACCTGACCTAACAAAAAGAATGTAGAGGGAAATATGAAAAATCACTGATTGCCTCCTCACTTTAAAAGTGTTGCTGTCTAAACCATTGACCAGAGCAAAAACAAAAAGTATCGCATGAGTGGGTAAAGCCCATCCCATGAGACAAGTGGTTAATTGGACAGCAAACAAGACTTGTATCAGGACAAGTCTCCTGATACAAGTTTTGTTTGCTGTCCAATTAACCACATACTTTTTGATCCACCTGCTGACTTGTATACACATTTTTGTGCTATTCTTAGGTATTTTACCAAGGCACCTCTGAAGAAACCTGAAGGCACCCCTGGTTGAAAAAGACTGGTATAGACCGTAACTTCAAATTTCACATGAGTGCCCTACCAGCTTGCAGTTGGGAGTTGGAAAATTTGAGTAGTGTTTTCACAGACTTGGAAACTTGTATTTACTGCCTGTACAGTAGCACATGATTGCAACATCAGATCATCTAAGGCAGGGGTGTCATACTGGCGGCCCTCTAGCTGTTGCGAAAATACAAGTCCCATCATGCCTCTGCCTTTGGGAGTCTTGCTTGTAACTGTCAATCTTGCAATGCCTCATGGGACTTATAGTTTTGCAACAGCTGGAGGGCCACCAGTAACACCTGTGAGCTAAGGTTTTGCTGCTTTGAATTGCTGGTCTCATGACACTGTAGCAAGATTTGATGCTGTCACTACTATGCTGCTCAATTTTCTCCTTGCTGTAGAGGAACCTGCAGTGCAAGGATCTCCCTGCTTCTGCTTCATATATTCAGTGGATCTGTGATTTCTGTACCTCTCTCCCTGCTTCTTGAATGTTTCCCCAATAGTCCTCACAGGGCAATTCTAATATGTGGATTCAAAGCCCTGCTCCTCTATTCAGACTGCCACCTCCACTTAGAGGCAAAGTATAGAAAATGGCATGGTAAACCACCAATGGGGAAAAGATTAGCAGCAGGCAGCCTAAAAGCAGCAAGTACTCTTTAACAATGTGTGTCTTTTCAATATTCTTCAAGAGAAGACACACAATTGTAGTTTTATTCAGGAAGGAGATGTCTGTGTTGGCAAACTATGTTGCCTTCTTGCATTTAGAGACCTTCAATTAGAAATGGACAATTGTTTCAGTGTGTTAAATTGTGCAGATAATATATGGGTCTGCAGTATGAGGCAAGTGAGCATGAATGTGTGCTTATGTAAGTCAACTAAATGAGTACTGATGATTAGTCTGATTTCAGTTTCAGGAAAGGTGAGGCCTGATGTGACCGCTGTGCTGGGGATTCCTGTTTACAGTTCAACAGTGAAGTAAAAATTTCCATTAATACTTCAGTGTCTGTGGGCTCAACAGATTCAAGCCTATCAGATTACTGTCTGTTTTTTTTTTTTTTGAAGCAGAAACGCTTTCCAAACATCTGTTCCATGTTTGTGTGGAGAGTGTCATGCAGTGTAACACTTGTGGTATCTCTGTGGATAGGACATTTAAGTTTGCACACCTGCCAGTAAGCTCTCCCATGGCAGTGTCTTGTCCTTGGCTGCTGACTAGACTTTACAAAACAATAAAGACATAATTATGAACAATTTAATGCACCAGCTCCCCCTTTTTACTGGTGCTCAGCTTACCTTTTTAAGCTTAATGGAATAGCAAATACTTTCTTGGAGTATTATTATTATTATACAGTATTTATATAGCGCCAAAGGGTTTGCTCAGCGCTGTACAGTAGCAAGGGGGACAGAACATGAGACAAGACAGAAACAATACAATACACGAGGGGTTCGAGGGCCCTGCTATTTCGAGCTTACAATCTAGGAGAATACTATGTTATTGGACAGTTTGTCATTGTACTTTGATGCAGTTTTACAAATACTGAGTCATATATGTTTGCTAAGAATTGTCTTGATGACTCCATTCTCCTGAAGAAGCTGCATCTCCGCAAAATATGTCAAGGATTTCTAGATTCTCCTCATAGCCGCCTGACACTGTGCTTGTAGTGATTGTTCTTTACATATTTTTTTTTAGCTTTGGATATATGGTTTATATTGTGCTATGAGGTGCTTGCTCTGTGTTATATAGAGGTAATGTTTGAAGTTTACATTTTAGATTATTTAAAACTATATTTCTTGAATAAACCTTTGAATTAATTTGATCCTTTTTTGTTGTAACAGTCCGTTTGCTTTATGTGCTTTCTTAATTGGAAAATTGCTCTTTTCAAATACTTTAACCTTTTCACTGCCAGATGCGTGTTTTTTTTTAATTGTTTAATAAGTGTGTATATATATATATATATATATATATATATATATATATATATATATATATATATAAATAAATAATTTTTGTTTGTTTCTTATGCACATTTAAAATGCACAGTTTAGGCCTAAAGATTACTTAATGCGATAAACACACTCCCCCTCAAACACACAAAACGTTATACTGTATGTCTGAATACAGGGACCCTAAAGAATATAATTATAATGGTGGTAGTTGCAATCTTTTATGTGTCACAATATTAGTGCAAATGTTTTCAAAACACATTTTAAGGGGAAAAAAATGTATATATAAATTAATTTTACTACATACAAACACAATGTATTACCCAACTGTTAAGATTTAACAGATGAAGTTGTACCAAGTAAATAGCTACCAACCTTGTCAAGCCTTAAAGTGGTTGTAAAGGGTCAAGGTTTTTACCTTCATGCATTCTATGCATGAATGTAAAAAACCTTCTGTGTACAGCAGCCTCCCCAGCCCCCCCCCTAATGCTGACCTAAGCCCCCTCTCAATCCAGTGATGTGCACTGGAGTCTCGGCTATCCCGGGCTTCCCTCTTCTCATTGACTGAGACAGAAGCAGGAACCATTGGCTCCCACTGCTGTCACAGCCAGTGAGCCAATGAAAAGAGAGGGATCAGGGCTGAGCCACGGCTCCATGTGTGAAAGGACACACGGAGCAGCAAGGGCTCCCATAGCAAGCTGCTTGCTGTGGAGGCACTCGACAAGAGGGAGGGGCCAGGAGAGCCTGCAAGGGACCCGAGAAGAGGAGGATCCAGGCTTCTCTGTGCAAAACCACTGCACACAGCAGGTAAGTATAACATGTTTGTTATTTTTTCTTAAAAAAATAAAAAAGCCTTTAGAATCACTTTAACCGCTTTCCTGCTGCCCTAAAGCAGATATATTGCTACAGGGCTGCAGGGGTGCACAAAGTCACGTATATATACACGTGATTTTGCATTTCCAGGTAGGGGGTGCGCTCCTTACCCATGCCAATAATCGCAGCCTCAGCTGTCAATCACCAGGTCCTGGCTGGTGATTGCTCGCCAGCACCCGATGATTGAGGAGCATTACCGATGGAGGGAGAGAACTGTATGTAAACAATATAGTTTTCTCCCTGTCAGCTCCTGCACACTGCTTTGCAGAGCCATGCAAAGCAGTGTGCTTACAGTGGAAAGTACTAACACAGCCCCATAGTAAAACACACACAGCACACAGTTAACCCTTTGATCACCCCACATGTTAACACCTTCCTGTCCAGTGCCATTAGTACAGTGTCAGTGCTTTTTATTAGCACTGATTGACACGATCGCGGCGTCAGACCCCAGACCTTCTCGCCGAACTTGTAACCAAAGGACTAGCCAATCTAAAACCGCGATGTCACGTGTGTAACAATGCCACACCCAGCTGCACCCTGCACAACGATTTCCAGCTAATTGGACCACAATCGATCTACCGGCAGCCTGAGCGATTGATACTGGATCAGGTTAATTATGCAATTAACCCTTCACACTGCCACCACCTCCTTTTTGTACAGAGAAAGAGGAAACTCGGTGATATCAGTTATAACACTATAATGGTTGAGGTAATCGTCTGTATAACACGGTTATACAGAGGGTTAAACAAACACAGTAGCGTTCTCTTTAGAGGCAGGAATTCGTAAATTGCAATAAAGCGCTATAGAAACAGTTCAACACTTTCAGAAGGAAAGAATTATTACTAAAAGGTCAAACTGGTGCAATAAAAATATTTACAGAAAAGAGGTAACTAAGATAGATATATATATATATATATATATATATATATATATATGTATATATATAATCATACAGAGACCAACAGCACAGCAAACCGGTATCAGAGAGAGTTGAAAGGGTTAAGGTAACTTGCCAAAGTCCTGGGTTAGCATATCCAAGTTTCAGAGCAAAAGGGCACAGGGTCTCCCCAGGGGGTATTGATGTTAAAATGGGAGACGTCTTCAACTCTGCTCTCTTAGGCTTGACGGCCTAATTTGTAGTTCCCAAGCAGGGGGTGTCTCTGAAGTCAAGGACCAATACCCCGTTTAGGCGTGTAGGTATGGGCCGATACCTCAACTAGAGCCTAAATTTCCCATAACTCCTATTTTGGCCCATAACTTTCCATCTGCACAAGTGACATTCTACCCGCGGGTAGATTATTATGCAGACCCGTCTGAGGATTGATTAGATATGAATTATGAAATTATGCACTGAACGGTTCATGAGATTTGCTATGTATTCGAGACAATGCGAGTCACCTACTAAACTGTTCGCCTTCTCGTGGCCAATCTGACGATATGTCCGGTTTATATGTAAGTCTCTCATATTCCAAGATATGAGACATAGGGGAAAACTGGATTTTAACAAGTGTTAGCTGGTCCCGCCTTCCTTGGAATGTCTTGAACTCTGGGGAAAGCTTGCCTTATCTTATACAAGGTGTTACATTTTACAGGTTCTTCCGACAGCTAGGTCCCAGCTCCCTTGGGGACTTTATAGCTCCAAGCCCCCCCCACCTTCCTGCTGGGTCCTGGGCTCCTGTGACACTCCTACACACATACAAACTGGCCAAATGTCCCTGGGACTCTCAGAAAGGGAGGGGGAGAATGAGGGGGAAATATGTTAACCCCTTTGACAAAATGGAGGACTGCATCAGACTCTGGGTATACGCTGTTACACTGATCACTGTATTGGTGTCACTGGGGATGTCATTGACACCAAGTCAGTTACCCCCGTAGTTCCGCTATAAGTTGCTGATCGCCGCCATTACCAGTAAAAATGAAAAAAAAAATCCCAGTATCTATACCGCCAATTTTAAACGCTATAACTTTCACATAAATCAATTAATTTACATGTATTGGTTTTTTTTTTTTTTTTTTTTTTTAGAAAACACAATACATTTTGGCCTAAATTTATGCCGAAATTTGATTTTAACATTTTTTTACTTTACCTATATAATAGCAAAAAGTCACAAATATTTGTTTTTTTCTCAAAATTGTGTTTTTTTTATAGCGCAAAAAATAAACGCACAGGCAATCAAATACTTTCGAAAGAAAGCTCTATTCATGGGGAAAAGAGGACATAAATTTAATTTGGGTGCATGACTGCGCAATTGTCAAATAAAGTAACACAGCGCAGTAGCGCAAAAAATGGCCTGGTCATGAAAGGGGGTAAATCCTCAGGAGGGCAAATGGTTAATATTTGCCTTTATAGGCCATCAGTTTGGATTCAATAATGAATGATGCCACTAGAATTATTTTTTTTTTAATCTAATGTGTACCATAGTTATGTGTGGCACAATCGTCATTTTTGTATGCAGATGCATCTCACTTGAGCGGATGTTCTTCTGCTCTACCTGCTGACACCCACCATGATTGTTCCAGGCACCTAGGAGGGACAGACTAATTAAAAGATGACAGGTTGCACAGTAAAAGTAAACTGATTTCTGGCTGCTATAGCGGCCAGAAGAATATTAATAAGTTTGTTCAGATGCCAACATTGGTCGCAGCAAATGCCTTCAGGACATGTATCTGTATGTGTGGCTAGGCAGGTAGTTAAGCAGCTTGAAGTTTTCAATAAAGCAGAAGTAACTTGACTTTTCTTGTAGTTGCTTGTACTGAGGTCATTATAATGAGCTTTTTTTTTTTTTTATTGCGTTTGTAAGAGAGAGTTTACAAAACATTGGCAGTTAGGATGTGTTCTACACATCCAGTGCCTTTGACAATACAAAACAACTGATAAAATGAAAACACACATCACTTACACAAATATGAAATATAAAGTAGAGAAGAGAAGGGGACAAGTGTGAAATGAGAAGGGAGTAGCAAAAAAACAATCTGTTTTAGAGGTAAGAACTAGATAAGAGAGGGGAATAGCACATGGAATCAATATGTAGAATTTGACCACTACAAATGCTTGAGATGGTTTTATCATGTTGTTATACCTATTAACCCCATTTATGCTGTATAAAGCAGCTGTTGGTTCATATATCTAAAAGAATACCTAGAACATCCATACGCCTTAGCTGAGAAGGTACTGTAGATAAGGGCTGGCCTATGTAATATTGAACAATTGTAGGCAACTAACACTGATCCAGGTAAGTAAGCACTTTCACTGCAGAATTTCAAAATAACTAAACTTTGCAACAGCTACCTGAGTATACACAGAAGATTCTGCTATAAAGCAGTGTAGTCACTTTTATTCCCAGGGTTTAAAGTGACACTAAATCCAGTAATAAAAGACAAACCTATTCCTTACCATCTTTGTCAAATGTCTGTGCCCCTTCTATGTGCAGCTTTGATGAGCTACATGTAAAATCACAGTTGGATTCTGCACAGTCGACAGTTCCTTCCTGAGGATGGCTACAGGTGCTCTCTGTGCACCCACTATATGTAGCAACCTAGCCATCTGCACGCTCCTGACATGGACTACCGCAATACCAACTGACATGAACATCACCAGCCAGTAGAAACAGAGGAACCTCCCACTGAATGCCGCCCACACAGCTCCGCCCATGTGATTCAGTGTAATAGAGGGAACAAAGCATAGTGGCCTGGCCCTACTGTACAGAATCTCCTGTACTCTAGAAAGCTGATCATTCCTGCCTTCTACATCTACATAGTTGATAAGGTTAAACAAAGGCACCAGTCCATCCAGTTCAACAGGTGCATCTGTGTTTGTTTATACCGTTTCCCATATCCCTGAATATTGTGTTCCATAAGATGCCCATCCAAGAGTTTTTTTTTGTTTTTTTTTTAATTCAACACTCCCGACAGACACCATTAACTGTGGAATGGAGATCCACATCCTTACCGCTCTGACCGCAAAGAACCCCTTTCACAGTTTAAGGTTAAACTTCTTCTCATCCAACTTCAAAGGTGTCTCTGTTGCTTCCCCATCCAGAGTATAGATACCCTTAGGCAAGGAAGTGTGTTACTGACTAGATCGCCATGTGAATATAAGAAAAAATAAATCCTGAAAAAAATAAAAGAAATGCAGCCACCACTTTTAAGGATTGTTAAATGGCAAGTTGTAAACATTTTGGTTTAAGGTCTAACACTGCTTTAATATAATGTGGCTGTATCTTCTTTCTCTACATTATTTTGACTTGTAGGCTGTACAGTCCAAAGCTAGCTCTCCTTATAAAGCAGACCGTATCCTGACTATATAGCACATTCTTTATTTGTTTCATTTCAAGAATTGTGTTTGTGACAAAAAGATTGGAGTCTCTATTATAGTGGTCCTTTACACATTTATGGCTAGGGCAGCATGAAATGCAGCTGTGGGCCTGATTGAAGGGCATCTAATACACCCCTGGCCTATTGTGAGACCAGAAGACATGTTTATACCATAAGAACATATAGGATAACTTCAGCCTGGGTTCACATTTCTGCAGTGCGGCATATCGTGTGTGATTTGCACAGGAACCGCACCACATTCCTGTGCAAATCTCATGCGAATTCTGTGTGGTGCAATTTGAGCCATACGTTTTTTATGGCTCAAAGCACACCGCATCCACACCAAAAAAGGTGCAGGACCCTTTTTTTAGTCCACACTAGAAACAGATCGCATGGGTATTCACACCCATGCGATCCGATTCTGCACATTGAACTGCGTTTTGCGAACCGATTTGGGGTGTTAACATACACACCTGCAGCGGTTCGCATGAATGGGGTGTGATTGTGATGCGGTGCGGAATTGGTGCAGAAACTGCTGCGAATTCCGCACCGCATCAGTGAGAACCCGGGCTTACAGAAATGAGCTGCAAGGCTGTGAATTCTGAAGCGTGACTTTCATTTAGTGATAGTTTGTGTTTGAAATATCAAACCATGATTAAGTCCTCAGAAAAAAAGGAAGTGAGGGGTTAAAGATCCACTTCCCAGCTCAGTATTATGTATTATAATGCGGCCAGACAGCAAACAGTGATGCAGCAGTGAAGAGCAGAACACACACAGACAAAACACAGACAAATCTGTCTCCTGGTACTGCACATTTCACAGTTGTTCTTCATGGGGGTCTGGATTTACAAGATTCAATACACATCGGGTTGTGTAAATTCCACAGCCTTCCAGGCATTTCCCGTAGTAAGGAAAGGTTCAGTACCACAAAAGACCCTACATGGAAATAGACAGTTGTTTGTTGCTGTTTATATTGTGTACCACTTACAATAATGGCTAACTGATGTTAGAAATTTGGAGAATGATTAGTCTGTTTACCAATGTATTTATTTTTTATCTTCACCCACATTTTCAGTTGTTTCTTAAAAAAAAACACACTATATCAGGGCTTAACAGGCACTTCCAAGCAACGAGTTAAAAAAATCCATGAGCTAATCGAACAATGCAACTATGCTAAAGTCAGTAAGTCTAGATCTGAGTTCTCTGGGTCACTAGGTGTGTACTTCTGAAAACCTGCATTGTGTAATGTCTTCTTTCTCTGATTCTGTTCACATATCAGGCAGTCCGTGAGAGGGAGCACGGGGTTTGCAGGAAAATAGCTTTCCTGCTTTACAAGTTAGGATTCTCTGATTACCAGACTACTGTCAAGTAGGACTGGGGTGGCCTAATGCAGTACAGGAATACCTGGATGAAAAGATAAATACTAGGCATGTAGGTTGAGCTCCCTGTAAGCACCTCAAGGTTTAGTTACATTTGGTAGTAGTGTATTTAGGTTGGCTAAGCTTAGATGGATGGTCTTACCTAGGAGCATCAGGCACTAAGTCCTGTTCCACATGGGCGGCTGAGCCCATTCAACATAAATGCCAGTGGAAGCCAAGGTCCAGTGTACAGCCTCCCATGGACATGAATGGATGAGCACTGCTTTCTTCGGGTTTGTGCTAGGGTTTTCGTAAATACATGTATTTTGTAAGGGCGTATGCGAAAAAATACATATACTGTTGAAAGTTTCCTTTTCTGTACTCTATACTTGTGCTTCCAAACACACCTTTATTTACTCAAGTTCAGCAGTGCACATCCATTCAGGTCTATGAGAGGCTGCTTTTAGGGGGGGGATTCAGTTACTTGTTAATCCACCCACGGGTCCTTAAAGAATTGAGCTCTGTCATTTCAAAGCCATTGTTTCTAATTTTTAGGGACTCTTTAATGACTGGCATAGTACCACTGGATTGGCGTAAGGCCAATGTGGTGCCAATATTTAAAAAGGGGTCAAAATCATTACCAGGTAATTATAGACCTGCTAGTTTAACTTCTATAGTTGGGAATATACTGAAGAGTTTAATAAAAGACCACATAGATGAGTTCTTCCTGGAAAAAAATATTTTAAGCAACAGACAGCATGGATTCATGAAAGACAGAAGTTGTCAAACAAATCTGATTTCTTTTTATGAGGAGGTGAGCAAAACCTTGGACAGAGGGGTGGAGGTGAATGTGGTATACTTGGATTTTGCAAAAGCATATGACACAGTTCCATACATGTCTAATGTGTAAGGAATATGCAGTTCAGTTTTTGGCACCAATTCACAAAAAGAACATTGGGGAACTGGAGAAAGTACAGAGAAGGGCAACCAAACTGATAAGAGGCATGGAGGAGCTCAGCTATGAGGAAAGATTAGAGGAACTGAATTTATTCTCTCTTGAGAAGAGGAGATTAAGGGGGGATATGACCAACATGTA
The DNA here is from genome assembly GCF_062004578.1 of Staurois parvus. Taxonomy (NCBI): domain Eukaryota; kingdom Metazoa; phylum Chordata; class Amphibia; order Anura; family Ranidae; genus Staurois; species Staurois parvus. The sequence continues at coordinate 15,407,172 of NW_028318083.1, read as the reverse complement.
TAAATACATTGATGGTTCATATAGTGAACTCGGTGTAGAGCTATTCACCCTGAGGTCATCACAGAGGACAAGGGGGCACTCTTTACGTCTGGAGGAAAAGAAATGTAATCTCCAAACACAGAAAGGTTTTTTTCACAGTGGGAGCTGTGAAAATGTGGAATAGACTCTCTCAAGAATTGGTTCTGGCCAGCTCAGTGGATTGCTTCAAAAAAGGCCGGGATTCTTTCTAAGATACATAGAATATAACTGGATACTAATATTTATAGGTAAAGTTGATCCAGGGAATATCCGATTGCCTCTCTGGGGATCAGGAAGGATTTTTTTTCAGCAGGAGCGAATTGGATCATGCTTTGCTGGGTTTTTGTTTTCCTTTCCTCTGGATCAACTGTGGGTATAGGATTATAACTTTTTTTTTTTTTTCTATGGTTGAACTGGATGGACATTTTCTTTTTTCAGCCAGACTAATTATGTTAAGCTGCACACATCTGTCTGCATCATTGCCTGTTTGTTCTAGCAACTACCACCAGTTAATGGTTATGCACTCTTTGCCCTTCTGTAGTGTGGCTTGCCACAAGAGAGTTTAACTGGCTCCTGATTTTATTGTGGAATGCTAGATTTTGAAGAGATTTATTAAAATGGCTAATATTCTGAAAACTTTGCTGGTAAACTGATGTTTTAAGCTTGGCATCACCTTGCTACTATTGACTTGGCATACATGTATTAATTATATACCTACAATACTTGGTTTCACAATTTCCATGCTGCTTCATAGTAAGGCAGGCCATAGAGTATGCAATTTTCTCTCTCCCTCATGGATGCTCGATTCCCTCATCAACACTGACTAAGCTATTGTGTTCTTCCAGCGGGAGACTTCCATGCCAGCAGAACACAATGATTAGGGTTACAGGCTATAGCCAGTGACACTAATCCTAGGAAACACTTGCCAGGCTGGTTGTACAAAAGTCAATTGATAAATCGACTTGTGTACAACCAAGGTGCCTATACATGAATCGAAATTCAGCTGGTCTCTGCTGAACCGGACAAATCGCAATCCATGTACGGCTTCATGTAATACTGGACATACAGAAAAGAGAAATTTTATTGTACAGTTGGTGGTATAGAAAAATTCATTCATGTACCTTTCCAAAGCTTTGGATTGTCAATAAATATTTGTTAAAACTGGAAAGTATGTTGTAATGAGCAACACATTTACATATGATTATACTTTAGTTTTATCTATGATTATCATTGTTAGATACGCTAGCACAAAAATGACTGCAACCAAATTTTCTCCCTCTACTTTTTTTTTTCTAAACATGAAACAATGGCTTTCATAGAACAGCTGCCCAATAGGTCAACATTACTAAATGTAGCTTGAATACTATTATGCATACTGTTGTATATTGTGTTGCCTATTCAGGGTTTTCCTGAGTAAACAGTGTTTTAAGTGAATTGTGAACAATGTATAGCAAATGTTACTATTATGAAAGTATAGATCTCATTTCAAACCCACATATACAAATGTCTTGTTAGATGTGGAAGTCTTTTAATGTCAAGCTAGCTATCTAAAAAAAATAATGTATACTTAAATAAATAGATTTTGTGTTCTTTTGTGTGCGCTGCTGTTTTTGGCTACATTTCAAAGACTTCTATCAGATGCTATTATATGTGCTTTTAGACAGGCATAGTAGCTCCAGATTAGTTTTTATTAACAGTGAGGTTAATAGAACAAAACTATGCACATCTTACATTAAAGCTGGGTATACTCACATGGAAATTTGGACGTTCAGCAGGAACCAGCTGAATTTCCGTACGTGTATAGCCCTGTGTCAGGAATGGACTTGCCAATAGTGGTGGGACTCACCTGCCTTGTGGGCTGCAGTACCAGGGCTGGCCAGCGGGTGCTCTCAACAATCAGAGATTCACTTCGGCAATTAGCCATCACCTGGGGCTGATTGCAGGTGGTGTATTTAAGGGATAGCCAGACCTGCAGTCTGTGCCTTGGTGTGTGTTTTTCCATGGGCCCCTGTACCTTGTAACCTGCGTTCCTGCCTGACTTGTTGCCGACCCTGCCTGATCCTGACCTCTGCTGACTTCTCCTGTTTGATCCCTGGCTTGTGACCCTGACCATTCTCTCCGCCTGCTCCTCCTGTACCTACCTGCCCGATAGTTATCGACCCGGCCTGCCTGACTACGATGTGCTCTATATGTGTATGTACCTGTGTATCTATATCAGTTTAGGTTTAGGTTTGTTTCACCTTGTTGTATGTATTTGTGTTAGCTTGGGGTTTGGTGCACTGCGTTTATATTTGTATTCTTAGTCTTAATAAATTGTCTTATTTATACCATATCTGAAGCCTGCATTTCCCTGTGTCAGTACACACATCTCTGGTCACACCCGCATCCCTGACACCCTGTCTGTTCAACAGAAGCCAACTGCTATCAGCTTCTGTAAAATGGTCCTGCTGGAAAATCAACATTCAATTAGCTGCTGTAGCCAATGCAGCACTGATCCGTATCTGTGTATTCTGTTTGGGGCGGGGGGTAGGGGATATCAGCAGTGGGGGAAGAACCCTCAATCCTCATTGCTTGTGTGGATGTGGGAATTTGTCAGTTTTAAAAAAAAAAATGTGTACAAAAAAAAAAAAAAATGTGCGTATACCCTGCTTTTCAGCCAACAGTCGAAGGATGTTGGGCGGGAGGGTGCTGAGAGGGCCACACACAAAGTGAATTTTGGTCAGTTCATCAGTGGTTGCCCGAAATTCTATCAATGCATGGTCAACCTAAAGTGGTTGTAAAGGCGGAAGGTTTTTACCTTCATGCATTCCCTAATACCTGAGCCTGATTTCAATCCAATGATGTGAACGAGAGCCTCGACTGTCCCAGAACTCCCTCTCCTCATTGGCTTTGGCAGCAGCCGGAGCTTTTGGCTCCCACTGCTATCAATCACAGCCAGTGAGCCAATGAAGAGAGAGCAGGGGCAGGGCCAAGCCACAACTCTATGTGCCTTATGGACACATAGAGCAGGACTCTTTAGCAAGCATGCACCAGTGCCCTCATAGTAAGCTCCTTGCTATTAGGGGCACTGGTCAAGAGGGAGGAGCCAGGAGCACCAGTGGGAGGATCGGGGTTGCTCTGTGCAAAACCACTGCACAGAGCAGGTAAGTATGACATTTTTTTTTTCTTTTGTAAAAAAGCCAAACCATTTGATACCGCTTTAAATCAAAATACAACAATGCTACCTTTCATTAACCACTTCCTGTCCAGCTGTTGTATATAAACGGCCAGACGGCAGTGCAGGGGCGGGTGGCCTTTTATAAATGGCCTCCCCACCCCTTGCTTGTGTGTGCTCCCTGGGAGCGTGCATTTGATGGAAGTGACTTTGCGTGGGGGGCCCATGGAACACAGCCCCCTTTGGAGAGGTGAGGAGACCCCTGTCTCAGCTCCCCATATCCCTCTTATGTGTAAGCCACCCTCTGCCTGTTAGGGGTGCAGGGTACTCTGTCCTAATATTGTGTAGACATGTATAGGTGGGGGGTTGTCCATTGTTCACTGCCATGTGGTTGCATCCCATTGTTCTACTGTGTGGCTGGCTTGAGAGCAAACTATTATGGGATGTATGGGTTTGTGTATTGTCTACTGCCATGTGGTGTATCCCATTGTTCTATTGTGTTTGTACTGGCTTGGTGGGGTGTGTTTCCGGCAGCCCTTCCCTTGATGGGACGACCTGCTGATGTGTTTCCTGTTACTGGGTATATTTCCCTGCCCTGTGTATATATCTTGTATCTGTGTTAAAATAAAGCAGTCTATTTCCTGTCTTTCATACAAGTCTGGTGTGTCTCCTCTTGTATGGTCAGCGGTGGTGTCCATGGATCTGTGTTCGGACAGGGAAGCTGGAGTCTAACGGAAGTACCCAAGTGCAGTGTGGGTTTGGTTCCGTTACAGCGCAGCACCGCGATCCGGTGCCCGCTGTGGCCTCCGGACACAGTGGAACACCGATCGTCATACGTGACCTCTGTGCAAGGTCCCGATCATGTGATCACTGATTGGCCAATCAGTGATCACATGCAGAGTAGTAAGCAAGATGTCACTTCTGACATCATTGCTTACTACGTGTGAAATCTGTGAATGATTAGAGAGGTCACATGGTACAAGGCTATTCACATCAGCCTTGTACCATGTGACAAGCTGTGACCAATCACAGCTCACACAGCATTTCTCAATGGCTGCAAGAATGTAGCCAGAGAGAAGGAGAAATGATTGCTTTTACAGCGTTTATGAGTGTAAAAGCAATCAGTGTAAAAGCAAAAAAAAAAAATCATCACCCCCCCCCCCCACATGTAGTACAGTGTTGACAGGGTGACAGTATGTAAAAATAAATATATATATATATATATATATAAATGTAAAAACATTTTTTAAAAATTATAATTTTTGGTTATAAACTAATTTGGGGTATTTTTTTTACTAAAAAGATAACTGAATACATTTTGGCCAAGATTTATGATGAAATATTATTTATTTGCAAAAGTTTATAAGAAAAACACTTTTGGACTTTTTCATTTATATAGCAAAAAAAAATAAAAATCCCAGTAGTGAATAAATGCCACCAAAATAAAGCTTTATCTGTCTCAAAAAAAAATGCAAAAAAATGTATATGGGTACAGTGGTGCATGACTGCGCAATTGTCATTCAAAGTGTGATAGCGCTGAAAACACAGGATGGGGGTAAAAGTGTCCGGACTTGAAGTGGTTAAGTGGCAGAGTTGCCCATTTTCTTCAGTGGGGGGTGCCTAAGGAACAGGTTAAGGCTTTCCCCTCTTTGACTGTTAAGAACTGTTCCTTTTGTTTCTTCACATACTCATCACAACTCTCCCCACCAGATTCCCAGTGCACCCACAAGCCTGGCATTTAAACTCTAAATCCTCAGACAAGCTTTTTTTGAAATGAAGGTGCTCCCCACTTTCCATAATGGAGGAACATTTGTTCAACTTTGCAGATGCTGAACAACTTACACCTCCAATGCTTGTATGTTGGAGGTGATATCTCAGAGCTACAAACGGGACTTTAGCTCCCTGTCCCCTGCTCAGTATCTTACCTCCAAACTTTCATTGCCACCACACAGATTGGCAGATAGCCTGGTCTTCTGGATCAAGGTGCTGTTGTCCCAGGTCCTGTGGCAGAACAGTTTCAGGGATTTTACTTTAACTTATTCCCTGTTCCCAAAGGGGGCATATGGCCCTGTCTTGGATCTCAAAGTTCTGAATGAATCCAGATGTTCTACATAAAGTCACCATATCTGTCCTTGCCTATTTTCACCAGGTAGTCTTTTTGACTTCTGTAGGTATTAAGGACATGTGACAAAATGCCCAATTTTTCCAGCACTTCTATGTTTTCTATATTTTGCCAAGGGCCCCTACACTTTCAATTCATGACCTTGCTCTTTGGCCTCTCATCTGCACATCAGATGTTGACCAAGATGCTAGCTCTGATTTTATTCCTTTTGCTTTTATGGAATTCCAATTTTGGGACACATAGACTGCCTCCTGTAGAGGGAACTCTTGGCTTGGACTGGCTTTGACCATCCAGGTGTTAGAGTAGTCTGGGTGCATCCTAAACTTTCAAAAATAATTTCTGAAAGTGACTCGTCAATTGTAGTATCTGAGTCAAGTAGTGGACATAGATCAGGCTAGCTCTTTCCACAGGAGATACTTCAGATTCCCTGATCTCAGAGTCATGCTCTCCAATCCTTTAGTTTCCTGACCCTCCTTTTTTTGCATGAAAGTACTAGGCTTAATGGTATCCTTCTTTGAGGCCATCCCATTTTAATTTGTTTAACACTAGATCTCTGCGAGGCAATAGTCTGCTAATGTACAAGCCAATCAGGTCCCTATACAGATCAGTTTATTTTGCACGGAGGACCAGGCTGTTCCTGGATCAGTAACTCAGGGATCTGGATCTGGACCTGGAGGAATCTTTTCATCATGACTTTTGGAAAATCCTTACTGCTAATCTATTATGCAGTCAGCAAGAGGTTAAAGACTGTACTCAACAAGATTGACAAGATTGGAACAGTTTGGTACAGCATGTTAGTTTGGGGAAGGAAGTTCCACATTTTTGTATACATCAGGTGAGTAAAATTGAGTTTTGTAGATCAAAGGTTGAGGAAGTTAGCTCAGAGCTCAGTGAGGCAGAGATAAACAGGAGATCTTGGAGCATTGAGCCCTTTAAGAATGTTCTTAATGAACTGTCTGAAAGTGCTGAGCATGTTCAGTTGCTATTTCTCAAACAGAACAGCTGTACCGTTTTCTAGCAAAGTGATTTAAAATGTAACCCTTTCAAGGCGGAAGGAGAGTAAAAGTGTCAATGTTGAGAGAACATCCAAATGGAAGGTTTGTAGGGTATTTGTTCCAGACACTCAAAGCTTGGTTCGAGCATCTTTCTCACTACTTTTGAGTCTATTTAATATTGTAATTTCACCCAGGTATATCTGCTTCATGCTACCATGTCTTTCATTGAATAGGAGTGGTTTTCTGTCAACCCCATTTCTTGTAATAGTAACTTTTGTATGTTTTTGCTTCACTGCATTGAACTGCTTTTCTAGTAGTGGAAACATCCTTTTGGGCAGATTGCATCCAGCCACACACCAGCTGAATCATCTTTGGTTACTTTTTTTACACTGGGATCTTTGTGATTGTTCTTTGATAGTATCCCTTATTTTTTTGTCTCTCAAGAAAGCTAGCAGCACTTTTGATTGACCATCACTTGCGTATACATACACTTGAATTTGTAGTTTTTGTGTGAAATGTGGCTTTCTTTTTTCTCTTCAATGGACATGCGTTTTATTTATTTTTTGTTTATTTTTTTATAGACAGACACTTTGGTTAGGCCAATGCTTGGGGGAAAAGTTCAGTCTGTGCTGAAGCAGGCTGAGGGCCTAGGCAGACCAAATAACCAGGAGACTGAATCCTTTGAGTATCCAAAAAATATAAAAGTTTGAGTTGTCAATGGCACAGAAATAGAAGGGAACTCTTCTTGCGGGGACACTTGTTAAAGTGACAACTCTCTGACGGGTTTTCTCTTGTTTTCCTTCCTGTTGTGTATATGGGACATGAGGATAGCGGTAATTCTTTCCAACAGAACACAGATGGACACCCCCCCAAGAAGTAAAAAAAAAAATAAAAAAAGTGTTTGTTTTACCAATGCCTATCCCAGTCCCAATCTACTAAGATTTCACAATATGTTCTCAGAAAAGTCTCACCAAAATCAGGACACTTAACCTCCCTGGCGGTATTCCCGAGTGTAGCTCGGGGTAACATTTCAGTACCAAAAGCGGTAACCCCGAGCTACACTTGGAATACCATGTGGCACTGCTCCGGCATGTGTTCTTCACTTACCTTACCCTGCGCTCCCACGATGTGTCCCCTGCAGCGTCCCCGGCCATCTCCTCCGGCCGATGCCGGCATCCGGCTTCTGTGTCCTGTCCCTGTGACGTCGGGACGTACGGGTGCCGCCACCGGCGGCGGGAAATTTAAAAATTTTAAAAAATGTCATTTTTTTTTTTTTTACATAGTAAAACATTGCTGTCTCAACCAATTTCACATACATTTTGTCCCGAGTGCTTTGTCCTGCGCCCTGCCTGCATTTTGTCTGTTCTTTCTGCCTGGAAACTGAGAAATGTCCTTGGCGTCCAAAAAGTGTCCCTTTAGGTCAAAAGCGGTTTTAGACCAGCTAGAGAACAGCGATAGTAAATCAGAACCACTTGCAGAATTGAGTGATAATGATTCGTGGGGGAAATTCGTCATCAGACACTGAAAACGATTTTGCGACTGAGCTCAGCAATGTGCAAACTTGGCGCTATATTTCACATTTCAGTGTTTTTGGTTTGATTATATTATTGAATTAAATTTTTTATTATTTTTATATTATTTTTATGATTATTTATTAAATTATAATTTATGATTTTGTGTTTCAAATTGTATCATACCCGGGATGTTTACTAGACTCTTGTTCGGACAGATTTCAGTGAGTTTTTACTAAAAATTACAGCCTACAATAAAAAAAATACATATTTCCATGCAAAAAAATGGTACCGCTTTCAGCACCAAAAATCTGAAATAATCATACCGCCAGGGAGGTTAAGTATACTCTAGGTATATCCTAAGATAGGGGCTTGTGAGATGGTCTTAATACTTTTCAATGCATACATATGGATGTGTTTGGAAATGTACTGAGAGTGGCTAAGCAATCCTGGATAAGACTTGTGATTGCTTTAAAATAAGCCCAAAGTATGTACTGGGCACTTTCCCTGAGAAAGACAACGCTGGATTTGATAGATTTTGGCTAACTGCCTCATCTTAGTGGGTTTATACTGAAGTTTTTATCTTTATTAATACAACAAACAAATGCAAGTAAGTCTTAAAAAAAACTGCTGACCTTATCCTAAGTGTGTTAGTTGTCTAACTCAATCTGGCTTTTATACATGTTGGGTCACTGACATGGTACAAGCATGCAGCAAATGAAATAAGAATGTCAGATCTACATACTACTTATGGTCAGCAATTTAGGAAAAATATGAAACCAGGGTGTTCACGTGACAGCCAGACAACTAGCATTATCAGAAGGATAGATTTTAAATAGCAGTCTCAGTACTTCTCCTATGACTGGTCTTGCTGTAAGGTTATGAGACATTTAAGTAAACATATGACTTCAGTTTATTTGGACACAATTCAAAATCATAAATATGTCCAGGTTGGTGTATTTATAGAAAAAAAAACAAGTAATAATATCCTATAAATTTGCTCAAACTTGAAAGGATATAATAGTAATAATAATTATAATAATAATAAAATAATGTATTTAGTACTTGATTGATGTGCTTTTTTAGATTTTTGACTGTTTAATAAATCAGTTGTCTTAGGTATTGGTTACCTGACTGTCTGCATTTGCTTCAAACAAATTTTCTAATGCACACTGAGTCATTAAATTTTTAAAGCCAAATAGGATACAGCAGCAGTGATGCATACAATAGATTTGCCTAAAGCCAAGATTATCAACTGGAGACATGGTTCATAACTGGAGACATGGTTTATGGCCAAGAGGTGAGGCCCAATATTGGCTGGCTCTCTGCTGATTTTTAAACAGCCTGAAGTGTTTTAGGGAAACAGTGTTTGAATAAAGTGCTTTTAACCCATATCTGCTTTGAGGCATTTAAAAATAGAGATGCTCTTTTCTTTTAAAAGATTAAGACAATTCCTTTTCCTGTGAGGCTATGCTATAGGATCTTAGATTTGATTTTTTTTTTATTTTCCACATACAGTCATGGCCGAAATTGTTGGCACCCTTGATATTTCTCCAGGAAATCATGTATTTCTCACGAAACGTATTGCATTAACACATGTTTTGCTATACACATGTTTATTCCCTTTGTGTGTATTGGGACAAAACAAAAAAAGGGAGGAAAGAAAGCAAATTCGACATAATGTCACACAAACCTCCAAAAATGGGCTGGACAAAAGTATTGGCACCCTTTCACAACTGCGGATAAATAAGAATGTTACAAGCATGTGATGCTCCTGTAAACTCACCTGGGGCAAGTAACAGGTGTGGGCAATATAGAAATCACACCTGAAAGCAGATAAAAAGGAGAGACGTTCACTTAACCTTTGCATTGTGTGTCTGTCTGTGCCACACTAAGCATGGACAACAGAAAGAGGAGACGAGAACTGTCTGAGGACCTGAGAACCAAAATTGTGGCAAAATATCAACAATCTCAAGGTTACAAGTCCATCTCCAGAGAACTAGATTTGCCTTTGTCCACAGTGCGCAACATTATCAAGAAGTTTGCAACCCATGGCACTGTAGCTAATCTCCCTGGTCGTGGACGGATGAGGAAAATTGATGAAAGATTGCAACGCAGAATAGTCCGGATGGTGGATAAGCAGCCCCAAACATGTTCCAAAGACATTCAAGCTGTCCTGCAGGCTCAGGGAGCATCAGTGTCAGCGCGAACTATCCGTCGACATTTAAATGAAATGAAACGCTATGGCAGGAGACCCAGGAGGACCCCACTGCTGACACAGAGACATAAAAAAGCAAGACTACAGTTTGCCAAAATGTACTTGAGTAAGCCAAAAGCCTTCTGGGAAAACGTCTTGTGGACAGATGAGACCAAGATAGAGCTTTTCGGTAAAGCACATCATTCTACTGTTTACCGAAAACGGAATGAGGCCTACAAAGAACAAAACACAGTACCTACGGTAAAATATGGTGGAGGTTCAATGATGTTTTGGGGTTGTTTTGCTGCCTCTGGCACTGGGTGCCTTGACTGTGTGCAAGGCATCATGAAATCTGAGGATTACCAAAGGATTTTGGGTCGCACTGTAGGGCCCAGTGTCAGAAAGCTGGGTTTGCGTCCAAGATCCTGGGTCTTCCAGCAGGACAATGACCCCAAACATACGTCAAAAAGCACTCAGAAATGGATGGCAAAGAAGCGCTGGAGAGTTCTGAAGTGGCCAGCAATGAGCCCAGATCTAAATCCCATTGAACACCTGTGGAGAGATCTTAAAATTGCTGTTGGGAAAAGGTGTCCTTCCAATAAGAGAGACCTGGAGCTGTTTGCAAAGGAAGAGTGGTCCAAAATTCCGGGTGAGAGGTGTCAGAAGCTTATTGATGGTTATAGGAAGCGACTGATTTCAGTTATGTTTTCCAAAGGGTGTGCAACCAAATATTAAGTTAAGGGTGCCAATACTTTTGTCCAGCCCATTTTTGGGGTTTTGTGTGACATTATGTCATATTTGCTTTTCTGCCTCTGTTTTATATTTGTTCCAATACATACAAAGGGAATAAACATGTGTATAGCAAAACATGTGTTAATGCAATACCTTTTTTGTGTTAAATACTTGATTTTCAGGAAAAATATCAAGGGTGCCAACAATTTCGGCCATGACTGTATATGCAGCCTCATAGGTTAGGATCAACTTTGCATAATCTTTTAATACAAAGCACAGCTGGGTACCAACATGTATAGTCCTTTACCTCTGAAACCAGAAATGAATTGCATTTGTTTTTGATGCACATAAACACAGTAGAGATTCTATATCTCTGTTAAATTGCTTCAAAGGTTCCCATCATTTGAATAAGGCATGTGGCTGTCAGTAGTCCAGGAAAAATAGGTGATGTGCATTATAACATGAGGGTCCCGAGAGAGAAGAGCATATCTGACAGGAACATATTGTACACATTCCTTCTTTAAATCTATAAAATCAGTCTGCTTGTTCCTGAATGCAGTTCAGGGACACGCATCCGCTCCTGCGCGGCTGTCATATTGGGATCAGCAGCTGTGTCTGTGCAGCAGCTGCATCTCAGTAGACATGAATATATCTGCCTGTACGCAGATGCATGGAACACCTGTGAACCTCATGCAGGTAAAGATGGCCCTTTACATGGATGTACACATAAGTTTGCCCATGTGAATGAGGCCTTAACAAACAGACACTGAATCAGCAGCTGCTTTTAGGCCCCATTCACATTAGGCAATTTGGAATCCAAATCATAGTAAAATGTGCAATGAATGGTTGGGTTCTTAATCACATCCTTACTGCTCTATAGCCAAATGACAGCTACAGCGTGGTTGTCCAGTTCTGGGAGGTTCGTTGTATGACGTCCTCCAGAATGCACCCTCCTGCGCACCCCCAGTGGCGCGCACCTGACGATCTCCGTGATCACTGTATCCTATGGACACAGCTGATCAAATGATGAGGTAAAAAGCCAATCACAGCATCCTTTTACCATGTGATCAGCTGTGACCAATGACAGAGCAGATCACCGAGGAAATACAGTTGCCAGTTATCTGCAGCACTTTCCTCACACTGTGACAGCCAATAACCAGAAGCTGTCACAGAGCTGAATGGCACTGATCAGCAGTGCCGCCCAGTTGTGCCACACACCAGTGCCCAGCAGTTCCACCCAGCAGTGCCATCCATCAGAGCCCAGCAGTGCCATCCATCACTGCTGCCCAGTAGTTGCGCCCATCAGTGCTGCAAGTCAGTGCCATCAGTCAGCACTGCTCGTCTGTGCTGCCTTTCAGTGCAGCATTATCAGTGCCTCCTCATCAATGTCCACCAGTGCCACCTCATCAGCGCTGCCTATCTGTGCCCATCAGTGCAGCCTCATCAACGCACATCAGTGGCGGAGAAAAATTACCTGTTTGCAAAATGTTATAATTGAAACAAAGAAAAACTTTTTTTTCACATTTTTTGCTCTTTTTCTGTTTATAGTGCAAATAATATCACACCAAGTGGCGATTAAATACCACAAATTGAAAGCTCTATGTGTGTGAAAAAAATAATAAAGATTTCATATGGGTACAGTGTTGCATGACTGCGCAATTGTCATTCAAAGTGCGCTGAAAATTGACCTGGGCACAGAGGGGGTAAAAGTGGATAATGCCACCCCAAATGCGGTTCACTCATGATGCAATTGTTGCATAACAGAATTGTTCAGCAAAATGTGTATTTCAAATTCACGCTAAGTTTGTAGCCGTAAAAGGAGCGGGAACTTCTTTGGGCAACAAACGCACACAGGGCAGCTCATTGAAGTGAATGAGCTACCCTATGTGCATCATGCAAAAACGCATGTAAATTGCTTTTTTCCCACAATATGATATCTGAATGGGGTCTTACTGTTTTTGCTCTGGCTGCAGGGACTTGGCAGCCTGCTAGCCTTCTAATATAAGCAGACAGCAGGTGCTCTAAGCTGTTAGAAACTTACTGAAGCCCAACTTCAATCTCTGTTGTGAAAGCTGTCAGTTTGGGGTCAGTGAGTGTTCTGGACTCTTTTAGCCCCAGTTCAAACAGGTGCAACTTGACATGTAATATGATAGTTTCTATCATGGCAAGTTGCACCCTATTGTCCGCAGTTGAACCCTTTAAATCAGTGCGACTCTGACTCCGTAATTAGTTCCTGAAGCTGTCTATAGCCAAATGGACACTACTTTTTGCATAGACTTCTGTGCATGAAGTCTCACAGATGTGTTTTAAGTTGCACCTGGAGTTGCACTGACATGCGACTTTGACATTAAGTCCCATGATTTCATAGTTTGATCCGGTGTGAGCCAGGGCTTGCTAAAATTATGTAAACTATGGGCAACGGTGCACTTTAACCTCTTGGCGCCAACCGCACGCAAATGTATTGCCTCCCGGCGTCTGGGCCTTGATGCCGAGCGGCCGCACATTTGCGTGCAATTAAGAAAAACATATGTGCTGAGAGCGCAAGCCCTGCGCGCTCCCAGCACACATATTTGGTACTCATGGAAAGGTCCTTATCTTCTCTTTCGATCGGGACCTTTTCCGATCATGTGACGGCGAATCAGGGCAGTCATATGATCCTAAAACCCCGCCCCGCCTCCCGGCTTCTGAAACCCTTAAAAGGCCGGGAGGCACCAAGGGGTTAAAATTCTAGTAAATTTGGTAGCATGTTTTGGACAGTTGGGGGACAGCTTAGTGTTCATCGGGCCTTGTTACCCGCTGTTATGCTGTTTAAAGAGAGTGTCCTTTAACAAAATGGTAACCATAGTAAGAAAATTCAATATTCCCTTACTAGCCCCTTCTGATGTAATGACTCTTATGCCTGAATGTCACTGTATGTTTCACAACTGCTGCAGGGGAATTGTCCAGACGTAAATTCTTGTTAAGAGAAGTGTGAGGCAAGTCAACAAATAGCAAACACAAATAACTTTTTGTATTTTTTTTTATTAGAATGCGAGTCTCTGAAGTATGATTGACTGATGTGTGTTACCGTACTTTGCAATATTTTATGTTCATGCTACAGTGTTGTCATTTACATATTAGTATAGTTAAAAATGTTCTTTATTCAAAAATTGAGGGTAAAGGAAGCAAAAGTATTGATTTCATGCTGGGTATTTTGTGTACCAGTTATTTATTTTTATTTCATGCACTCAGTTAATACCAGTACACGTTCTGTCTTTCAGGAAATGGCAAAGATATTGAACCATCCCCGTGTGTACGCGTTTCTGCACATCCCAGTACAGTCCGCTTCAGACAGCGTGCTTATGGATATGAAGAGAGAATACTGCATAGCAGACTTCAAAAGAGTTGTGGATTTCTTAAAGGAGAGGTATGTTTACTTGTGTGGAGAGTGAGATTAGCAGTGCTTTCTTCCTGCAACATCTGAAAGGTAACATATTCCTATCACTGTACAGGAAAGAAAGAAAAACTTCAAGGTTCCTAAATTCTTGGGAACAAAGCATTCATGCGGTTTTCACATTCTTCAGAACAACTTTCATCCCTGGGAGGCATACATTTTATTGTTTAAAATTTTCATTTCTATTCTACTTGTTCACATAACACAGGATGAGAGAATTTGAACAAAGATATGTGCAGGTAGACTCTAGCCTACCATGTGTTCTTGCAGAAATAAGAAAAAAAAAAAAGCTTTGCTGAAGAGCAGTGGAAGAATAAGAGTTTCATAGAGCTGTGGCAGTTTTGCGCAGTGTTCCTATGAAAAGAATGGTCCCCAGAGCTGGAGAGGTGACAGATATAGCAATCTAATAAACACATCACTTTATGAGCTGTCATTCCTCAGCTCTGTCTGCATCTACATGACTGATATGTCAGTATTCTGAGGTCTACAGTGCTTGCTTATACATCTCTGAGGGCAAAACGTGCTAATACAATTACTTTGTGACTATGTCTTAGCCATGTTTGACTAAACTTAGCTTTTCTAAATTAAATTATGGATATATTAACATTGCTTGAGTTCATATTAGGCAGATGCTTTCCTTGTGTTAAATATCATGAGTCAGTTGTTTAACGGGGAATTAAACATTGTTCTTCCTGTATCATTTTGGAATCCACAAGTGTACATCTTGTACTTAGCACAGTGTCAAACTTCAGTTTGCAGACTTTTTTTTTTTTTCTTAACTGCTTCCTGATTGCCCTATAGCAGATATACTGCTACAGGGCATCATGGGTGTGCAAAATCACGTGTATATATGCGATTTTGTTTTTCATGGTAGGGGGTGCGTGTCCTACCCGCGCCGCCAATCATGGCCGCGGCTATCAATCACCAGGTCCCGACTAATGATTGCCAAGCATCGCCGACTAGGAGGAGAACTGTTTGTGAACAAAACAGTTCTCCTCCCTGTCAACTCGTGCACACTGCTTGGGATGGCTGTGCACAGCACATCCATGCAAAGCAGTGTGATTGCAGTGAAGCACACGGACACAGCTTACAGTGAAACAGCACACAGTTAAACCCTTTGATTGCCCCTCATGTTAACCCCGTTCTGCCCAGTGCCATTAGTATAGTGTTAGTGCTTTTTTTTTTTTTTTTTTTTTTAGCACTTATCACTGTATTGGTGTCACTGGGGATGTCAGTGACACCAAGTCAGTTCCCCCCAGTGTTAGAATCTCCTTCCGTAGTCCCGCTCTAAGTCACTGATCACCGCCATTACTAGTAAAAAAGAAAAAAAAAATTCCAGTATCTATACTGCCATTTGTAAATGCTATAACTTTCACGTAAACCAATTAATTTATACGTATTGGGATTTTGTTTTTAGCGAAGACATGTAGCAGAATAAATTTCGCCTAAATTTATGACAAAATTAGATTTTTGTTTAATTTTTTTACTAGAGATGCTTAATGGTAAAAAGTCAAAAGTATTTTGTTTTTTCAAAATTGTTGGGCTTTTTTTTTTTATAGCGCAAAAAATAAAAACCGCATAGGCGATCAAATACCACTGAAAGAAAGCTAATTTTGGGGGGAAAAAAGGACGTAACTTTCATTTGGGTGCTGCGTTGCATGATTGCACAATTGTCAGTTAAAGTAACACATCACTGTAACGCAAGAAATGGCCTGGTCAGGAAGGGGAGTCAATCCTCTGGAGGGCAAGTGGTTAATTTACACTATTTTTAATTCTTTATTGGTAAAACAGGCATAGAATTAATCTACTGATTAACTAAAAGTCCATTTGTCATAACATCTGTCAAAGAGTTGGAAACTGTCTAGTAAAATGCAAGGTCTGCAGAAATGCAGCCAATGGCTCATTCTGTTTATTAATCTCATGTTCTCATCTTTCCATCTTTCATAACTCATTTTCTGAGATTCCTCAATACCTTCACTGAAGGGAAAGACATCATTTGCTAATGGCAGAGATGTCAGTTCTTTTCTTGTCAGTTGTAATTTTTCTGCTTTGATCTTTTGTCTAAGAAAATCACAAAGATTAGACACAGTACTACCGATATGGAGACAACCTCCCACCAAAAAGTTTAGTTTACAGCTAGACATGTGCACGCCGGAAATTTTCGTTTTGTTTCAGGTGCATTCGTTCATTGGAGAATTTTGTTTTGTCATATTTGTTATGTTGAACTGGTTCATTTTTGGGATTTCGCATCTTCAGCATTCATTTTATATATTTGTTGGTCCGGATGGATTAAAAGACTTGCATTTTTTTCAAAAGATTGCTATATATTAGTTTTCACTTTCAATATTTGGGATGGATTTGTTCATATATCAAAACTATTCAATATTTTTGGACTCCACAAAATAAAGCATGCAAAATTTGGCAGCCCCGAATTTTGCAAACCTAAGAATTGCATTAGACTAATGCAGGCCATAGACGGGTCGAAAACCGGCTGTTTTTTTAACAAAAAAACGAAAAACCAGTTGTTCAATGGGCCGACGTTACCACCAACCGAAAAAAAAAAATCGTCCCGATTTTCGTCCTGTCTACAGCTGGCATTTAATTACTTCTGTCCCTGCAGAGAGCTCCGCTAATATATTTGACATAAAAAAGTATAGCGGTTGCAACAATGTATCTATTTGTATCCATTTCGGATACAGATGTTTTTATTAGGATGCAAATAGATACATTGTTGTAACCGCAATACTTTGTCATGTCAAATATAATGGACTGGAATTCCTATTCTTTTTCTACTTCTTCTATTTCTTCTTTTTCTATTTCTTCTATTTCTCCTTCTTCTATTTCTTCATCTTCTATTTCTTCTTTTTCTTTTTCTCCTTCTATTTCTCCTTCTTTTTCTTCTTCTTGCAGGTCACGGCTCATGCGCAGATTTTTTATCGGTAAAAAGATCGGCCAATTTCCCCATCATTGCTGCGAAAATCGTCCGATCGGCAAAATCGGCCGATTTTTTTTCCAACTTTACCGATAAAAAAAAAGTGCCAAAATCCCGAAAAACGGCCGACCTCTTAACCCACTAACGATCCGAAAATCGGCCGATTTTCGACCCCTCTATGGCCTGCATAAGGAACTGAACTGACTGTGACAATTACAAATTCAATTTAAATCACAATTTTGCTCGAATCTGAATTATCAAATTAATTAAAAAAATGTTATTTCTTTTCCAATGGGCCTGAACTACTATCGCATTGTGTGACGTCCTACGAATGAAACAAAATGCATTCCTTTATAATTTTTTTTTGTATTAATTGACTTTCTTTGCTATGTCCATTTGGAGATTCGTATACATCCAAATCTCTGAAAATGTTCGCCTGAAAGTCGATTTGTAGCAAAACACCTGTAGTGAGAACAGTAATATTATTTCCTATACATGGCTAGACTCCTCAGATTCCCCAAACTGTGTGTTAAAACAGTGTTTCAATAATGAGCAGAGGGTTGTTGCTGATGAGCTTTATTATTCCATAGTCCTTCATACCTGTCTCTCTCCTTCCACCATAGACATTTAGGGTTCCTAATGCAGCGACATGTGCATCAGTCCTTTTGCTGTGTGTTCCATAATAAGAAAGCAGGACATCCCAACAATTAAAGTGAGACCCTATTTTAATATCCACAGTACGTAAGAGATTCTGGGCTGTCCAAGCCCACATTATCTGAGAGATATAACATACTAGCAGTTAGTCTAGCATCAACCCACAATTCCTTTTTGTTTTTGATTAATTATTTAAAATATAACAAAAAAGGAAATTTTTAGTTTTCAACTTATAAACCGTAATGTTCTTTGCACATAAAATCATATTCTGCCTTTTGCTTAGCTTTCTACTCTCATTCCACTCTCACAGAACCTTGTGAATATTTACTCTAACCTTGTATGCTGCTTTGTATTGTGATAGAACGGTGCAGAATGTTTCTGCCTGCTCTCCTGTCAACAGTGAATTCTGTCATCCCAAATACGCGCTTTTCTAAGCCATACTATACTTTTTCCTCATCAAGGCCAACTACATCATTCAGTGTAAATATACTTTCCATGCCTAGGCTACGTGCCAAATGTTTTGCAGTCAGTAACTGAAGATAAGCAGACAAATCAGTACATCTTTACTAATCAGTGGCAGATTGTTTTAGTTATTCTCTTTGAATTGCTAAAAGCCAAAGTGAGAACATGGTATACTGTCAAAAAAAAAGTGAACCTTTAAGGGTTTGACAAGGGAGATGCTAAATCCTGCACTGTTTTTATATTTATGGAACATGTCAAGGCTGTTTTGATTGCATTTGTTAAAGCAGGACTATGATCAAAATTCAAGAGTCATAAACTGTACAGTATATTGTCTTTCACAAGCATTAACACAGCAGTTTTTGTTTTTGTGAGCTCACCCCCTCCCTGTCCTCCTTTAACACAGTTTTATTATTTGCTGATGCTAACAGTAGTTCTACTATTTTTTCCTATTCCTTTAACAGCCAAGCTGTCCAGTGGGAGTTAAAGTTGAGACAAGCCATTATAACACTAACAGGTGTGCTTACAGTGGTCAGCTTTTACTTATATGGTTTGGTTTGAACTCCATTTCTGATCCTAATTGCATGCTTACATTTGTCCATCTTGAATCATTTCAAGTATACATACCTCATACTAGAGATAAGTTGCTGTACAACCTCTCAATCACTGTAGTAGTTGGCGCTACAGCAGTGATCGCCACAAGCATCTGAGTCCTATGCTGAGTTACTGACCACAGAGAATCACTCACTCGGCACTGCTGCCATTCACAGAACTCTTTTTTTTTTTTTTGCAATTTGAATGCAGGGTGTTCTCTAGACAAGGTGGGGATTGTGATGTCAGTGCTCCTTCTCAACACTTAGTCCAATCCGAAAACGCCTTGTGTTTGTAAAAATAATATACAGGGCATTCCATGAACTGCAGCAGTGCTGACTGAATGACCCCTTGTGATCATTGTGCAGAGGGCCAGCTGCTTGGCACATTGGCACAGGACCTCGAAGATTGCACCAATCACTGTAGTTGTGCAGACTACTGCAGTGATTGTCAACTTCCACAGCAGTCCCTCAGGTATGAGATCTGCATACTTAACATTGGTCCATGGTGTACCAATGTACAGTATGTATGCAATTAAGATCATACCTGCAGTTTCCATTTTAACCTTTTTTATGTAGTTTTAACTGCCTAAAAAAATGTTAGCTTGCACATGACAGTGTCTCTGGAAAGGTCCCCCCAGACTTCCATCTACTAATTTTTTTTACCCCTGATAAGGCTTTGCAACAAATCACTAGCCATAAGCATTGTTAGGCTAAGTTCCCACTGCCATTGAAAGCAGGCGTTTGAGGGGCGCGGTTAACGCCCCTCAAACACCTATGCAAATGATACTATGGACAGCACACATGAAATGTTAGCATCCCGACACTTCACTTCAAAATTGAAGCCTAATGTCCAGTCTGAAGGAGTTTGAAGCCTTTCAACACCTCTCATTCAAGTCTATGGTAACACTCTGCAAATGCGCTGGCAGGCATTTGTGAGGCGGTTGTGGTGCAGTTGTGGTGAGTTAACAACATTACAGTTTATTATAGGCTTTTGTAATGCAGTTTTACGTGCATCAAACATACTGAAAACACACACAAACAAGCATTTGGGCATAATGCGGTAAAAGCGAGTTAAATGCACCTATTAACACTGTAACGATATATGTGCATTTGTTAAGAGTTAGCATTTTGAGTCAAGTGTGAACAAGTTCTCACATGATTAAAGGGAGAAACAACACCACTCCTCTAGGTCACTGGCACAGCCAGTCTGAGGTCTGGCTTAAGAGGAATGCAGGTAAAATGAGTATAAAGGAGTCGGGGGATTCCTTTGTCAGAGACACTATGACCTTGTTCTGCATATCCATCTAAACCTACCCTGTCCATGGGGTGACAATGCTGCTGTGTACCCAGTCACTAGAAGTAGAAATATAACCATTACTGGCAGAATCAACAGGTAACAAAACTGTTGCAGGGAGCACTCATAAAAACAAGAATTAATATGGTAATGCTAGTAACAGACTGCATCATATTTGTCATATTTTTTTTTATACACCACACTGCCAAAAGTATTGGGACACCCCTCCAAATCGTTGGATTCAGGTGTTCCAATCATGTCCATGGCCACAGGTGTATAAAATCAAGCACCTAGGCATTCAGACTGCTTCTACAAACATTTGTGAAAGAATGGGTCACTCTCAGGAGCTCAATGAATTCAAGCGTGATACCCTGATAAGTTGCAACCTGTGCAATATGTCCATCCGTGAAATTTCTTTGCTACTAAATATTCCACAGTCAACTATTAGTGGTTTTATAACAAAGTGGAAGCAACTGGAAACAACAGCAACTAAGCCATGAAGTGGAAGGCCACATAAAATGACAGAGCAGGGTTAGCACATGCTGAAGCGCTGTTTGAACTGTCTGCAAAGTCAATAGATAAAGACCTCCAAAGTTCTTGTGACCTTCTGATTAGCACAGCACTGCATAGAGAACCTCATGGAATGGGTTTCCATGGCTGTGCAGCTGCATCCAAGCCTTACATCACCAAGTGCAATGCAAAGTGGTTGATGCAGTGGTGTAAAGCACGCTGCCACTGGACTCTTGAGCAGTGGAGACTTGTTCTCTGGAGTGATGAATCACTCTTCTCTGACAATCTGTTAAACATATCTGGGTTTGGCGGTTGCCAGGAGAACGGTACTGACTGTATTGTGCCAAGTGTAAAGTTTGGTGGGGGTGGATTATGGTGTGGGGTTGTTTTTCAGGGGTTGGGCTTGGCCCCTTAGTTCCAGTGAAGGGAACTCTTAAGGCATCAGCATACAAAGACATTTTTGGACAATTTCATGCTCCCAACTTTGTGAGAACAGTTTGGGGATGGCCCCTTCCTGTTCCAACATGACTGCATACCAGTGCACAAAGCAAGGTCCATAAAGACGGATGAGCGAGTTTGGGGTGGAGGAACTTGACTGGCCTGCACAGAGTCCTGACCTCAACGCTATAGAATACCTTTGGGATGAATTAGAGTGGACACTGCAGGCCAGGCCTTCTCATCCGACATCAGTGCCTGACCTCACAGATGCGCTTTTAGGAGAATGGTCAAACATTCCCATAGACACACTCCTAAACCTTGTGGACAGCCTTCCCAGAAGAGTTGAAGCTCTTACAGCTGCAAAGGGTGGGCCAACTCAATATTGAACCCTACTGACTAAAACTAGGATGCCATTAAAGTTCATGTGCATGTAAATTCAGGCGTCCCAATACTTTTATAGTGTAGTTGCATAATACTGCAATAGGAAAAAAAAAATTGGATAATAGTCTAAATGTAGGTATTTACTCACAATTCTGTACTTTAATAGGTGCAGTTCCCTCTATTCTTAAAAACATATGCTGCACATTCATGTTTGAATGCACTTTTGGAAAGCAGTGACACAAGCCCTTCACCCCATACCAGTCAATGAGAATTGCATGGAGTGTGTCGGCTTCCTGTGCTCTCAGAACCAGGAAGTCAGTGGCACTTAAAGGGGCTCCATGGAGATCTGAATGGGGTGTATCCCCTTTTGATGCCTGCTTTACTCAGTTTACTGTTTCCTGTTAATACAAATTCTCTTAAGGGTAAATGAAGATGGTATTGCTTTCCTGAAAAAAGAATTGTTCTGGGATGCTATTATATAAAGCTTACATTCCCAATCTGCAGATAATTTGTTATGTGTCTGCTATTTTTGGTGTTTGCAAGTATTACAAAATATCCGCAGAGCACCATCTGTTTCCTTTTTTTGTTTTAGCGTGATATACATAATAGTTTGAAATACATCATTGGTCATTTCAACATCAACTTTGAAATCAATATTTGTAATGCAGTTACAATTGATGCAGTTATCACATACTTCTAATATTATATTATTTTATGTATTTAAATTGTTTAATGGTGTTCCCATTATGCACACACACACCCAATATTAACCACATGTTTTTCTTATTTATGATATAAATAACCTAGTTCTCCTCTCTTATAGCTCCTACACTGTATTAAGGAACACATATGTTCCTGGGGATTGATTTGCAGAAAACAATAAAAACAGTGGTCTATTGCAACCAGAAAAGAGAATTTTCCTGGTTCAGAAGAATGCCAGTTGATTTTCTGCAGTGTGTAGGTATATAGGGCATTGTCCGTGTTCCTTCTAAGCATGATTGGTTACTCTCTGCAGAATAAATCAGCCAAAACTGCCTCACCAAGATTCCTGAATACACAACATGTACAAAATATCTACCCAGCAGTGTTGTGCTTTCCCTTTTAAATAATCATCATCACCATCAAGAGGTGCTAGCAGTGCAGAAGAAACAATATTACAGTGTAAGGAGACAACACTTAAAAATACAACACAAATATTACACAATGTGCATATCACTCTTTGAATAAGTCACAATGCTGTCTTTAAAATTTTGTGAGCAGAGAGCATGAGGCAGGGCTAAACTGCACTGTGTGTATCTATAGGCACACACAGTCCAGCTCAGGAGCGAGCCCACAAGTCTGCCCCATAGCAAACAGCTTTCTGTGGATTCATTTTTTTCAGCCTGTTTAATAATCCAGATAATCCTGCTACATAGCATTTCCAGATAAGTGTTAACAGTTTTCCCCACATTCATTATTTAAAACATGATCCAGGCTTGCTGATTGGACAGTGTAAGACAAGCAACATACTAGTTAGGCCTCATGCACACTGAACGTTTTTAACACTGATGTTAGGGGAGTCTGGCATTTTTTGTTTTGTTTTTATTTTGCTCATAATTGCAAAAGACACACCATTTCATTTGTTAGTCCTTGTTGCCGCCCACAGTGACTTCTTCAGTGATTTGAACTTCTCCTACTTTTACTGGATGGTTGGAGAGTACTCAAGGTTTTACCTGGTATTCTGAGATAGGTTGTCGCTGCCACCCAGTGCAATGTATCGGATCCCAAATGCAAGGGGAGCAGTACCGTTATATCAGGTGCCTCCAGCTCCCAATCTGCTAACAGTTGTGGGGTAGCCTAAAATGTTACTTCTGAAGGGCCCAACGCTGATAGCCTGGAACATTGTCCCCTACATGAGTCCCTATATCACTCTGTGTCTTCTGGCTCAATTGCGTGTTACCACCTCCTCAACCTTATCCTAAGAGGATCTCATAGTTATGCTGGATGGGCCACATTGAAAATGGAATTGCCAGCTTTGACTTCAGATGCTATGAATGTGCCTCACCATCTTCCCTTCTAAAACCGTTCTATTACCTGCCTGTAGCTTTGACCTCTGAGCCTTCTGCTGCAGAGACTCCATTTGATGAAAAACCTCAAAAATCCTTGCCAGATGATATTGCCCCTGTGGAGTCACAGGCAGCTGCCGGAGTTGCAGGCAGCTCCTGGACTTCGAGAAACCATTTTGGCTCTTATTGATGTGGTGCATGTCACCGTAAAAATGGAAGAACTGCCTGTAGCTTTTACAAGTGCTGTTGCTACTTTGAGATCCATTGGAGGCCCTAGGACTGTAATAACTTTTTGATACACACTTTACTCCTAGACATCTTGTACAAACACTGGGAGACTCATGAAAAGCTATTCACACCTCCAAAATGCAGCTCCATATTTGTTTGAGGAATCCATTTATTATGCAGTGGGACATTTCCACCATTTATAGCACCAGTGTAAGGATCCCATAGATAAATGTTCGGGGATTCTTTCAAAAAGTTTGTTATATCTAGCTCACCCTGCATTGCACCCTGCCAAGGCTGTACTTGACTCTGTCAAACATTAGGGGAATAAATAGAAAAAGAAAATGATCCAGTTTCCATCCATACTGATCTTTTATGTGTAGAGTACTTAGAGTTCATGTGGGCTTCATTACACAGCTGTGTAGATGATTTAGTGCATATCTATTGTGTTATACCCCGAATAAGCCTCAGTGAATATAAAGAGCAGGCTTGTAAAAATTTCTTCTGTTCATGCCCTTTTGAGGGCAGCATCTTTTCAGGTCTGCATTGGACATCCTCATCAGGGATATCTGGGGATAAGAGTAGTCCTCTTTGCCAGCAGAAGAAACTTAGGCCTCAAACTGGGAAAACTCAGCCCCCACCCCCCTCCCTGGGGTCAAGAAGAATTCCTTCTGTTACATCCAACCTTCAACCTCTAAAACCAGATCCAAGCCAGATCTCAATTCAACGGCAAATTCTGGACCTCTAAATCCCCCAAACCTGCAGAGAAGTCCTCTTCAGGATGATGGGATGCCCCCACTTTTCTTAGTAGCTAGATGTCTTTTAGCTTTTGCAGATTATCTGAACAGATGGCTTCTCAAATGCCTGGGTGGCATTCTTCTAACCTTCCTAGATCACTGCACAGATTAGCAGAACCTCCAAGCAACTCTTGCAGGTCACATGGGTAAAGGGTTTATTGCCCAGTTTCAGTGCAAGAGAGATTGCAGGGATTTTTTGTTTTTTTGGGGGGGTTTTTTGGCTTTTTGTTTTTTTATATATATAGAATGTGATTTATAACAAAGTAGCAAATATAATTTTTGCAAAATGTTTGGTCTTTTTTGTTTATATAATAAAACAAAAAGTGTTACAAATGCCACCAAAAGTAAGCTCTATTTGAGTGGAAAATGATATAAATTACATTTGTTTAGAGTGTTGCATGACCGTGCAATTGCCAGTTAAAGTAGGGCGCTGCTGAATAGAAAAAAGTGGTCTGGTCGTGAGGGGGGGTAAAATGTTTCCGGAGGTCAAGTGGTTATTCTGTGCCACTGCACAGCCTGATTTTTTACAGAAATCAGGTCATTATGAAGTTTTCCAGTCATAGTGGATGTTGGCATACATAGATACATACCGTAATTTGTGTATTCTGTACAGACGAATTAGATGATTATATCTGACCAAGAACTAAGGCATGACACAGATTATGCTATTTTCTACTTTCCTGAGAGCAAAGGCTGTAGGAACAAAAATAGCTTGATTTCCTTCCGCAGAGCTGTTGTGATCTCCTGACATAGGGGCTGGGCATGGGGAGCCATCCCTGCCTGGAGAACACAATGATTACTGCTAGCAGCTATAGCCACTGGCAATAATTGCAGGCTAAAGTCTAACATGCTGGTTGTATCCAAGTCAGTTGATGGACCGACTTTGGGACAATTAGCCTGCCAATAGATGGATCAAACCTCGTCCGGGCCCTGCTGAACCAGCCGAGATTCGATCCATCTATGGCGGATTTAAGTGTTTCCTAATCAAAGATAGATACATGTGATTTAGATATGCAGTTTAACAGCCTTATTCGTCCTTTTAACAACTAGTACAAAGCAGCAGTTACGATAAGCAATACAATCTCAAAAGTGGATTGTCCACATATTCCTAAACAACAGAATAAGAATACACAGAATAATAAAGACACAGAATATTTTCTTCTTTTGTACAATTTGTGACCGTTTTTTCTTCATCGTGTTATCAGATGCATGCTGTTAAAATATATATAATGGCAAAGTATGATATTGATACTGACATATCATCACTTACTGAGACAGGGTGGAGCTTTATAACTTATTAGAGGTTTCACCTCCTCTGAGTTATTACTGTACTCCTTTTCCCCATTTATCAGCCATTATACAAATGATTCTCTATGTTTACTGTTGCACATCATCTGTCAGTGTACCTGCTTCTCATCTATCTCTCTGTCCATGTGTTTACATATCATGGTGCCAGACTGTGAGATAATCTTTATAAAGATAGCCAATCTGTATATATTTACATATTGTATATATGCTTTGTACAGCAAAATGCCCTGTGATGTAAGATGCTTTTGGACACTGATTAATTACAAAGTCATAAGCAGAATGCATTTCACTAATATCATGTGAGAATTGAGGCAAGCATGTTAAACGGGAGCAACTTAAATATCCTGAAAACATTCTGTGTGGATTGCCTATGCCTTCTACTGTATGTGGGCATATTCATTGGTCTGTAAGGAAGGGATCATGTCAACAAATTTATGAAATATCACTACATAAGCAACATTCTGTTGATGGAAAATGTCAATGGTTAGAGACAAATTTGTAAGAACATTCCACAGAGCGTATAATAAGTACAACAGAGCTTGCAGTCAGGCTGCTTTCACACTGATCCACTTTTGGTGCAATCTTCAGTTAAATAAAAAACAGAAGAAAACTGAAAGAAAACTGCATGCCTTCAAATCCCATGTAGCTCTTCACAGTGGTCCATTGCGCTTCAGTTGCGGTTAGAAAAAAAGTCCTGCCTGCTAAATTTTTGGTGTAGGATTGAGCCAGTAAAAAAAAAACCACATCAAAAACGCATGGATGGAAACCACATCAAAAATGCATCAAAAACACAACAGACCTGTGGGAAGTTCTCAAGCCCTGGTTTACAGAATTTCATGACAAGAGAAATCACATTATATTTAAATCAACTCCGCACAGTGCGAATTTGGAAAAGGTTCCTGGTGGACTTCAGTGCGATTTCAGCCCCATTGACTTCTACGTTATCTCACAGAAGTTGCATCAGCATAGATAAGAAGCATTCCTATACTAATTTAATGGGTTCAGTTTTTTTTTTTAACCCTCACCTCTCTCCCTGGTCATCCTTCATCCATGGATTTGATACAGCTGTGATTTTGGAGCCTTCCTTCGATCGATCATTTTTTCCTTTGATGGATCGACCCTTCCTTTGATTGACCCTTCCTTTGTTCGACCCTTCCTTTGTTTGCCCCTTCCTTTGTTCGACTCTTCCTTTGATTGACCCTTCAATCGGTCGACCATTTCTATGATCAATTGATCGGTCCTTAAACTCTTCCTTTGGTCAATCAACCCTTCGATGGTTCGGTGACTCTTCCTTTAATTCTTCCTTTGATTGATCGACTGACCGGCCCTTCCTTTGATCGGTCAGCCGACCCTTCCTTTGATCGACTGACCCTTTGGTCACTCAATCGACTGCCCTATCAATCGATGGACTGACACTTCCGTCGATCAGTTTAATGACCAATTGACCCTTCCTGTGATCAATCAACCCTTCCTTTGATTGATCTACCAACTGATCAACACTTCTGTGGATCAATTCATCCTTCAATCAAAGGAAGGAAGGGTCAATCAATCGATAGAAGAAAGGACCACTTGATAGACGGAAGGATCTAAGCAGCAGTGTGAAACTAGCCTTAGAGATGGATTTAAAGTGGACCTTTCCTCCTAAAGCTAAAAGCTCTAGATACATGCGGTTTTGCGTGCCAAACTATAAACATCCCTAAGTGATGTAAAATTAATGTTTTATTTTTTGTAATTACTTTTTTTTGTTTTCTACGTCCTGGTCTTCAGAGGCACTGGTGATGTAACCAGGGGCTCACAAGTGCTCCAGGAAGGCTACATGAGCAGTTCTTTCCAGGAAGACCTCATTTCTAAACTGCAAAATCTTGGGAGGGGGTAAAAAGTAATTTTTTTTCAATAGGTATGTGTAATGTACGGTACCATTCACCCTGAGATCTGGAGAAACAGTGCAAGAAGGAGGCTGTTGGTTGGCGGGTAACTTTCAGAGCTTCACAGGTGGCTTGTGGGCACCTCGTGGGTGCACCGTTTTTTTGGTTGGAGGAATTCAGTCTTGTCACAGCTGCTCGCATTAGACTTGCACTGTGGTCCCTTTCACATGAATGGGGTGCATTTGGCAGCGGTACTGTTTGCCAAATGTGAAAGGCTGTATAGCATTTGGTACAACATGACTGCATACAGATATCTGCCAACATTGTCAACACACTGTGTGAACAAGGACTAAGGTTTACTAAATAAAATACATGTAGTTAGCTTTATTAGTGTGGAGAGGTCTGCTTTAAATTCTTCTGCTGTGAATTTTGAGGAGGAATTTCTTCACAATGTCCACAGCTATGATGATCAGTACATTATGAACAATTAGGGTATATTACAAAGCAAAAAAGATGGGGTCAACTTTCACTTTTTTAGAAAAACAAATGGAGATCTACGGATAACTTGTAGTAAATCTATGCTCTTCCAACTTCAAAGATGAACGAAGAAGCTGAGGGGGAAGGGGGACTAGTATGACCGTTATGTGCACTAAACTAATCTGCCTATGTCTGCAAATGGCAATTGTTTTCACTAAAAGTGACATTTGTTTCATACATGTTAATATTTTCTCAATGAGGAGTGGGGAAATGTTGCGGTTTGTTTTTGAACTTAGTTACTGTTCTTGCTATAGCAGGATGCAGCCTTGACATCTGTACATCAATCTGAACACTTATTTAAGAATGTGCATTGTATTTAGTTGTAAGTACATTGACAAACTATTGTTTATTATACCACATTTAACTTCCAAACCGCAGCAATTTATGGCTTCAAAGTCAGGCACTGAAGGAGCCATGCATTATGGGAAGCATGATGAGAACTGGATTGTGGTGGGAGAGAGGTTAGCTGTGGACCTGAACTTCATAAAGTAGTTAGCCCTGCTGGCAAGAATGCGGGGCAGCCATTAAAAATATACACCTGTGCACACCAAGGACATTGACAGCTTTTTGTAAACATTATTTTAAAATACCATGAATGTAGCATTCCAATTGACAAAAATATCTACAGAAACAACACAAAATAAAAAATCATTTGAACAGTGTATAAAACAAGTTTAAAATGTCGACGGAAACACTTATTTTCCATGAAGTATGGCCTTGACAAACATACATTTCCTATGACTCTTTACTTTTGTTAGCCGTGTTTATAGTGCATCTACTTGAAGTTCTTTATCGAGTGATGAAACACGAGAGAGCAGCACAAACACCACCATAATGTAGTATTTATAGGGTTCAGATTTATTAACCGAATATAAAATTCTAAACTCACAAACATCAATAACACAGGATGCAGGTCAGAAGCACTTAGAGTCCCAACAAAATCTATCCTGTCCACAGTCAGCAAGCAGGTTGTGTGGGGCATTGTGGAGTAAACATCTTTAGTGTCCACAGTGGGGAACAATGTCCGGGTACCTGGCTCTGCCCACTTCTGGGTAAGATGTCACCGGAAATTGAACGCTTTTCAAGAAGAGTGCCGCCTCTTTATTAAGTGGTAACAGAGTCAGGAGGAACGCCAGAACTCCCAACCACGGCACCACTTGCCTGGAGTTTGCATGTTCACCCTGTGCCTGCGTGGGTTTCCTCCGGGTACACTGGTTTCCTCCCACACTCCAAAGACATGCTGGAAGGTTAATTGGCTCCTATCTAAATTGGCCCTATAATGTGTATGTATGAATGTGAGTTTGGGACCTTAGATTAGGGTTAGGGACTGATGTGAATGTACAATATATATGTAAAGCACTGCGTAAAATTTACAGCGCTATATAAGTACCTGTAATACATTTTTTTCCCTTTTTATGTTGTAAATATTTATCAATAGTAAAAGAACTGCAGAAAATGGCCTATTCTTACAAATGATTGTGTTCAAGGTAACATGAACAGGACGGGCCTGTCTGAATTTTGTTTTACAAATCTTTAAACACCTAATGCCTAGTACATGAGAAAATTGGACAAAATATACTGCTTTCGGAGCGATCGTATGATAGTCTGATTGTTAGTACACAGCTTTCAAGAGCTAATAACGGCAGTTCATGCAAAATTATCCAAAAGGACAAGCATGA
Source organism: Staurois parvus (assembly GCF_062004578.1). Classification (NCBI taxonomy): domain Eukaryota; kingdom Metazoa; phylum Chordata; class Amphibia; order Anura; family Ranidae; genus Staurois; species Staurois parvus. The sequence continues at coordinate 15,377,293 of NW_028318083.1, read as the reverse complement.
AAATTTTTCTCATATGATAATAGAATGAACGATTTTCGTTTAACCACTTGACCTCCAGAGGATTTACCCCCCTTAATGACCAGGTCTCTTTTTGCTACTCGGCGCTGGACTAATTCAACTGATAATTGCGCGATCATGCAATGCTGCACCCAAACGAAATTTACGTCCTTTTTTTCACACAAATAGAGCTTCTTTCGGGGGTATTTGATCACCTGTGCGCTTTTTATTTTTCACGCCATAAACAAAAAAAGGCCAAAACGTTTGAAGAAAAACAATATTTTTTACTTTCAGCTATAAAAAATATATAGTAAACTCAAAGTTGGTTATAAATTTAGGCCAAAATGTATTCTGCTACATGTTTTTGGTAAAAAAAAAATCCCAATAAGTGTATATTGATTGCTTTGTGTGGAAGTTATAGCGTCTACAAACTATGGTATAGATACTGCAATTTACGCCATTTTTTTTGCTATACAGCGCTGTGCTAGTTTAACGGACAATTGCGCGGTCATGCAATATGGTACGTAAATGAAATTTACACCCTTTTTTTCCCCACAAATTGAGCTTTCTTTTTGTGGTATTTGATCGCTTGTGCGGTTTTTATTTTTTGCGTTATAAAAAAAAGGCTGACAATTTCGAGGAAAAAAAACAATATTTTGGACTTTTTGCTATAAAACCTGCCCTGTAAAAAAAAATGTAAAAATCAAATTTAGTCATAAATTTCTGTCAAAATGCATTCTGCGACATGTCTTTGCTAAAAAAAACCTAATACGTGTAAATAATTGGTGAAAGTTATAGCGTTTACAAATGGCGGGAAAGATACTAGGATTTTTAGTTTTTTTTAATACTAATAATGGCGGCGATCAGCGACTTATGGCGGTGATCAGTGACTTATGGTGGCAATCAGCGACTTATGGCGGGACTGCGGCGGACATTCTGACATTGGGGGGTACTGACTTGGGGTCACTGACATCCCCAGTGACACCAATACAGTGATCAGTGCAAAAAAAACAAAAAACACTGACACTGTACTAATGGCACTGGGGAGGAAGGGGTTAAGTTTATTTTTCAGGGAAGGGTTATCTGTGTGAGGGGAGTGTTTTACTAGAGGAGGGTGTGTGTACTGCACAGGACACCGCTGATCAGGAGAGAGAAACTCTTCTGTCCCGATCAGCTTGTCCTGGAGCTGTCAGGGAACTGACAGAAAGCACAGCTACTGCAGCTGTGCTCTCTGTCAGGGATTGCCACCGATCGCCGGGAAATAGCCGGTAAGGACCGGCTGTGACCCGGCGACTGACATCCGCGGCTGTGATTGGCGGGACAGGTAGGGCGGCGGCGCACCTTGCGCGCGCCCCCTACCTGTTTACAAATCACACGTTTTAAAACGTGGTTTTGCCCAGCCGTGCCGCCCTGCCACCATTTTTATACAGTGGCTGGGCGGCATGTGGTTAATCAGTACAGTATTTGTCCATAATATATTGTTACCAAGATCGTGCATGCTCTGAATCTAAAGAATACATTACAATACATTGCATCATCGCAGGGAGTTGTATTCTGTCTTTCTGGAATTTTCGTAACTTTAGAAACCTATTCATTTTTGATATGAGACTAGCATGCCACAAGAAAAAAAAAATGGATGATAAGTTGTCCGATATTGTCTTCATGTGTACGAGGCTTAAAGCATCTTCCCCGCCAATTTGATTAGCTGATTTTAATCTGAAAATCACTTGAGATTACTGTTTACAGCATGTTTATTTTCGGACTATTCTTTGCTGTTATGTACATTCAATATGGCTAGACAATGTATTAATTAAGGTGAGCTCTTTTTAAGACACCTTTTCCAGTGTTGACGTTTTATCCAACAATTTCTAGAACAGTAAACAGATTCTAAAGCTGCCTACATACATTAGATATTTTTATTTATTTACAGTCCAGCCACTGATGAACATATCAAGAAGTGTTTATATTCTGTATTTCTAGGCATCTCCAAAACCCTGAACAACACTCCCTTGTCTGCTCAGGAGAAAATAGAAAATTTAATTTTTTTTTTTTGCTGGACAATGTCCCTGTCCCCCCAGTCTTCATAGACACACACATGGGCGTTTTCCCAATGTGTACCTAGAAAGATCATTCGTGGCCAGGTAGTGCATTTTTGGTCAGATGCTATCTAGTGTTTTTACAGTTTTAGAAAATAACACAACACCAGACAGTTACTGAAATAATGAGTAACTATAGTGTCGCATACAGAAAACATGATGAGAAAATATTGTAGACCAACAAAGCCTTTTTTCCTGAGGTTTACTGTATAAATCGATAGATCAAACTTAGTGTTACTGAACCCACAACAGTTAAATACGTCTGTATGTGCAGTAAAGCATGCTTTTTATACTCACTGTGGAACCTAAGGGGTTAATCATCTGCTTTGTGTAAAAATGCTGTTTGATCCTGTCTTCTCTGATCCTCCCCTTCTTCCAGCGTCCCCCTCTTATTTCCTGATTAGATATATCGTGTGGAGGCAGTCTGTGCATGCTCAGTTTGGTGTGTATTGCTAGAGAGGGTTTTCTTTCTTGGGAGAGTGCATGTGATCAGTACAGGGTCAATCGGCACTGTCCAGACAGAGGTCAGGGGTTCTGCACCCTTCTAGAGCAGAAAGAAAACACCTCCTACAAGCTTTACCCAGTGCTCTGCTGAACACTGATAGAAGTCACAAGACTGCTCTAACTGCTGATGAGAAAAGGTATTAAGCAGTTTATATTTACCAAAATAATTGCATTTCTATGTTCTGTGTACTGTGGGAGACCAGATATAGTGAATCCAGGGTCCTGGACCAGGTTTAGTAACACTTAAATAGCATTACAGCAACACCGAATTCAGAACCTTAGCGTAATTCCAGTTTCACAAACAATTTCATCCACTTGAAGCACTTGAAAATAATAGCAATTTCCTAACCATTGGGTGTTTTCTGTTGTTTGATTACAAAGATTTTCCCTCATCAGGAACCACTGGTTGTATTTGTTTATTACTTATTCATAATTGGAGTGCTTTTAAGTGACCATGATAAAACTAGTACATTTTAAATACCATTTCTACTTACTACTGTGGAACGTATTCTTTTTTTTCACCTTTGCATAAAACTGCCTAAAGACATGGGAAGGTAGTTATGTATGTGGCCATCTTTGACATTTACAGTGGGTAAAATAAGTATTGAACACGTCACTATTTTTCTTAGTAAACATATTTCTAAAGGTGCTATTGACATGAAATTTTCACCATGTCAGTAACAACCCATGCAATCCATACATACAAAGAAACCAAAACAAATAAGTTCAGAAATTAAGTTACTTTGAAATCCAAGACAAATCCTATGAGATTCTCATTGAGAGTACTAGGCCTAATGCATACAGTGGGGCAAAAAAGTATTTAGTCAGCCACCAACTGTGCAAGTTCTCCCACTTAAAAAGATGAGAGAGGCCTGTAATGGGCATCATAGGTAGATCTCAACTATGAGAGACAAAATGAGAAAACAAAATCCAGACAATCACATTAGCTGATTTGGAAAGAATTTATTTGCAAATTATGGTGGAAAATAAGTATTTGGTCAATATCAAAAGTTCATCTCAATACTTTGTTATATATCCTTTGTTGGCAATGACAGAGGTCAAACATTTCCTGTAAGTCTTCACAAGGTTGGCACACACTGTTGCTAGTATGTTGGCCCATTCCTCCATGCAGATCTCCTCTAGAGCAGTGATGTTTTGGGGCTGTCGCTGGGCAACACGGACTTTCAATTCCCTCCAAAGGTTTTCTATGGGGTTGAGATCTGGAGACTGGCTAGGCCACTCCAGGACCTTGAAATGCTTCTTACGAAGCCACTCCTTCGTTGCCTGGGCGGTATGTTTGTGATCATTGTCATGTTGGAAGACCCAGCCACGTTTCATCTTCAATGCCCTTGCTGATGGAAGGAGGTTTGCACTCAAAATCTCACGATACATGGCCCCATTCATTCTGTCCTGTACATGGATCAGTTGTCCTGGTCCCTTTGCGGAGAAACAGCCCCAAAGCATGATGTTGCCACCCCCATGCTTCACAGTAGGTATAGTGTTCCTTGGATGCAACTCAGCATTCTCTCTCCTCCAAACACGACGAGTTGTGTTTCTACCAAACAGTTCTATTTTGGTTTCATCTGACCATATGACATTCTCCCAATCCTCTTCTGGATCATCCAAATGCTCTCTAGCAAACTTCAGACGGGCCCGGACATGTACTGGCTTAAGCAGGGGGACACGTCTGGCACTGCAGGATCTGAGTCCCTGGCGGCGTAGTGTGTTACTGATGGTAGCCTTTGTTACGTTGGTCCCAGCTCTCTGCAGGTCATTCACTAGGTCCCCCCGTGTGGTCCTGGGATTTTTGCTCACCGTTCTTGTGATCATTTTGACCCCACGGGGTGAGATCTTGCGTGGAGCCCCAGATCGAAGGAGATTATCAGTGGTCTTGTATGTCTTCCATTTTCTAATTATTGCTCCCACAGTTGATTTGTTCACACCAAGCTGCTTGCCTATTGCAGATTCAGTCTTCCCAGCCTGGTGCAGGTCTACAATTTTGTTTCTGGTGTCCTTCGACAGCTCTTTGGTCTTCACCATAGTGGAGTTTGGAGTGTGACTGTTTGAACTTGTTATCAGTATAAAAGACACCTGTCCACAACCTCAAACAGGTGCCATTGATACAGGTAATGAGTGCAGGACAGAGGAGCCTCTTAAAGAAGAAGGTACAGGTCTGTGAGAGCCAGAAATCTTGCTTGTTTGTAGGTGACCAAATACTTATTTTCCACCATAATTTGCAAATAAATTCTTTCCAAATCAGCCAATGTGATTGTCTGGATTTTTTTTTCTCATTTTGTCTCTCATAGTTGAGGTCTACCTATGATGCCCATTACAGGCCTCTCATCTTTTTAAGTGGGAGAACTTGCACAATTGGTGGCTGACTAAATACTTTTTTGCCCCACTGTACCTCCCAACTTTTTGAGATGGGAACAAGGGACACCTATTAGCAAATGTATGTAGGCATAGGACACAACCCCTGCCATGCCCCTTTAAAGGAGAATTATGCAAAACAAAGATTAGTTAAACCCTCAAGTGCTTTTTTTTTTTACTACTACTATTCTTTTATACTGGCTTTTGAAATTTACAAATGAACAATTTAGAAACTGGATCAAATGTTTAGCACTGCAAAATACTTTCTGAAAGGTAAATAGTGCATTTTATATACATCTACTGTATATAGATCAAACCAAAATGAGGGACAAATGAGGAGGAAAAAGGGACACAGGGATTTTTTTCCAAATCAATGACAGTCCCCCGAAATCATTGACAGTTGGTAGGTATGCTAATAAAAGCCTCGTTCGAGGCAGTACCATTGCCCAATTGTATTCAAGAACTCTCCCACAAAACATCTTGTTAACCTGGAAAAAGCAGTTTACTTCTCTGTTTACCCATGCTCCTTTCCAGGCAAACAAGCAATTCCCTATCTTAGTTAATCACCCGCCTCCCAAAAGCCCCAACAACGTGAAAGTCCTTTTTTATCACTGGAAAGTTGTCACACTAGATGCAAGTATCTCAGTCTGGGGTGGAGTGTTTCAGTTCCTAATAGTCCAAGGAACATGGTCACTGGGGACAGCCAAGTTCCTAATCAACATCTTAGAGCTCAGAGCAGTCAGGATGACCTTGCAGCACTGCACTCACCTTCTGAAGGGGCACCCTATCAGGGTTTCATCAGACAATGCCACTGTGGTGGTCAACATCATCATCAAAGAGCACCAGGATTATGACTTCTTTAAATGAAGTGAACCAGATCATCAGTCAGACAGAAACTCCGTGTCCAGGTATCTCTGTGGTCCACTTCTCAGGAATGGACAACTGGAAAGCAGATTAGGTCAGCCACCGTCACCTGGATCAAAGGGATTGGGCCCCTCCTCCACATACCTTTAGTCTGACATGCTAAAAATGGGACATTCTGGATGTGGACCTCCTAGCCTCCAGATTCAACAAAATATTACCTATGCTTGTTGCCAGAACCAGGGATTCTCTAGTTCTAGCCTCAGATTCCTTGATAATCCCTTGGTCGTGTTCTTTCCAGGGCAAGTCCTACCTCATCTACTCAAGAAAATAAAGCAAAGGAGGAAAGTGATGATTCTAACTGCACCAAACTGGCCCAGAAGAACCTGATACACAAACATACTCAGACTTCTAGCAGATGACCCCTAGCCTCTTCCCAACAGGCCAGATATGCGATCTCAAGGTCCTCTATTTTATCCTTCTTCTCAGTCCCTGACTTTAATGGCATGGCTGTTTAAACCCAAACATTAAAGAATAGAGCAGTTTCCAAGGCAGCAATTCCTACCTCGCTAAAAGCAAGAAAAGCCTATTCCAGGAAGATCTATTATTGCACCTGGAAATCCCTTTTTTCACACTGAGTGAAAGCAGACACTTTTATCCCAGAGAGTACTTTGTACCCTACATTCCGGCCTTCCTACAAACAGGTCTTAACCAGAAATTGGCTTTTAAGTGCTCATATCTTTCTTTTTCAAAGGCTTCTGGCCATTCTCCCTTGTAAGAATGTTTCCTCAAGGTGTGTGTCGTATTAAGGCCCCTTTTCATCACCTTGTGCTTCCTTAAGATCTCAACTCGGATATCCCCTTAAGGGATCTCTCATGCAGTTTAGCTTTTTTTTGGCTGACTACAGATCTGCAAAATGTGTTTCTGAGTTGGTGGCCCTTTCCTGTAAAGAGCATTTCCTCATACTTCACAATGACAAGGTTGTTTTTTGCCAGGGTCATCCTTTCTCGTGAAGTTAGTTTCAGCAGTCCAACTCAATGAGGACATTGTCCTTCCATCCTTATGCCCTACACCTAAGCATCCAAAACCTCTCTACATTGCCTGGGCATTGTCAGAGCCATTAGAGTACGCCTCAAGGCTACTTCCCCAATCAGACTTACAGATTCCCTCCTTGTTCTGTTCTCATTACCTTCCAAGAGACATTGTCCTTGAAAGTGCACCATTGTGCGATGGATACGAAATCTGTTTGAAAGAGCTTACATTCTAAAAAAGAAATCTCCTCCTGTGCATTTTTTTTTAACCATAATTACATTATTACAAATTAGAAAAAAGGACAAAAACAATGAAGTACAATGTGTTGCAGCATTGACATAGCATATACATAGGTTTATTAATAGTCTGCAGAAATTTACAATCGGCAAAACCTCCAGCGGTAGAGATAGAGGACTGAAAGGTGAGTGAGAGTTACACGAGTAATAGGCAGTTAAATCAGTAGTGTTGTATGAATTAGTAAAGTCGTTAACAATGTTAAGTAAGCAAAGAGAAGCGTCTGCGTGCAGGTGATCACCTTTTTTTTGGAGTGTACAGGAGAGTTACATTAACAAAAAAAACCTGTGTTTTCAAAAGTGGGTGTTGGTTTAAATTAAAGGATAAGTTCACCTTTTAACAAAAAATAATAAATGCACCTTTTTGTTTCTGGTAAAAAAAGCATTGTAGCAGCAGTCAGCAGATTGCTGGTGCCATGCAGACCTGTCAGTGTATCTGTGTGAACTGAATGACCTACCACGGCGTGTCTCCACAGCACTGTGGTAGTTCATTGTTAACTACAAGTCGATAACCGCAAAGGCTGTCGGAACTTGTAATGTTCTCATTCACAGAATACTGTGCATGAGTGATGCAGTTGGGCGGGAGAAAATCCCCCTGTCCCAATGGGGATCGGGGGGGATGGGTGAAGGGGTGGGTCCATTTGTAACATGTTGCATGTTAGACCCTGAATTTGGTAAAAAGGTGAACTTATCCTTTGAGGTTGAGCTCCTGTGGTCAATGATCCAGGGATCCCACTTAATGAAGAGGTTGGGGATTGTCAAATTGACTTTAGCAAACGTATTCAAGACAAAAGTGATCATTAAGAATATAGATAACCTCCGGGAGGGAGGGAAGTTGCGGACATTTTCTCCCGTGTGTTAGGTGAGCTGCCATATGTAAATAAGTTATAAAGGTTTGACGCGTACTAGGCCACATGGGTTACAGATTGGATAAATATAACAATCTCAAACCAGAATGTAGTATGGCTTGAGTATTCCCACCAAATATGAAAGAGAGGCCCAATTCTGTCCATAGTTCCTCCAGCAAGCAAGAGAGGAAGAAGGGTGAATGGCTGTGAGCCTAGTCGGTTTAACATACCATTTATGGAAAGCTTTTGAGCAGCTTCCCCATTTTTTCCCCTCCTTTTTTTTCCAGTTATACAGTGTGAAGCTTTTTAGGGTTATTTCAGCACTCAGTGCCACTGTGAAGGGGGAAAAAAGAGAAGTGAGTATCTCTTTCCCAATATTGCATCATGGATGTTTTGATTTGAGATGTTGGTTCACTAAACAGCTTGTATATAAAGGAAATTCCTTTGCATTGAGTGTTAGGATATTCCGAAAATGTAAAGGCTTCCATGATAAGGGGAGGTTGTTCCAGGATATCTTTGAAAGGGTGGAGTGTATATGTACTTATTGGTAGAAGTTTTTGGCTTCTATGCTGAACTCACTACATAGATATTGGAACAAGTTGATGTGGGTGTCAATATATACAGTCAGGTCCATAAATATTGGGACATGGACACAATTCTAACATTTGTGGCTCTATACACCACCACAATGGATCTGAAATGAAACAAACAAGATGTGCTTTAACTGCAGACTGCCAGCTTTAATTTGAGGGTATTTACATCCAAATCAGGTGAACGGTGTAGGAATTACAACAGTTTGCATATGTGCCTCCCACTTGTTAAGAGACCAAAAGTAATGGGACAGAATAATAATCATAAATCAAACTTTCACTTTTTAATACTTGGTTGCAAATCCTTTGCAGTCAATTACAGCCTGAAGTCTGGAACGCATAGACATCACCAGACGTTGGGTTTCATCCCTGGTGATGCTCTGCCAGGCCTCTACTGCAACTGTCTTCAGTTCCTGCTTGTTCTTCGGGCATTTTACCTTCAGTTTTGTCTTCAGCAAGTGAAATGCATGCTCAATCGTATTCAGGTCAGGTGATTGACTTGGCCATTGCATAACATTCCACTTCTTTCCCTTAAAAAACTCTTTGGTTGCTTTTGCAGTATGCTTTGGGTCATTGTCCATCTGCACTGTGAAGCGGCGTCCAATGAGTTGTGAAGCATTTGGCTGAATATGAGCAGATAATATTGCCCGAAACACTTCAGAATTCATCCTGCTGCTTTTGTCAGCAGTCACATCATCATTAAATACAAGAGAACCAGTTCCATTGGCAGCCATACATGCCCACGCCATGACACTACCACCACCATGCTTCACTGATGAGGTGGTATGCTTAGGATCATGCGCAGTTCCTTTCCTTCTCCATACTCTTCTCTTCCCATCACTCTGGTACAAGTTGATCTTGGTCTCATCTGTCCATAGGATGTTGTTCCAGAACTGTGAAGGCTTTTTTAGATGTCGTTTGGCAAACTCTAATCTGGCCTTCCTGTTTTTGAGGCTCACCAATGGTTTACATCTTGTGGTGAACCCTCTGTATTCACTCTGGTGAAGTCTTCTCTTGATTGTTGACTTTGACACACATACACCTACCTCCCTGGAGAGTGTTCTTGATCTGGCCAACTGTTGTGAAGAGTGTTTTCTTCACCAGGGAAAGAATTCTTCGGTCATCCACCACAGTTGTTTTCTGTGGTTTTCCGGGTCTTTTGGTGTTGCTGAGCTCACCGGTGCGTTCCTTCTTTTTAAGAATGTTCCAAACAGTTGTTCTGGTCACGCCTAATGTTTTTGCTATCTCTCTGATGGGTTTGTTTTGTTTTTTCAGCCTAATGATGGCTTGCTTCACTGATAGTGGCAGCTCTTTGGATCTCATCTTGAGAGTTGACAACAACAGATTCCAAATGCAAATAGCACACTTGAAATGAACTCTGGACCTTTTATCTGCTCATTGTAATTGGGATAATGAGGGAATAACACACACCTGGCCATGGAACAGCTGAGAAGCCAATTGTCCCATTACTTTTGGTCCCTTAACAAGTGGGAGGCACATATGCAAACTGTTGTAATTCCTACACCGTTCACCTGATTTGGATGTAAATACCCTCAAATTAAAGCTGACAGTCTGCAGTTAAAGCACATCTTGTTTGTTTCACTTCAAATCCATTGTGGTGGTGTATAGAGCCAAAAATGTTAGAATTGTGTCCTTGTCCCAATATTTATGGACCTGACTGTAGGTCTCCTACAGATTTGATTCCAGCTGAGGTCTATAGAGCAAGAGATAGATCTGATAGTATTAGTTCCATTGCTGAAAGAAGTAAGGCTTGCAAAAGTATTTTTGGTAGGCCTTTAGATATCTGAGGGATAGCTTTCCACGTATGTTACAGTTGCATTACCTGCATCCAAGAAGGAATAGGGAGACACAGCTGAAGAAATAAGGCACTCAAAGGAAGTTCGTTGCAATAACAGTGGAAGTTTGTTGTGCAGGAGAGAAGTGTTTGGCCTGGTCAAGAATGGTTGCTCTATAGTAGATTGCATATCAAGGTCTATGAACCGGTACCATGTGATCTCTGATTGATCACAGAGATCACATGGTACCGGTTCAAGCCCGATACACAGATCTGTCATCTGCTGTGTCCAGTGGATATAGCAGTGCTCCCGCCATCATTTGTCTATAGGCCATGCGGGAGGTGGGCAATAATGCCCCAAATACCTGCCATATGTTCTTCTAATAAATTGGATGTTAATATTGATCAGAATAAGTAAACGAACAGTGGTGCTCTCAGACAGGGCATGCCTTTTGCCTTTTTTGCAGTTTTTACCTTTTCATAAAGCATCACAGAGCTTATACAGTTTTATTTTTTAAATCCTATTGATAGATATACAGTATACCCTGTTATTAGACATATGTTGTTTTCAGACTCTAGAAGCTTGTTCAATCCAGTCACTGAAATTAAAGTTCTTAAACATCAGATAATGGATAGCTCACTGAAATTCTAATGGACGAAGCTGAAACCATGTCTTCTTTTAGGCTTTGCAGATGCCTGCATGACCTAACTTGAACCTGCTGTGTTAATGTTTCTGCTGTGTGTCTTTCAGTAAGCTCAAATTTGATATATATTTTGTGCACAAAGATACACTAAGCAAGTTAAAGCCTTAATGGTTCTACTGAACATTGTGGGGTTGAAATACTAAAGACAAATAGACACTCATCTTCCCCAGAACTTGGTGAATGTGGTGAAGTTTCACTCTGTGAGAAATACCCAATAAGGTGCAAGTAAAATTATGGAGAAAAAAAAAATCTGTTGCTTGCACATTATTGGATGATGGAAATCAGCAGATGCTTAAACACTTTTTATTTTTTTTACAATCCTGAATCACTATACTGTCCACAGGGGAGCAATATTACCAACCTAGGAGAGGGCTACAGGGCACGTCTCCATTTCTTCTTTTCTATAAAATAATGGGCAGGTGTTTTGTTGTCCATTGCAATAGCTGAGAGGAATGTTAAGTGACAAGGATGCAGCACAGGTGGAGTGAACAGGAATTTATTAGCACACGCAATTTTTGGCAAGATCAACAGGAAAAATGCATATACTAAAATGCTTTCAAATCTATATTTAACAGACCTAAAAGGAGCAAGTAAGAGAAGTTCATTGTTAGGGTTTACATACAGTTTATGGCTTTCAACTTTAAACCTGCCTTCCTTCTATTGTCACAAGAGTCTTGGTATTCAAATGCAAATTCCAACATATTCACAACTTTCCAATTTGCTGATGCAGTTAGAGGCAACACCCTTTAAGTCAAACTGTATCATAATCTTAGGCCTGGTTGTGTCATTGACTAAAGGTGGGATATGGAATAGTGTATGCAAGGCTGCTAGAAACTCACCAGCCACTATATGAATTGTATTTACAAGGTTTTGCATTGTGATGTGTGCCTTTCTTTACCTAACCATGTTATCACTGGCAACACATAGTTACAAGATTTTTTTATGGTAATTGAAACCATTAAAACTTTTTTTTTTAGACAGAATTGCTGACTGCTGGTCTTTAGACTGTAATGAGCTACACATTTATCATCTATAAATAACTCAAAGAAACTAGAATGAAGTCCACAATTACATTTTATATTGTTTAACCTCTTTACAAATAGTCCATTGTGTGAGTATGCAGCAGTTTCAATAAGATGCAGTACCTACTTCATTTTTAGAAACATGTTTCTGACAGTAGCATGTTGAAGCGTTTGCAAGAATGGCTTATCTGCTAATTCCTTCTGCGGTATCCAACTAATGCTTTTGTGAGATTGTAAAATGAGAATACATTATGTGCATTGAACACATCCAATTCCCTGTTCCTCAAGTGTAGAAAAACAGATGTCTCTCCCCCTTGAGAAAAATTGTTGTGTTTTTGGCAGGAATTATGTGACACTAAAATGAAGGTTGAAGTGAGGCCACTATAAACGTCTAAGGCTATTAGATACTTTTATAATCTGTTGCATACGGAAAGTTTTGGATGCTAAAATAGTGTCTCAACACAGAGCTACCATGATTACCTTATTTATACTACATAATCAAATACACACTAAATACTGTACCTAGATTGGTTATTTCTGCTTTTAAAATCAGAATTTTCATAGTTGCTCCACCAAATTCCTGAGTCTTCTCTGTTATATCATGTGTTCTCTGATATTTCTGAGTATCCTCAGCTACAGCGCAAGTGGCACTTCAATGCAGATAACTCTCCCTGTTCTCCATGCCTTTTGTTAAGTCCAACACCAGGAAAACTAAAACTTCCCTTGCAGTGGGGCTGACCACCTCACTGCAAGGGTTAACTGCTCATTTGTGTTTAGGGCACAGCAAAGCATTTTATTTGACCTTATCCTTTCCTGTCAGACAGCCCTGCCCCATGCTCCAGCAGTGGACTGTTCTTTGACGGCCCCACATCCATTGCAGGGCTATGGACCCTGCATCAGTCTTGATGACCTCAGAGAACATTAGACCATTGAAGTGCTGGGAAGATGAGTCTGCAGGGACCAGTATAGCAACACGGAGGATCGGATAAGTAAAAAGTGCTTTTCCAAATCCCTTAGATCTATACGAGCAGTTAACCCTTGTGAGTATTTACTTGAAAGAGGAAGGTGGAGCGCTTCTTATAATGCTTAAGTCAAACATTATTTGCACCAAATTACTTTACCAATGACAGAGGGCTGCAAAGGATTATAAGAATGGCTGTAGCAGGACTTTAAGAAATTGGCCAGCTGGTGGTAATAAAGGTGGGGGGGGGGGAATTGAAACTCCTGTGGGAGGTTAGAAAAAGATTTGAAATCGGGCAAGCTTTGGTGGAACAGAGACAACACCTGGGTCAGACTGCCCTCTCTCCAGAATGCAAAAACATCTCCAAACTTCGTGGAAACAGGGTTGTCATGTATAGGAAGATAGTTGGAAATATAGGGGAAAAGGCCCAGGAGCTGCTGTATCTCCCACCAAGCTATGACTGTGTCCCATATCTAGAGGTTCTGCTGAAAGTGTTTAGGGAGAGACCTAAAATTACTGTGGAGTACAGCAGACAGATTGTATGGTAATACCATTGCAGACTCATAAATAAAGTTAGAGTATTGGGAAGAGCCCAATAGCCAATCAACACCAAATCTTAACAGGAAAAATGATACAGTCTAATGTTAGGGAGGCCAGCACCCCCTTCACTCCTCGAGAGGAAGAGCTTAGTTAATGCTATATAGCGTTTTTTGAACACCACAGAAAAGACATCAGGGCTTTGTTCAGGTGATTTATGTCCTTATGTCTAAAGAGAATGGGAATAGTTTGTAGTGGATAAGGAAGTCTTGCAAAGGAAACAGTCTTGAAGAGCTGACATCTCCCAAGAAGTGAAACGGGCGGCTCCATCCACACTTTCAACTCTTTCTTAATACGAGAAAAAAGGGGTGGGTAATTTAAGTGATATAGGGGGCCAGAATTTAAACCAATTTTATCACCTAAGTAGGTAATGAATTGACTGCCAACTGTGAAAGGAGAGGAGGAGTACCAGCATATCTAGCAGGGTTCAGGGGCAATATTTTACATTTTGAGAAGTTGATGGGTAGGCCCGAGTAGCATCTAAAGGTCCTTAGTAGATGTTGTAGGGAAATCATATCCTGGGCAGGGTCGGAGAAGATAATGTCATCTGCAAAAGTGCAATGCGCAGAGGTCTGTTGCCTACCTGAATGCCAGTGATCAGGTATAGCATGTCTGTGTATCTGGAAAGAAGTTCTGAAAACCGGGGACAGCCCTGGCTAGTACTCTTGTGAAGTTGGATCGGTGCAGAGATGTACCCAGCTGAAATCAACCGTGCTGAGGGAGACTGGTATATGTTTTGTATGAAGGTGGAGAAATGGCCATAGAAACTGAAAGCCACCATAGCCATAAAGAGCCATTTGAAGCTCACATTGTTTAACAATTTTTCTAAAGTCTAAAGATCTGATGGCGAGGTCAGTTTGAGGTTGTGCTTTATCCATGTCAAAAGCCAATAAAACTTTCCGAATATTAAATGTGGCTGATCTGCGCTTAACAAAACTGGATTGTACTGTGTGAATAATGGAGGGGAGTATAGCGGCCAACCTAGTCGCTATGATTTTAGATAGGATTTTCACATCGCTACTAATAAGGGATAGCGGTGTGTGAGACCCAGGGAGGGTGGGGTCCTTATCCTTTTTCCAATCAAGGTCAAAGGCAAAGAACAGCAAAAATAGGGGAAACCAAAGGCACAGCACTGTGCATAGAGGAGACTTCACCTTTACTTTCTACTTATACACTCAACCACTATCGACAGTGTAGCCAAGGGCCTTAATATAGTTATGGAAGAGGTCAGGGACATCACCAGCCCACAGATGCGAATTTAAGTAGAGACCCCCTGGAGAAAGCCAATGAGTACTTCCAGTAATATAAAAATGGATTGACTGTGAGTTGACATAGTTAAGTCAGCAACAGCCTAAAAGGTGGTGCAGCATAGGAAGTGGTGAATATCCTCTGATAAACAGAACACAATCTTACCATAACCAGCCTTAAAGAAAAGATTGACAATAACATATATATATTCAGAAGACATACCAAAGTGTCCCATGATAAAAATGTCCAAGGGGGTCATTGGCATTAACGTGGTGTAGGCGGACCAGTGTGATTGGAGTAGCGGGGCCTTTTAGGAGAATCCTTTCATGGACTATGTTGTTCATGAGGGTTAATCGGATGAAGGTGGCTGTTCGATAATGATCAGCCTCTTCCAGAGTTTGAAATGATAATGAGTCTCCATTCGGTGAATATATGCGCAGAACGGCTGGGTATGCAAGGGTTATTTAAATGCCCCTTTGATAGAGAGCCAAGCAAATTGATTGAAAAGATTTACACATGCGAGATACCTCTGGCAAATAATCCACAAAGATCAAAAGTTTGTGACCATCAATCGGAAGAGAATGCAAATTGCGGAGTGATGGCAGAATGGTTGACCTGTCTGCGTAGTTCAGAAACCAAACAATGATTGGTCTGGGGGACTTGTACTCATTAGACAGAGCCACAAGCCGGAGAGCACGTGCAACAAACATTTATCGTGGAGACCCAGAGCTTCCGGGATGTGTATTACACGCAGGTCTGGAAGAGAGCCCTAGCTGTACGGTTCAGGGAGACTGATGATGTGAAGATTATTTCTCCCAGAGTGATTCTCTAAGTCTTTATCCAAAAGATACTGCTGGGTGTTTGCAGATTGCTGGGAGGTCAGCTGGGTCTTATGGAGCTCATCCTCCTTGCCAGATATCCACTGCTCTGCCTCTGTAAGCCTGTGGATATGATCTCTCAGGTCTCTTCTCAGTTGCTCCATGATTGCAGCTACTGCCCTTTCCACTGCTTTTGCAATTGAGGGAGAGAGCAAGGCTGCCACTGCTTGTGCAGTCTTGCCATGCAGCTCATCATCCTCAGGCACAAACGGGTTAAATGTGGGAGCAGCTTCCCCTTTTAGCTCTGCATCCATCAGGGGATCAGCGGGGTATGATCGAGTTCTGGAGTGGAAGCGGGGCTGTGACTGAAACCACTCCATGCTATTGTCAGGGGGAAGCTTGATGAGGTTACAAGGCTGAGGAGGGCTGTCCCCGGGTGATATAGAGCAAAGATTATATGTGCCCTGGTGGAGCCGCCATCCTCCTGTTCCTTCACATGTGGCTCTGGAACCAGAAGTACCTGTGGGTTTTTCTTTGTATCCTGAACAATTCTGGCAGTTGTGGCTGCAATCAGTTTTTCGTCTACCTAACCTTGGCTTGGTATCTAGAGATCCCTCAATTTCTCCACTTCTTAATAAGTGATTGAACAGTACTGACTGACATTCAAGGCTTTGGATATCTTTTTTTGTCCTTTCCCATCTTTATAAAGTTCCATTACCTTGTTACGCAGGCCTTTTGACAGTTGTTTTCTTCTCCCCATGGCTCAGCATCTAGCCTGCTCAGTGCATCCACATGACAGCTAACAAGCTCATTGACTATTTATACACAGATACTAATTGCAATTTAAAAAGCCACAGATGTAGGAAATTAACCTTTAATTGGCTTTTTTAACCTGTGTGTGTCACCTTGTGTGTCTGTACCAAGGCCAAACATTCCAGGGGATGGAAATTTTGATCAGGGTCATTAGGGTGATTTCTGTTATTATGATTTACAAAGGAGCTAGACAACTATGTGATAAATGACTTCATATAATCACTATCCTTTTTTTTGGCATGATCAGTCATATTTTCAATATCAGTGTCAAAATGTCATGTTTTTTGCCAGTGTATGCAAACTTTAAGCACAACTATAAATTATTTTTCTGATATTAGTGCAATTAAGTATTAGCAGGTCACTTATTGATTTTGTCAGTTGCGAGGAGTTGCTTCTTTTGGCTGCACCAACTTAACAGAACAGAAGGTGTTTGTATAGCCAAAACCTTTTTTTTTTTTTTTTTGTTCAGTTTGGGATAATGTAAAGAAAGATTAAACTTTTTGTTGCTGCATCTGTCTCCTTTCTATTCGTCCCGGTGACCATTGTCACAAACTGAAAGCAATGGGGAAATGGAAAAGTACACAGTTGTCACAAAACAGTCGGTGAGTGGATGTCTTCCAGTGGGGGAACATCTGTGTAAGGCTATGCTCACATGGCTGCGTGGGTGCAGAGAGTTTGCCACATTCAGTGGCGGCTAAATGCCGCCTCTGGATGCATACAAAATGACCAATTATCTGCAGCCAATTTGTGCGAATACAAAATTCCACAGAAGCTCCAATCCTAGACACACACTGAGTAGGTCAGAGGCTTTAATCATTATCTCATTGGTTACATGCCATTGCCATTGATTTGTTCAGAGTACAAATCTAACAGCCTCTGCTGTTCACACACAATGGGGCAGATTTACTTAAACTGGAGAGTTGAAAATCTGGTGTATATGTGCATTGTAGCCAATCAGCACCTAACTTCAGTTTGTTCAATTAAGCTTTGAAAAAAAAAAAAAAAAAGTAGCTGATTAGCTTCTATGAAGAGCTGCAACAGATTTTTTACTCTCCAGTTTTAGTAAATTAGCCTCAGTGTGTGCATGTAGCATTTAGAACCACCATTGAGAATCTAGTGATTTTTTACAGCAGTCACACCTGTGCAGCTAGGCAAAGTAGCCCTAGAGGAGAATTCCCTTCCTCCCTCACTGTGGACAGGTTCATTTTCACTTTCTGTTTTGTCTCTTGGAGAAGAAGTGATGAAAAATCTCCCCAATGGTGTACAAACAGGAAAATGTTAACTGACGGGTTTTAATTTTTCCCAACTCTGTCCAAAAGAAAAAAAATATTTTGGCTATACATATACTTTTAAAATCATTCATACATTTAATATTACTGGTTATTTCAGCACATTTTGATATGGATTTTATTTGTTTAGAATTTTGTGTGAGCTGTGCAGAAAACTGTTTAACAGCATGTGCATAATAGGGTATTTGCTAAAAAAAGAGTTTATGCCTTCATTCACATACAGCACAGTAGATGAAAAACCATAGTGTTTGAAGACCCAGCCTTGAGGAAATATTCTGTGGGGTCTGTCATGTGGCTTTAACAAACTGTCATGCTCTGAATTTTAGAAGTGTCAGCTATAACGAAGACCATTGCAGGTTTTTTGCCTAAAGCCTTCAAAATTCAGGGGGGCTGAAACAGCACTTTCTAGGTATTTTAACCTGAACATCTACTTAATGCTAGTTATGCTTTACGGTAGATCCTGTCAGCATTATTTCCTTAATCTAATATTACCCTTCCAGACTGAAACTATATGTCAAGATTGATCTTTCATTGTCATTGGCTTCAGTCTGGCAGTCTTTAAAGCGGAACTTTACTCTCTCAATTAACATTGACTATTTTTATTCCTTATGTCACTAGCATTAGTAAATAGATAAGAAAGTATATTGTAATTACTTTTTTTTTTTTTTTTAATTTCTTCAGTTCCTGGTTTCCAGATTTAGGCCAAAATTATGTCATATATCTCAGCCAGGGGCAGACTGACCATTTGAGCACTCGGGCACTGCTCGAGGGCCTGGGGTCAGTAGGCGGCCCCATGAAATGCCCCTGGTACCTTTTTTATAGGATTTTTTGGGTGTGCTTTGAATATGAGGAAGGACACAGGGACCCCATGAGTTGTCAGTCCACCCCTGATCTCAGCTAAGCACACCCTGTTGCTCGCATGTCTGAGCTAAGGGCAGATGGATTCCAGGAAGTAAATGCTACATAAATCATCTGCCCTTATTCAATATGACTATGGGCAGAAATGTTAGGGGAAGGGGGTGTTTTTGAAAGAGATTTCTCGGCAAACTTACTAATGGAGACATGGATGGATGGGGGAGTTTGCTTTGAATATTAAAAATGAATTAAATAGCTGTTTTGGTTTGGGGCGTTCAGATGTAGTGTAGTTCTGCATTAAAAATCAGTCACTTGGTTGTAGAGGGTTATAGAGCCTTAAAGTGGTTCTAAAGGCTCAAGGTTCTTTACCTTCTTGTATTCTATACATGAAGGTAAAAAACATTCTGTGTGCAGCACCCCCCCCCCCCCCAATCTTTACCTGAGCCCCCTCAAAACTGGCAACGTTCTCGACAACCTCTGCTGTCTGGGGACTCTTCCTCCTCCTTGGCTGGAACAGCAGTGGGAGCCCATTGGAGACAACGGAGGGGGGGGGGGGGCTGAGACGCAGCTCTGTGTGTCTTTATGGACTGCTTAAGGGAGAGGAGCCAGAAGCGCCGTCGGGGACCCAACAAGAAGAGGATCAGGGCAGCTCTGTGCAAAATCACTGCACAGAGCAGGTAAGTATAGACATGTTTTGTTATTTCTAAAAAAAAAAAAATCCCGACGCTTTAGTATCGCTTTAATTTTTTTTTTATTAATTGAAAGAGGAAATTAGGTTTTTGACTTTTGGCAACCAATCAAATTCTGTCTGTTCTGTTTCAGGTATATGTAAGAAATTTAAATTGAATGCTTCCCTTGGTTTTTCAGTGTGCCAATATGGTATGTTGACTTGTTAACCAAGGAATGTAACATATGAACAGGTATAAATACTGGATTGGCTCAATGTATACAATTATGGTTTACTTGCATACACTGTGAATGTGTTACACAGAGTTTTTAGTGTAAACACATTGTGAGTGGATTAACACAGATTAGCTGGTGTATTTTTAGGTGTGATGGATATTGTGAATAGTCAGGGAAAAGAGTTAAGTGTTAATGTAACACATCATCAGACTTGTGAACAGAATAGGTTAGTGTTGACTTGCTATCAGTTCTCCTGATCCAGAACATATCTTCTCACCTCCCTTCATAATATTCTGAGCACACATTGATATACAGTTTGTTAATCCATGTGCATTCACACCTTTACACTAGTTTTCCATACATGTTTTGTTCAGTATGCACTTGCCAATAATCTAAACTTTTTTTTTTTTTTTTTTTTTAATATACTCGGTAATGCACTATTTATGTGCTGTTAAATATGTTTTCTTCTTTTGACAGCCATATTCATTCAGCTAACACCATAGAGTTAGGTGCAAAATTCTGCAATTTTATTATGAGGCATTGCTTTATGGCAGCATTTTTGTAAGAGCTTGTGAAGAGAGTGTTCATGTCAAATTTAGACTGTTCTATTTGAGTGCAGTACTGTATAAACATGTGCATTTGCAGCGTTTGGTGAGGAAAAACTGCATTTGACCTGCTTTGCCTGCAGTCCTAATGCATTTCAGTACAAAGTAAGATAAAACCGGTGAAATGCAGCCTCTGAACTGTCATCTGTACTACTTAGGAGTCAATAGGAATTTCCTAACCTGTGTTTCACGTGTGTACACAAGACTGGTTAACAATGATGCGGTGTGGAATTTGCAGCGTTTCTGCGAATTCCGCACCACTTCAGAATCGTACCACGTTCATGCGAACCGTTGCGGGTGTGTATGGTAAGTTAACAACACCCCGAAAGCGGTCCGCAAAACACGGTGAATGCAGTGTGGTTCCTGTGTGAGTCACATGCGATATACCGCACTGCGCAGATGTGAACCCAGGCTTAATCATGTTTGCTGCTGGAGCCATTTTTGTATACATATTAACCCCTTCACGCTGGCGCCTCCCGGCCCTTTAAGGGTTTCAGAAGCCGGGAGGCGGGGCTGGGTTTAGGGTCATGTGACTGCCATGACACCCCGTCATGCGTTCACATGATTGTTCCCCAAAAAGAGGAGATTGGGACCTTTCCGTGAGTACCGGATGTGTGCTGGGAGCGCGCAGGGCACGCGCTTTCAGCACATATGTTTTCTTTTAATAGAATGCAAATGTGCGGCCGCTCGGCATCTAGGCCCAGACGCCAGGAGGCCCCACATTTGCGTTTTGGCCGGCATGAAGAGGTTAAAGTGCAAATTAAGTTCCACTTTCACAACTGTGAGCAGGCAGGCTTTCTATATTGCAGAGGAGTAATGTAATATGTCTTTGGTAATACAAGAAATGTATTTTCCTGCTTGTAGTCTGCTTTGGAACATACAATGAGTTGCACAAGTGCAGTTCAGGTAACAACTCAGCATAGTGCCTATGTGCTGGGATGACTGCACCCCTGCACAAATGCATGTGCAGGAATGTTGTCATCCCGCGCCTCTTCACCGCACATCAGTGAAGGAGAAAAATTACCTGTTTGCAAAATTTTATAATAGAAACAAAGAAAAAATAATATTTTTTCCAAAATTGTTGGTCTTTTTTTGTTTGTAGTGCAAAAAATAAAAAACCCAGTGATGATTAAATACCACCAAAAGAAAGCTCTATTTATGTGAAAAAAATGATAAGTTCATATGGGTACCCCTGTTGCATGATCGCGCAGTTGTCATTCAAAGTGCGTCACCACTGAAAGCTGAAAATTGGCCTGGGCAGGCAGGGGGTGAAAGTGCCCAGTAGGCAAGTGGTTAAGAGAGATTTTTTTTTTTTTTTTTTGTACTACTCTATCTTTATTTTAATTTACTGAAAAGAAGATGTACAAAGGTACAAAAAAGAAGGAAAGATAACACATGTTTGGTAAGAAGAAGCATAAAATAAGCACAGTTTGTGTACACAAAGCATAAATCAGGTTATTTAAAGGTGTGATCTTGTAAGGAAACTCAGAAAGTGTTAGCTAATGGTGTAAACCATTATCATTATAAGCAAGGTGCTCTCAATGCTCATCAATGTGATGATCAACTATAGACCAAGGTATCTAACTGGGTATCTTCTACCAATGGCTCATGTTAAGTTTACAGTTTTACATAACTGAAAATTTGCGAAATGGAAGGTCATTAAATATGTTAATGGTGGGTTCCTATAATCAGTGATCCAGAGTGTCCCCCACTTAGCAGAAAATTTTGGAATGGGTTAAGAGAGATTTTAATTTTTGCCTGTGGCTGTTGGAAATATGCTCTCATTTCCTGCTTGGAAAAATGTCAGCAGGACAGAAAGTCACAGAAAATCTCTTTGGATAGCTGTAAAAGCCTGGTCAGGAGTTATAATCCTTCCCCTTTCATTTTAAAATTATGAAAATAAGTTTTGGATTGACTTGCCCTTTAAATAGCTCAGAAGCCTGTTTTTCCTACCTTTTATTATTGTTAGTCAGTGCAAGAATGGAACTGAAAATCAGACCTATTGTAAAAAAAAGGACACCACACACCAGAACTCATATATGTCCTTCACGCAAGCTGCTTATGCAGAAATGAAAATTCCTATGTCTTGGCAGAAATCTTTCTTGGTAGTGGATATGCGTTTAACCTGCAATACACTGGGACATTTATAGGTTTTATTAAAGGATAAGTTCGCCTTTGACCAAAAATAATAAATGCACATTTTTTTGCAGGTAAAAAAATGTGCACTTATTATTTTTATTTGTAGGAGCCTGTAAGGCATTGCACCAGCGATCAACAGATCAATGGTGCTATGCAGGCCTACTGCAGACCTGTCAGGTTATCTTCATGCCCTTACAGAATGTACAGGCAAGCAGATATATTGACACTGTCACAGGAAGAATCAATGATCTACCACGGTGCTCCACAGTGCTGTGCTAGTTCAGTGAGAACTACAAGCCAACAGCCAGTAAGTCTGTCGGGACTTGTAGTTCATTAATTCACATAGCACTGTGAATCAATGATGCAGCCATGTGGGTGGAGCTCTGCATGGCCGCGCTGTTTTTAAAAAGTGACAGCTTGTACGGGGAACTATTCCCCCTACTGCTGTCACAGGGAGGGAGCTGTTTGGGCAGCTGCTACAGCATTGGGAACATGTTACATGTTCCCAATGGTGAACTTATCCTTTAAAACAATGTTAATTAAAGCCCACACCAGGTCAAAAAATACTTCCAAACATGCAAGCCCCTCTTGCAGATGCCAGTTATTTTAGTTTGTGGAGTCTGGACCAGATTCCACAGCCAGATGTTCCCCCATTGAAATTATTGTAGTAATTCTTATTGTCACATAAAATACTATGTAGATTTTTAATGGTTTACTGATACGTTGGACATGGAATTACCTAGTTTACTTAATGAGAATCTCAGTAATATTTTTTGCAGCATGAGAAGCAACGTAAGGCTTGTATTTCTTGAAATAAAGGGATCAAGTTTCTGTTGGTCATTACAGATTAGCCTTTCCTAAAACACCACGGCTTTGTTGTCCGTGTTTCGTAATATGTTTACAGTTGGATGGAGTTCAAGTCTGTGCAATGCTGTGTTTTTTGAATTTAAACAATAGACTGGCGGGAACATCACACAGTGGCGGTAGTTGGGCACCCACGCTGTGGATTTAAATCATGAGGAAAACTTGACTCATGCTGAGCCTAGCAGTCACCAGAACAATCTAGCTAAGATCTTAACCACATCTACTAAACTTGCATCTCATTTACTTTGTTATGTTAACTCCTTGACGATGGACTTTAGACTATGAAATTCTAAGATGCAGTGGTATGCCCCTTACATTAAGCGTGTTACCCCTCTGCTCTTTAACTCCTTTAATGTTTGGCACACACAGTGCACACAATATTGGGGATGCTGAAGGGCACATGGAGGATTCTATTGGTTTCTATGTGTGTATATGTGTGTGTGTGTGTATATATATATATATATATATATATATATATATACACACACACACACACACTATATTGCCAAAAGAATTGGGACAACCCTCCAAATCAGTGGATTCAGGTGTTCCAATCATCCCCATGTCCATAGGTGTATTAAAGCAAGAACCTAGGCATGCAGACTACTTATGCAAACATTTGTGAAAAATGGGTCGCACTCAGGAGCTCAGTGAATTCAAGCATGGTACCGTGATAGGTTGCCATCTGTCCAATCCGTGGAAGTTCCTTGCTACTAAACATTCCACGGTCAACTGTTAGTGGTATTAAAACAAAGTGGAAGCAACTGGAAACAACAGCAACTCAGCCACAAAGTGGAAGGCCATGTAAAATGACAGAGCGGGGTCAGTGCATGCTGAAGTGCACAGTGCGCAGAAGTCGCCAGCTGTCTGCAGAGTCAATAGCTAAAGACCTCCAAATTTCATGTGGCCTTCAGATTAGCACAACAGTGCCTAGAGAGCGTCATGGAATGGGTTTCCATGGCTGAGCAGCTGCATCCAAGCTTTACATCACCAAGTGCAATGCAAAGCATCAGATACAGTAATGTAAAGCACTCTGCCACTGAACTCTAGAGCAGTGGAGACATGTTCTCTGGAGTGACGAATTACGCTTCTCTGTCTGGCAATCCGATGGACATATCTGGGTTTGGCGGTTGCCAGGAGAATGGTATTCACCTGACTGCATTGTGCTAAGTGTAAAGTTTGGTGAAGGTGGGATTTTGGTGTGGGATTGTTTTTCAGGGGTTGGGCTTGGCCCCTTAGTTCCAGTGAAAGGAGCTTTTAAGGCATCAGCATAGCAAGACATTTTGGACAATTTCATGTTTCCAACTTTGTGGGAACAGTTTGGGGATGGCCCCTTCCTGTTCCAACATGACTGAGCACCAGTGCACAAAGCAAGGTCCATAAAGACATGGATGACCAAGTTTGGGGTGGAGGAACTTGACTGGTCTGCACAGTCCTGACCCTAACCCAACAGAACACCTTTGGGATGGATTAGAGTAGACACTGCGAGCCAGGCCTTCTCATCTGATATCAGTGCCTTACCTCACAAATGCGCTTCTGGGGGAATGGCCAAATATTCCAATAGACACACTCCTAAACCTTGTGGACAGCCTTCCCAGAAGAGTTGAAGCTATTATAGCTGCAAAGGGTGGGCCAACTCAATATTGAACCCTACAGACTAAGGCTGGCCATACATTATACAATTATCTTCCAATTTTCTGCCCAATTTCCTTTAGATTTACCTTCAACTGTGTAGTGCAAGGGCCTGCCTAATTGGATACAACTGAAAGTGTTGTTTAGGTTTATCCTCCTATTATATGGTTTGTGGTAAATCTAAACTAAAAATCTCCAGATAATTGTATAATGTATGGCCAGCCTAAGACTGGGATGCCATTATAGTTCATGTGTGTGTAAAGTCAGGCGTTCCAATACTTTTGGCAACATAATGTGTGTGTGTGTGTGTGTGTGTGTATATATATATATATATATATATATATATTTATTTTTCTGCTTTTCTATGCTGGGACTTTAAACACCTGCTTGTTTCTTCTTTGTTTCCAATAATTTTTTTCCCTATTGAAGGGTTCATCCTGAGCTACAAATATGTATATTTTGTACAAAAAAATTAGATATTCATATAAAATCATGTAGATCATATTAAGGAATACTTTGACATATAACTAAACACCAACTTCTTTTTTATTTTTTATCGATGTTTTGTCCCCCTTAAGGAGATTCATTCTATCTGTTAGTTCCTGTTACTAATGTGATGGTAAAGTGAGGGCAGATTTAACATTTTGAGTTGCCAATGGAACATGGATAGAAGGAACATGGGAACCTTTTTCCTGTGACAACTGTCTGTAAGGGGATTTCCCTCACACTAGAAAGGCATCTCCTTACTTCCTTTTGATAAGACCAAGTGAGGGAGATCTGCCTAATCAAACAATATATTTACTAGATTATGTACAATTCTGGAAAAGGTACTCTCAGAGAAAAATTGCAGCTTGAATTAAAGGCCATCAGCCTACATTTTTGTTTGTGAATATAGTTTTGTAATTACTAGGACCTGTCTTCATGATCTGCTAATTTGTTCACCTGTACTGACATTTGATGTACCCTGCAGTAACCTCTTGTTTGCTGTAGAGGTGCAGTCCACAAACAGCCACTGATGCTTGTGCAAATCAGTATAGAGTGTGCCCAAATCTCTCAGATCCTAAAGGATAGGTTCACCTTTTGGAGCATGATACACTCATATTTAGGTTGTAACATGTAATATGCTCCAGGTCTGTTCTCCCCATACCCCCTGATCTCGACTGAATGCTTTACTGGCTCATCAGATCAAAACCTGTGTATGTGCATTTATTATTTTTTTCTTAAAGGGGAACTTACATTTTAATGCTTGTGTAAGGGCTCCTACACAATACAGTATGGCTTATGTACTAGCATCACTTTAAGCTCACCACAATACATATTTAGGTTGTAGGGAGGTTATTTTGTTCCTGATATAGAACAGAGGACAACATGAATTTGAATGGAAACATTTCTGTTTATAGCAAGTTCAGAAAACTTCCATACACAGTTCAGAACATTTACTAACAGTTTGATATCAAAGCATTGTGTATATTATTCCAGTTATCATCCAATATTAAGCATCAGCATTGCAGCCAGAGATTGTGCTGCGCTGGGTAACTGCATTTATGGTGATGCCCTATTGTTTAAGCACTTCAATACCATGTTATGTCTTTTGTACAGACCTAGATCAGCAACAGGGTACTCCAGGTGAGGCCTAGAACCCTAGAGCCTAGTGACATACTTCATGTTTCCGCAGTAAATCGGGGTATGATATAATTGCTCAAAGCTGGGCACTTATCACAAAAGAAAATGCACTTTTAGGCAGTTGGTATCTTATGAGGAGGGCTATGCCAGTGCAAACTATGTAAATGGGGTGCCTTCTATGTTGCATATTGCAATCCTTATAAATGTTATTCTATTGAAAATTGGAGGGGGGGGGGGGGTGTTGCTATTTTCCTTAGGACTCTATTCTGTCTTATTCAGTCAGGGTCAATATAAAGACAAAGCAATATGTGCAGTTGAGGGGTGCTTGCTTCCTGATCTTATGCAAAGCTAAAATTGTTTTGTACACTCCATAAAAAGAGAAATAGTTGCATGTTACTTGTGATTCCTCTCAGTCGTGTATACTTCAACCATTCGTTTTTACCGGATTTTTCCGTAGACTGGATTCTCACTTAGCGTCATAAAATAATGTGTTCTAGGGTGCATCTTTAGCACGTTTTTTGCGGCATCTTCATACCTGGTTTGAAGCATTTAAAAAGCTCCAAAATCAGGTAAAGCCCAGCAGTAAATTGTCTGAAAGTGTCAAAGCATGGTCAAATAAGGCAAACATAAACACAAATAGTAAATGATGTGATGTGACACTTTCCCTTGTTGAATTAGGAACTTGCCCAATTTCTTTTTTGTATGCAAAAAAAAGTTTGGGATTAAAAAAAAAAAAAAACTCACCTAGGTGGATGCAGCATTGGACAGATGTTGCATCTGTCCCATGCTACCTCTATACCAAGGACTGAGCAACCGCTGACCGATCATTTCTGGGTATTCAGTAATCAGAGAGCTGGTGACTGTTAGTCAGCTTCTCTCTGTTCTGCCTCTTCAGCACTCACTGGAGTGCCAGGCTGTGGAGGGGGTAGGAGCGGCTGACTGAGCCAGCTGCCGGTCCAAGCATCTGGGTTGATTCCGACATTAAAGTCTGGATTGGCTGAGTGACGTCAGCCAACAGTGTAATTTAGCCCTCTGTTGGAAGAATAGTGCAGAACGAAGTGCATTCCTGTGATATAAAAAAGTGTTTGCCCTACTTCTCCTTTAATGGAAAGCTGGAGCTGCCGTTTCTCACTTTTTGATGGTACAAGCTCAATGAACGTCAGACTAATCCTTCAGTCATTAGTAAGCCACTGACCTAATTGCTAGTAGTAGTCCTTTTTATTGACTTGCTCTGTAATGTTTTCCAGCAGTTTTACTACACCTAAAGGAAAAATAGACCTGAGTAGTAGAAATTGCCCTCCATGTCGGTCCATTCCTTTGTGGAGTGGTTGTTTTGAAATCCCAATGTACAGGTCTTTACTGCACTGAATATATTCATTTCGCTACTGCCCGTGTGTTGGGTCTTTTGGATGTACAGGCTTCTATCTCAGTGTATTGCTGGCTTGAAAGAAACAGGGAATTAATGCTTATTAAAAACATCTTGGCACCAAGGAAGAATTTTTTTTTTTTCTAAAACAGGGTGATTTTACAATTGTAACACCTCCCATCCTGTACTTTGACAGTCAACTTTTGTTTGACACATTACTTAGTGATTTGATTTAGGTGACTGTGTTACCTGGATATAAATGCTGCGGTATGTTACCGACAGACATTAGAACTAAAGAAATGGTTTGAATAATTACAGAACAATCCTAACTGAACTAATCATTAACTAATTTCTACTAGCTATACCATGACTTGGATGTGATCCTTTACAGACACACTGATCTTATCTATGTAAGCTTTTTGGTTTAGTGGTCAGTATTAGGTTCCATTCAGACAGGTGCTTAGCCACACTTCAAATCACAGTGGCCATAATCTGCTGATTCCTGTGGCTTGGATTGACCGCTGTGTGCAGAGAGCTGCAGCCACTAAGCCTGTACAGTGCAGTGACAGGCTTGGTGGTCACAGCTAGCGATTTCTGCCAAGAGCCTGTCATTGCAGTGTAAGGGCTTGGCACCCATAACTATCCGCCGACAGCTGTCAATCCCAGCCACAGGAATCACAGTAGAATCCGCAGTAGAGTCTTGCCCTTGGAATTTGCAGCATGGCTAAACACTGGTGCAAGTGGAGCCTTAAAGTGTTTGTAAAGACTCAAGGTTTTTTACCTTCGTGCATTCTTTGCATGAAGATAAAAAACCTTCTGTGTGCAGCAGCCTCCCCTAATACCTGAGCTCCATCACAGTTCAGCGATGTGCACGAGAGCTTTGGCTCTCCAGGGACTCTCCCTTCTTATTGGCTGAGACAGCAGTGGGATCCATTGGCGCCCTCTGCTGTCAATCACAGCCACAGAGCCAAAGCGAGAAGAGAGGGGGCAGGGCCGAGCCTGCAGCTTTGTGTGTGAATGGACATGCAGAGCAGCGGCTCGGAAGCAAGAATGCTTGGGTACCCCCATACCAAGTTGCTTGCTCTGGGGGCACTCAGCAGGAGAAAGGGGCAAGGACTACCAGTGGGGCACCCAAAAAGAAGAGGATTGAGGCAAAACCACTGCATAGAACAGGTAAGTAAAACATTTTTTTTTAAATTGCTTTTAATATTACTGTGAGAGAATGATAATGATGCCAGCCTTGAACATGCCAAAAAAATCATGCAGCACCCATGGTAGTTTTTGACATTTTCATGAACATTGTACTGAAAGATCAGTCAACTGCCATCTGCACAATGATTCCAGTAGCCACCAGCAGGTGTCCTCCTGCATCTAATGAACCTTTGTTACAACCTGAGTCTAGCTGCTGGGAAGTATTATAATTACCAGCTGCGAATAAAGTGCCTCAGCATTCTGCCATGTCCCTGTGTTCCTGATGGGGACATGGTCTTTCACTTTTAGCCCTAAGTCTGTTGTAAGTGAGGAGAAGTCTCACAAGGGGGAACATAGAAAACCATTAAAAAAACTATTGGGTTCTAACCCTTTCCTACCTTATCCAAAATAAAATACACTTTCTGATTATGGCGTGTTTGCAGTCCACTGTTTGGTTTCACTTGTTTTCTGGGGCAACTCTTTAATCATGACTTTATCTTTTGGATCAGGGAATCACAGCTGTCACTAAAAGGCTAAGGAATAATTTAAACATGAAGTACCTTTGATTTGTTACATGTCACAAGGTGACAACAGCACAGCTTTATACGTTTATTACCTCCAAGAGATGTCAAACATCAGTCTGTTAGTTGATCGCTGTTAAGTTAAAGCTCTCCTCACATGACTTCATTTTGTAAGGTTGAGTGATATCTTTTATGCAAATGCTTTGTATTTGAATTCAACGCGGTAGACAGCTACTGAGCTTCTACCCAGCAAACACCCTGGATGCATGCATCATTAAAGATGCCTTTATAAATGCCACCTGCTCGCCTATCAGCTTGGGTACTGTTGGAGCCTTTAGAAGCCAGGTGAATTGCAAGTCTGGTCAGAGGTCAGTGCTTCATTCTGAACAGGGAAAGGAAGATAAAAGCTGACATGGTTTTCCCTGCATATTTCATTTGCATAATGAATTCTGTTGAAGCCCTTTAATGAAATAAAACAACAATAAAATGAGATTATTCGAATGCAAGAAGGTCCCTGTCCTTTAATACCATAGGCAAAAAACGTCTAATTTCCTGGTAAGTCAGATCCCATTACTTCAACACCTTCTATAGATCAGGCAATATACATTTTTTTAAGCTAGCCTTTTTGATAGGGTGCCTGGCAGGTGAGCAAAGTGTTTACACTTCTTCAGCACCTTCCTTAGATTATATGGCATTGTGTCACTTTGATTATGCTATCTGAACTTGTCTGAGTGGCTGTTTGCTTGCTTTTTATGCAGTTTATAAAAAAAAAAAAAAACACTTCAAAATTAATTTTCCTCGCCTTCATGAGAATATGAAATAAAATTTGCCAGTTGCCATATTGCATTTTTTTCCCCAGTTGTCTTTCAAGACAGCACCTGGAGAGCATAGGTGTCACACTGCAACCACAAAGTTTAAAAGGATTGACACTTCCACCATGGCCAGCTGGAGGTGTGCAGGTCTGGGCGGGAATGGGTGCGGAGACTAGCTGGACTTGCAATTTTCACCGGCGGTTTCAGCACCTGTTCGGTCTGGGTCCAGCGTGGCAGATGATGTCACTTTCGGTTAGCAATGGTGGGAGTGTCCAGCCTTTTAAACTTTAGTAGCTTTCTTTTCTGGGAAAATGGGTGGAGCTTTGCTCTCCAGGCGCTGTTCTGACTAAGTCTTACTAAGGTGTTTTGTTTTTTTTGGATGTGTGGAAGCCTTTGGGGAGTTTTATGTCATTTAACCTCTTGAGCTCCTGAGGATTTACCCCCCTTAATGACCAGGCCTCTTTTTGCTACTCGGCGCTGCACTAATTCAACTGATAATTGCGCGGTCATGCAATGCTGCACCCAAACGAAAATTACGTCCTTTTTTTCACACAAATAGAGCTTTCTTTTGGTGTAATTTGATCACCTGTGCGCTTTTTATTTTTCACAAAAAACGAAAAAAGGCCAAAAATTTTGAAGAAAAACAATATTTTTATTTTCAGCTATAAAAAATATATAGTAAACTCAAAGTTGGTTATAAATTTAGGCCAAAATGTATTCTGCTACATGTTTTTGGTAAAAAAAATCCCAATAAGTGTATATTGATTGCTTTGTGTGGAAGTTATAGCGTCTACAAACTATGGTATAAATACTGCAATTTACGCCATTTTTCTGTTATACAGTGCTGCGCTAGTTTAACGGACAATTGCACGGTCATGCAATATGGTACATAAATGAAATTTACATCCTTTTTTTCCCCACAAATTGAGCTTTCTTTTGGTGGTATTTGATCGCCTGTGCGGTTTTTATTTTTTGCACTGTAAAAAAAAAGGCTGACAATTTTGAGGAAAAAAACAATATTTTGGACTTTTTGCTATAAAACATGTCCAGTAAAAAAAAATGCAAAAATCAAATTTAGTCATAAATTTCTGCCAAAATGCATTCTGCGACATGTCTTTGCTAAAAAAAAAACCCAATACGTGTAAATTAATTGGTTTACGTGAAAGTTATAGCGTTTACAAATGGCGGGAAAGATACAGGGATTTTTAGGTTTTTTTTTTATACTAATAATGGTGGCGATCAGCGAATTATGGTGGCGATCAGGGACTCATGGCAGCGACCAGCGACTTATGGCGGGACTGCAGCGGACATTCTGACATTGGGGGGTACTGACTTGAGGTCACTGACATCCCCAAAAACACTAATACAGTGATCAGTGCAAAAAAAAAAAAACTGACACTGTACTAATGGCAATGGGGAGGAAGGGGTTAACTTTATTTTGAAGGGAAGGGTTATAGGAGTGAGGGGAGTGTTTTACTAGGGGGCGGGGGTGTGTACTGGACGGGACAAGGCTGCTCGAAAAAGAGAAACTGTTCTTTCTCGATCAGCTCATCCTCGAGCTGACAGGGAAGTGACAGACAGCACAGCTACTGCAGCTGTGCTGTCTGTCACTGTTTACCGCCTATCGCCGGGACATAGCCGCTAAGGAGTGGCTGTGACTCGGCGACTGACTTCTGTGGCGGTGATCCGCGGGACAAATAGGGCGGCGGCGCGCCTCGCGCGACCCCCTATTTGTTTACAAAACACCCGTTTTAAAATGTGGTTTTACCTGTGAGTGCCGCCCTGCCGCCGTATATGTACAGTGGCTGGGCGGCATGCAATTAAAATATCCCATACACAATTCTTATGTTATCCTTGTATAGGTCTTTATGCACAGGATACATGGTAACATATAGAAAGAAACCGGTTCTACTACCCATTAGTCCTCCATCAATAGAGCTTACGAGTACTTGATCTTCAGTCACTCATCCTAAAGTACTAATCCATATAGATGATCCACACAACCGATGTTACTTAAATTTTTATTCAGAAAACCACAGCGTACGTTACTCAAAATACAATTAGTTAATGAGTTAACGCAAACTAGTTATTTTGCATACAACGTACTGTGGTTTTCCGAATAAATTGAAGAGTTTAGAAGCAAAATCGTTTGTGTGGATCATCTGTATGGATTAGTATTTACAGGATACATGGTACAGTTATATCAGCTGATCATAGGAGGCTGGTACAGTTATATCAGCTGACCATGGGAGACCCTCATCAATGTTTTTCATTCCCATACACATGGGATGCATCAGCTGAGACTGAAGAGGCCTGTGTGGCATGTTTGGTTTCCTCCTTCAGGGTACATAACTATTTACCAATATGTACTGTGTGTATATTGTACTTTGCACTGAATAAAGACATATATGTTGATTTCACATCTTGTTCCTGCTATCTGCTGCTTGAGCATTTAGTAGATTTATTCAGCTGGTTTACATTAATGCTGGCCCACACAACTGCTTCTTTTTACTTTTTTCTTTGTTTCCTCTACCATTCCATTTGCCCACAGGAGTTAGAAAGCAACTTGGAACATACATGGGACTGGGAACCCTTTCCCTGCCCCCATGTGATTGCATTACTGCTTATCAATTGGTCACTTAGGCACTTAACACTGTCATGTGGGGTAAAGATTAAGTCGCATGTTCTGTCTTACCAAAAGAACTTTGTACATAATGGTGAACAGAGCAGCAAGGGTACGAAGGAAAGACCATTCTAAGCAGCTGTGTTCACCGACATTGGCCTTCATGGACGAAGTACAGAACAACTTTAGGATTGAAACAAAATATTTTACCCAGTTTTTTTTTGATTGAGAAATGACGGCCCTCTGATGAATAAAGAATGGAGACCTCACATCAGTAAAGTGTGTGCAGAAGCTTTTACCTGTCTAACTGTCTTATTCTTATGCCAGTTCTGAGTCAGCTGAACGTAGTGCTGATGAACTCCATAGATTTAGCTGTTCCTGCATTAATGTAAAGCCCGTCGATAGAAATATATGCAGTTCACCAGTACATGGGGCAGTATTGTGCTCAGCCAACTCAGAAAAAGCTATGCTAAAAGAATATTGCATTGTGAGGTGCCAAGTTTTTGTTGAAATCTTTCATTGCCTTGTGAATAAAGACTACCTAGCACTACGCTATACTATACTACCCTATGATATATTGCACAGTAAAGCTATAAATATATCAAATATGTGTAGTATGTAGGTATGTGTAATTTAAGAAACCTATCTGTAAATTATTATTATTATACAGGATTTATATAGCGCCAACAGTTTGCTCAGCGCTTTACAATATAACAGGAGACAATACAGCAACAATACAGTTCAATACAAGAGGGATAGGAGGGCCCTGCTCCTTGGGGCTTACAATCTAGGAGAATGTTATTTATATACATAATTATATAAAGTAACTTCTGTGTTAGTCTTTTAAATTCTGCATACTATGTTGGCTCCACATAAAGCATTATAATATGAAAATCCCTCCTCCTTTGGTTTTCAATTTTCCTAAGAGATTGCCCTTCATGTTGTAAATCAAAACATACATATCAGCAAAAGAAGATATAATTTAAAAACCCCATCAATTGCAGACATGTTTGAGATATTTCACAACTACAACTTGGGATATACATTAGGTTACATTGAAAGATTTCTTTTGATCCCATGTACTTATCTATAGGTTCAGAGGCATGTTATATCTCTGAAGCAGCTGGGAAATCCTCTTGTGGGGCCTGTTGTTTCTGATGCCATGATGCTTAAAACCTTGTAGAAATTGAAATTTGTTTGGAACCAGAAGCATTTACAGAGATTAGTGCTGATTTGCTACAAGGATATTGCTTCACAACTTAAGGACGAATAGTAAAGCATTTGGGATTATAATGATTAAGTCTAAATTGTGTAAACCCTGGGAATATCCAGATTAGAAAGAAGCTGTAACAATATTTTACTTTTGGTATTATGTGGCAGCACATTGTTTAAGTCAGCACTTATCGATGATGATTATGTGCAATGTAAATATTTAAAATTCGTATTAGTTGTCTATGTATCTGATTAAGACATAGAGATAATTATGTTGTGTATAGTGGCTATACTTTGCAATGACCTCATCTGGTATGAGAGCCAAGCGTTGCAGAGGACCTGTGCTACAATTTCCAGTTTACTAACAAACTCTCCACTGTAAGAACTACCAGGTCATTTTTACTGACTTGCTAAAGTACACAGACTGTGCAGGAAAACAAGAGGAGGGGCTAGAGATGGAAGGCAGGATGGGAGTAAAGGATAACATGAGTGGTTGGGGGTCATTGGGTACTGTACGACTAGAGATGGAAAGGCTTTGCACAGGTAGAGGCAGTTACAGCGTGATAGCTGGGAGACAAAGTGATCTTTGTCTCTCAAGGTGCTGTTGGTATAAGAAAGGAACAGGAAGACTTGATGGGACTGCAGAGTGGAAGGGTAGGATACTGATTGCCATGCTGCACTGCATCATTCTCACAGTAGCTGGAAAGCTCAGATCTCCTTTTCTCCCGTGTCAGTATAAGGTTAAGACAGATGCCAGAGAAGTGCTACTAACTTAGCTCACATGCCTGCATCTGCAGGAGCGCCAAAGAACCAGGAGAGGTGGTTTCAGGGGGGTGGGAAGTGCAGGAAACCAGTGGAAGGGAGTTCACGTGGTACACCATTATGTAAAAGCCTGCCTTGATTAAAATACAGTTGCTGCCAGTGCTTGCCTTCTTCTAAAAATGCTGTTTGACTGGCTTTTATGCTGACCCTTTGCTCTAGTACTTTAAGTCACTGACCCACAAATATGAAAATAAGATAAGTCAAAAGAGAGTCAGATGTCCTAAATCTTATTTTTCAGATCAGTGGCTCAAGGTATTGATGCAAGAAGGCTAACATGACAGCCAGGCAAAAAGCATTTCAGAAGGAAAGCTCAGCAGCGGAAGTCTTCATTTTTCTCACACAACTGGTTTCTTTTAGGACACATGTACTCCAGATGCATTTTCTGGCATATTCCTGTGTTTTTCAGTGCAAGAGAATACAATCTTTTCTGTGGGGCTGCTTCCCACTGCTCTGGCTTGCTTAGAAAAGTGACCCATATGTTGTTTTTGGGCATGTTGACAAGCATTGATCTATTAAGGCAAAATGTATGGGGTGTTTCAAAAATACATTGAAATGTGTTTCAGAATGTTATGCAATGTAAATTAAGGCAACATAATTTGAAAACAACTTCGAGAGCTTGGTCTACAATTATCAGTTGGCACCATACTCCAGAGACTGTCTTTCACCCCACTTTGGAATAATTCTTTACTGCCCCACCTAGCAAGTGTGCCAGACCCTGCTGTTATGATTCAGACCCTTTCCCAACTGTTTCAGGCAGGGAAGTTTCAAACCTTTTGACTCACTGAATAGCTCATATGGTCTTGATAACCACTATACCAACCCTTTCAGAAGAATGGAAGGATGTAGTAGCTCAATACACCAAATTGATGATCTATACTAGTTACAAGTTACTAGTTATCTGCCTTTCTCTGAATTGTTACAAGAGCTAGAAAGATATTGGTTCCTTTTATCATGTGATATGGAGCTGCCTGCTGGTTCTTGAATACTGGGAAAAATTGCAGTCAGATTGGCAGCAATATTAAATCTATCCTTTACTCCAGAACTCTTGGTTTTCCTTCTATATGACACCCTAATTATTTCCAGATACGCTAAACGTCTACTTTTTATGCCATTATATAGATGCTCCTTACATGGAAACTTCCTACTTGTCAGGGCAGGGCTGTGGAACGGACAGGTAGGCCTAGTGGCAGGGTAACACACTGACTGACGACAACCACCACCAACAGACCGAAGTCCCTCAGGGCGCGGAGTCTAAGTCCCAGGCTGCCCTTCACCAGGGCCCTTGATGGTGGGGATGGACTTGACGCAGCCAGGAACCAGGTCGCGGCCCCCGAGACACCCCGGCTGTGGTAATGGCCGCCGCCAATGGCGTGTAGCTGGTAGGAATGACAATAGCGTAGTCAGGCAGGCCGGGTCGACAACAATGGGACAAAACGGTACAGAACAGTAGACAAGAATCACAGGTCACGGGCCGGTTTCAGCAACGGAAGGTCAGATCAAAGGAAAACACAGAGAATGGTCTAGTCACAAGCCGAGTCAGATACCAGAAGAGTCACGAGAGTATACACAGAGCTGTAACAACACAGACACAAGTGCAAAGAGCATGTGCAGATCACAGGCTTATATGTACTCAGCCACACCCCTCTGGGGGATGGACCTCAGAGACCTGAAGGCATAAAAGACTCCCACCATGCTCTGCAGAAACCCAAGATGGACGCCAGTACATGAAGCCGCACAATCTCTGGGAAAAGGTAGGACCTTGACACTACTCCACCATCTTACTTTGGCATTGGGCTGTCAATTCAGCGCTTCCAATGTATCCGCTAACATACATGAGTAAAGATTGCCCAAATAAATATGATAAGATCTAGTCTGCATGGTCAAGCACTGTATGATGCCCTCCAAATCCTCCCCCATACACAATGGTTAATGATTTTAGCAAAAATTTACAACCTCAATACTATCAACTAGTTATGACTTGATTTGGTAAAGGTTATCCTAAGCTTTTTAACCTCCTATATTTAATTTCTATAGTTGTCTTTAACATGTGGTACATATCTTTTGGATTTAGCCTCACTGTTATCTAAACAAAATAGAAATAAAATATACACTTTATACCAACATAATTTAAAGTACACATTTTCGGGTATGTATAATATAATGCCATAAGGGGGCAATTTACAGGGAGTGCAGAGCCCCAGGCTGGGTTTTAAGATTGATCTATAATTTTGACTATATGTACCTACAGTGAGGAACAGAAGTATTTGAACACCCTGCGATTTTGCAAGTTCTCTTCCACTTATAAATCATGGAGGGGTCTGAAATTCAC
The DNA here is from genome assembly GCF_062004578.1 of Staurois parvus. Lineage (NCBI taxonomy): Eukaryota > Metazoa > Chordata > Amphibia > Anura > Ranidae > Staurois > Staurois parvus. The sequence goes on along the minus strand of NW_028318083.1, from coordinate 15,339,958 downwards.
ATTGTAGGTACATTCCCACTCTGAGAGACAGAATTAAACAAAAAAAAAAAAAAATCAGGAAATCACATTGTATGATTTTTAAAGAATTTATTTGTCTTGCACTGCTGAACATAAGTATTTGAACACCTGAGAAAATCAGTGTTAATATTTGGTACAGAAGCCTTTGTTTGCAATTACAGAGGTCAAACATTTCCTGTTGTTCTTGACCAGGTTTGCACACACTGCAACAGGGATTTTGGCCCACTCCTCCACACAGATCTCCTCTAGATCTGTCAGGTTTCAGGGCTGTCGCTGAGCAACACGGAGTTTCAGCTCCCTCCAAAGATGTTCTATTGCATTTAGGTCTGGAGACTAGCTAGGCCACTCCAGAACCTTGATATGCTTCTTACGGAGCCACTCCTTGGTTATCCTGGCTGTGTGCTTCGGGTCGTTGTCATGTTGGAAGACCCAGCTACGACTCATCTTCAATGCTCTGACTGAGGGAAGGAGGTTGTTGCTCAAAATCTCACAATAAATGGCCCCATTCATCTTCTCCTTAATACAGTGCAGTCCTCCTGTCCCCTTTGTAGAAAAGCACCCCCAAAGCATGATGTTACCACCCCCATGCTTCACAGTAGGGATGGTGTTCTTGGGATGCAACTCATCCTTTTTCCTCCAAACATGACAAGTGAAGTTTAGACCAAAAAGTTCTATTTTGGTCTCATCTGACCACATGACTTTCTCCCATGCCTCCTCTGGATCATCCAGATGGTCATTGGCAAACTTCAGATGGGCCTGGACATGTGATGACTTGAGCAGGGGAACCTTCCGTTCAATGCATGATTTGAAACCATGACAGCGTAGTGTTCTACCGACCGTGACCTTTGAAACTGTGGTCCCAGCTCTCTTCATGTCATTGACCAGCTCCTCCCTTGTAGTTCTGGGCTGATTACTCACCTTTCTTATCATCAGTGTTACCCCACGAGGTGAGATCTTGCATGGAGCCCCAGTCCGAGGGAGACTGACAGTCGTCTTTAGCCTCTTCCATGTTCTAACAATTGCTCCAACAGATGATCTGTTTTCACCAAGCTGCTTAGCAATTGCCCGGTAGCCCTTTCCAGCCTTGTGGAGGTCCACAATTTTGTCTCTGGTGTCTTTTGACAGCTCTTTGGCCTTGCCCATGGTAGTAGTTGGCGTCTGACTGACTTTGGGGTGGACAGGTGTCTTTAAAGAGCTCAGACAGGTGCTACTAAGTTAGATTGAGTGGAGTAGAGGTGGACTTTTTAAAGGCACAGTAACAGGTCTTTGAGAGCCAGAATTCTTGCTGTTTCTTAGGTGTTCAAATATTTATGTTCAAGTGCAAGACAAATAAATTCTTTAAAAACATACAATGTGATTTCCTGAATTTTTTTTTTAATTCTGTCTCTCAGAGTGGGAATGCACCTACAATGTGAATTTCAGACCCCTCCATGATTTCTAAGTGGGAGAACTTGCAAAATCTCAGGATGTTCAAATACTTCTGTTCCTCAATGTATATATGCTTAACCACCTCCATACTGGGCACTTTTACCCCCTTCCTGCCCAGGCCAATTTTCAGGTTTCAGTGCTGTCACATTTTGAATGACAATTGCGTGATCATGCAACACTGTACCCAAACTAAAATTTTATAATTTTCTTAACACGACTAGAGCTTTCTTTTGGTGGTATTTAATCACCACTGGGGTTTTTATTTTTTGCTAAATTAACCAAAAAAGACAAACATTTTGAAAAAAAACCCACGTTTTTCTTTGTTTCTGTTATAAAATTTTGCAAATAAATAATTGTTCTTCATAAATTTAGGCCAAGATGTATTCTGCTACATTTCCTTGGTGAAAATAACCCAAATTAGTATTTATTATTTAGTCTGCAGGAAAGTTATAGAGTTCACAAACTATGGGATATATCTGAAAATTGATCAATCCTGAAGTACTGTCAGCCAATCTAATTTCTTGAGGTCCAAGAATGTCAGAACAGTACAGATATCCCCCAAATGACTCCTTTTTGCAAAGTAGACAGCCCGATGTATTTTATAACAGGCATGGCGAGTTTTTTGAAGTTGTAATTTTTTTGTCAAAGTTTTTCTGAAAATGAAGAAATGGAAAACATTTTCACTATTTTTTTTTTTTTACATACTGTCACCAGTGCAGTACAGCATCATCATATAACTGGCATAGCGGTGTTTAGGGATACTGACTGGTGACAGTATGGAAAAAAAATGGATAAGGTTTTTTACATTTTTTTTTATTATAGTAACATTGTACTACTTTGGGGAAGTGATCAGTATTTTTTTTACACAATTTGCTTATAGCAAAGAATTACTTTGCTATAAACAAGCATTTAGCTGAATGAAATCGATTCATTCAAGGTTTTTTTTTGTGTGATTATCTGTGATTTAGCCACAGCTAATCACATGACACAGCTGGGCTGTGATTGGCCCAGCTTGTGCATGTGATCGCTGTGACCATTTACAGCTAGAAACACTTGTACACAATGGATGGCATGAAAGGAAGCCATCCATTGCATACAACTGTCATGTGACCTGCTGTGATTGGTCACAGAAGGTCACATGGTACTGGCAACGGGGCCGGTACACAGATCTGTCATCAGCCGTGTCCAAGGTACATGGCCGGTAACAGATCGCGTCGCAGCGTGGCCCAGTGGGCATGCACAATGCGCATTCTGGAAAGGATGCCATATGGTGTTCACCCAGAGGGACAAGCTGTTCGCCCGGCCACCATTTGGCTATAGGCTGGGTGGCAACTGGTTAAGTAAAAGCGTGGCGTGAGAAAAATCAATCCTGGTGACTTTAGGTGAGTGACGTATAGGTAGAGCGAGAATGCAATGAGATAGCATTCTGTTAATAGATAGCTCATGAGTTGAAGTAGAAAGCTTAATACAGCATACAGGTGTCAAATACAGAAACATGAACTAGAGTGTTCATTGTTGAAAAGAGGGATAAAAAATTATTGATGTTGCACGACAGTCCTGTTGGAGGTGTGGTGATCTGAAACTTGGCTGTCCTACAGGAATACAAAGAAAAGTCTGTCCTGGGAAATATACTAATAAAGGAGTATTGTTTGGCTTTAACCTGTTTAGAGAATGAACAGAAAAACCTGTGAAGCAGGTGTCTCTAGAAATATGTTTTTAAGCCAGCTATGTACAAACTTGTTCTTTGATTTAACAGTCACTTTTTTTAAGTAGAATTTTGGGCAATTCGAATTAAAGCACATACAAAAGCATCAATAAAACACCTTAAATGGTTGTAAAGTCTCACATATACACACTGAAGTTCTACTGTAATGCATCTGTCACTAGCGTTGAACATCCCCCCAGATAACTGTGTGTGTATATGCAAGCCTTAGACTTTCCTATCAGTGGTTAACTATGATGGTCATACTCTCTTTGTGTGTAGCAAAAATGTTGTCACTTAAAAAAGGGGCTAATTTATAGTGGATAGGAGACACTGCTGTCACTACTACTCCACACCACGACCTGCATTTTGCATCACATTGATATTGTTAAAGGAGAAGTACAGCCAAAGCTCTTTTGGCTTTACTTCTCCTGTGGATCACAAGTGGAGCTCGTTCTGCTCTCTTGTGACCCGTTTTCAGCCAACAGTGGTCTAAAGTCCGCTGTTGGCTGACGTCGCTCAGTCCTTCCAGGCTGGGGAAAGATTCTGACTTTAAAGTCAGGATCCACCCCAGAGTCTGGAGTGGCACCTGGCTCAACCTCTCAGCGAGCTGCTGGGTGCCTGAACCAGTTGCTCCCCCCTCCTGCCTGCACAACCCAGTGCTCCAGTGACTGACAGTCCCCTTCTCTGCTCAGAGCGGCTGTGAGAACTCAGCAGTCATGTGATCACTGAGTTCTCACCCTTAGAGCCGGCATGGGACAGATGCAGCATCGTATAGATGCTGCATCCACCTTGGTAAGTATGATTTTAAAAAGAAAAAAAAAATTACCATACTTCTCTTTTAAAGCCACTATGTACAGCTTGCTGCTCCAATGCTAAATGTTGCAAAGGGAACCCCATGAATGAAGTAAAGTCTGGTAAGAATGAAATAAAGTCTGGTAAAACAACCTTAATGATTGGACTGTTTACTTTTTTTTTTACTTATCAAATTGAATATCACTGCCTGCTCCAGAGTTCCTACGCAAGAAGAATAAATGCACATTGTTAAAGCATACCGCTGTAATTTCAAATGTGTAGTTCATGTTTTTCATTTATTTGTGCTTTGCTTTTATCATATTGCTGCTTTATAAATGGAGCTCTGATTGCATTGCTATTAAAACACTTAGTTTATTAGGCTGCAGTATATACATTTTGCCTTTAGTATCATTATTAAACAATTTCTAAACTGTACGTTTCATATTTGTATCATATTTTTTTTTCCCTGAAACAGTGTACATATTCATTTGTGAAGTGCAGATTGAATGTATCGTATCCTATTCACCATTGCTTGTCTGTTGAAATTAAAAAGCCAGGTATGACTGGACTGCCAACAGCTTGTAATTATCTGACTATCTGTCTATCTTCCGTCCCATCTGCTAAGTTAGTTTCAAGTGAAAACATTACTGACTTGACCATGACGTCCCATGACTTTGCAGTCTCATTACTTATTCCCTTGTTTTGTCACTTTCACTTGCTTGTCCCTTGTTTTCATTTGTCAGAAGTGCCAACAGCACTTAGTTTCTAGCATGCTCTTGGAAGTGAGGAGGACATGCTGATCACACAGCCATCCACTCAAATATCCATACGAATCTTTTCACAAGCAACTCCTGTATGATCAGCTGCTAGCTTAGTCATATGCAATGTATTTGATTCATTACTTTGTTGTCTCGGCCATATGTACTAATTTAGAATCTTTAAAATGCTATGTGAGATATCAGGCTTGGTTTTTCACAAATTCATAAAGCACCATACATTATGAGCTCTAATGTTCCTGGATACATTTGATTTTTATTTTTTTTAACCAAGAGACTTTTATAGGCATTCTCATTTGTGACTGCTGTAAATGTTAGAGTGGATACAGAGTAGTTGTTGATTAAACTACATTTTCTCTAACTATGCTGCAGTGTCATATCCATCACACAAAAGCATAAACATAGCCATTGCTGCCATCAGCATCCTCCTTTCTCCCTTCTATATAGTAATTTTATCCTAACCAGGGTATGATTTTGCTCTCCCATCCCTCATACTTTTTTTTTCAGGACAATTCTTTTTTTTTTTCTACCTTTAGGAGGAACAGAAGTGTTTTGTAGATTTAATATTTACATTGTCAACAGGCTTCCTAACTCTGGCTGTGGTATTCCAAAAAATAGGACAATGCCTTTTTCTGGGTAATAGGGAAATCCAAGCCTAACAGCAGTTTTAAGAGCAGAAAACTCAGGGTTGAAACTTTTCACATTCCTGTTTAAACAAATACATGGTAACTTGTTCTGTTCAAAGTGCTATCAGCACTACAACAAACTGCTCCATACTATTACTTTTAATTGGTATCTGCTTAAAGTGTTAGTAAATACCTCACAACTTTAGCAGCCTGTGACATCCCAGGCACACTGCACTCTGAATGGAAGGGGCTCTCATGTGTGCTGTCCATTCAGAGCTCTGTGCTGTGACTATGACTGCCGTGCACATTATTATTATTCAGGATTTATATAGCGCCAACAGTTTCCGCAGTGCTTTACAAAATGAAGGTAGACATTACAGTTACAATACAATTTGGTAAAAGTGGAAACAAAGGGCCCTGCTCATTAGAGCTTACAATCTAGGAGATGCGTGGGAGTGATGTCATTGTGACTTGTCTTTTTAAATGGCCAGAGCCTGAAAACCTAGAATGAAGACTGGGTGAAGATGGAAGCCTTGTCAGTGGTGAGAGTGCCGCTGGAGGGATCTGTTTCAGAGGTAAGTCTTTTAGAATGTGCTAGTATGTGATGCAAACTTGAACATTGTGCCATTAGCTTTTTTTTTTTTTTTAACAACTTTACTACTGCTTAAAAGGATAAGTTCACCTTTTAACAAACAATAATAAATGCACATTTTTTTTAAGGTAAAAAAAAGTGCATTTATTATTTTTTGTTTCTGGAGCCTCTAAAGCATTGCACCAGCGATCAGTAGATCTCTGGTGCCATGCAGGTCTCCCTCTGACCTGTCACGGTATCTGCTTGCTCGTAAATCCTATACGAGCAAGCAAATACCTACTGACAGGTAGACTCAATGAAGTACCACGGCGCTCCACAGCGCCGTGGTAGTTCATTGGCAACTACAAGCTGACAGCCGCAAAGGATGTTGGAACTTGTAGTGTTCTCATTCACAGAACACTGTGAATGAGTGACACAGGCAGGCAAAATCACGCATGGCCACATTTACAAAAAAATTGTTACAGCTAGCGGGGAGAAGATCCCCCACTAACTATCACAGCAGGGATCAGGGTGCGCAGGGTGATCGTAAAATTTTACACCCTGAATATGGGTGTAACATGTTACAAAAGGTGAACTTAATCTTTAAAATGAATGATAACCTGTAGGTACGTTAATACATATGGTCATAAAAATATTCATGTGAATGGTCAACTGCATGAACGTTTACACACAGTGAATATATACAGTGCTCAGCATAAATTAGTACACCCTTTTTGATCAGTAAGATTTTAAAGTAAGGTTAATATAACTTGGATTACAAAATCTTCAGTTTTGCTCAAATTAATTAATGCAAAAAACAAATACACCCCACAGCAAAAAGTACTACGTCTAGTGTTTTGTATGACCTCTATGATTTGTAAGCACAGTACCAAGTCTTCTAGACCTGGAATGAAAACGTTGGTGACATATTGCTACATCTGTCATTTTCCATTCTTCAAGAACAACCTCTTTTAGAGCCTGAATGGAAAGTGATGCTCAACTTGTCTACTGAGAATTCCCCATAGTTGTTCTATTGGGTTCAGATCAGGAGACATACTTGGCCATTCAATCACATTCACCCTGTTCTTCAGAAATGCAACAGTGGCCTTAGACGTGTGTTTTGGATCATTGTCATGTTGGAAAAGTACATGACGACCAAGAACACAGAGTGATGGTAGCATCTTCTCTTTCAATCTAGAGCAGTACATCTGTGAATTCATGATACCATCAATAAAGTGCAGCTTCCCAACACCAGCAACACTCATGCAGCCCCACAGAAGGACACTGCCACCACCATGTTTCACTGTAGGCACCATGCATTTTTCTTTGTGCTCACCTTTGTGACACCATACAGTTTTGGAGCCATCAGTTCCAAAAACATTTATCTTGGTCTCATCACTCCAGAGTAGAGTCCCAGTAGTCTTCTTTTCTTTCAGCATGGGCCCTGGCGAATTCTAGGTGGGCATTTTTGTGTGTGGGCTTTAAGAGGGGCTTTTTTTATGGACAACACCCATGCATGCCATTTCTCTGCAGTGTGCGCCATATTGTGTCACTGGAAACAATCATCCCTGTTTTGGCTTGGTACTTTTTTTTTTTTTTCAGCTAACTGCAGTGAACTTGTATGGCAATTTTCTTCAATCCTCATCAGTAGACACTCCTGTCGAGGTGTTAACTTCGGTGGATGTCTTTGTGAAATGGTTGCAGTTCCATCTTTGTTCAATTTTTGTATCACTTTAGCTACAGTATTCTGACTGATAAGTAAAGCTTTGCTGATCTTCGTGTAGCCTTCACCTTTCTTGTGTAAAGAAATTATTTTCTTTCTCAGGCCCTGTGACATTTCTCTTCCATGTGTTGCCATTACTGACAGCATGAAATGGAAGGGGTTTTCTTTAAGTAACGCCCTTTTATAATCAACTGTGTGCTGGACACCTGTTTATGAATTTTTAATTATGAATAATTAGACTCACCTATAGCTGACTTATTGTTAATTAGGATTTTGTTGTCTAAAATTCAGCTTTGCCCCTAAGACTTTCATTGGGGTGTATTCATTTTTGCCACATGGTCTTGAATGAATTTGTTAGGAAAAATACTTTGTGCAAATTACCAAATTTTGTTTGCAATCAATGGCCCACATTTGTGGGAGTATTTTGTAGTAAAGTGTCCCATAGAAAATGTTGATTCTGAAAGGAAAGTAAAGGTTTTCTGACAAATATGTCGGGGTGTACCTTTCAATTCAATGATTATTTCTAGCTCAGCAGTGATAAATGCAGTGTATTTACCTTTTTGGTAGTGTCACTATACACTATTCAAGGTGCTATTCGCTTCTGATCCATTTCTAAACTTTCCCCTACATTTTAAATCAATGCACGCTTGCTCTGAATTTATTCATGCTGGTTGTTGAAGATGTAATTTAGACACATCTGTTCAAATATGCATTTCAGATCAACTTTGTGCCGGTTCTAATAATACGGCAGGGTTTTTGACGGGTATTATATCCCTAAAGTACACACCAGATGGCATTTATTAGAGGGTGAATAGAAATGAAGTTAAGGATGCTGAACATTTTGTCTTAAGTCACTCTTCTTTTAGCAGTGAAATAATGATGGGAATATGTAAATGCTTAATTAAAGTCTGCAGAAGTCGTCTGTCTGAATGGGAATTTGTATAGTGAAATCATTCTAGTAACGCATGCATTGTTCCTGAGCATTTCTTTTTTTTTATGAAGTTCCCTATATCATAGAAAAGCTAAAGAGCAACTTGTGGGATCAACAAAGGACCATGGAGCATAAATGCTACAACTCTGTTCTCTATGAAAAGCAGACATATCAATGTTAATCCATTTATTCCTATTTGAACTGGAAAAGATGAACATATCCTCTTATATAATCCATTAGTCACAATAACTGTATAAAATAATAAACAAAGTTGAGTAGCTTACTATTACAAAAGTACTAATCTGTTCGAATTGTACATTACATCTCCATTCCACAGTTCATTTTTGATGATATTATGACCAACCTAGTAACTCCAGACAACAATAAAGCCCATACTAAGCTGCTAATGCTACAGTGTCTGGAAGGTCTATTAAGTTTACCTTCAAGTGCAACTTCTTTGCAACCATTTCCTGTCTATCGTATTCAGCTCCGGATGGGTTTCCTAATGTCTACTTTGGACCATTCCTGTGTAATTTGTGCTAAAAAAGCCACTTGTAGTTTTCATCAGAAGATTGTGTGACAGTGACATCAAAGGGGCACAATTAGGAAACGTAGTGTCACCCTATAATAGAGCGTACCTGAACAATGACCATCATGGCAGGATCCCCATTATTTTAACAAAAGCTCGAGATTTAAAAATATTGAAGATACATTTTAAATCACAATACCATGTTAAAGCTTTCAAGAGATTTTAGTAATTCAGTTTTCATATATATTTTGTTTCAAGGGGCTCAAGATTAGTCTTTCTAGTATTGTCAAGACAGCAGTCTTTCTAATGTGAAAACTTTCTAATGTTGGTTGTCTAACATGAAAAGTCTTAAAGTGACACTAAACAATATCTACATCTTCCAAAACTAATCTTTGCACATCCATTGCTTAATAGCCCTGTATTCCATTTAGCATTCAATCTTACTGTGTTTTTCTGCCTCCTTGTAATGTTTTCTATGAGCTTCTGAAACTCTATTTCCTCATTTCTGTTTGTTTGGAACAAGCAATGCACATTAGTAGTGGTCATGTACACTGCACTGTGGAGTGTCGGCGATGCTCTGACCACTGTCACTTAATCAGAAGCCAGTCCCAAGGGCTACTGAACTTTTATTTCAGACCGAGAGCTGTCTTTGACAGCTTGGTCTTTGTGCAGTGAGCATGCTCTGAGCACATAAACATTGTCTCCCAACCGCACATATGCATGGCATGTGCATGTGAAGGCCCACCCTTTGTCCACCACACATATAGTACCTATACATGTTAGGTAGTCAGACATAGGTTATGTATGTAAACTGTATGTTTAAGTTAATGTTTACAAAATGTACACTTTGCACTTCAAATTCTTTACAGTATTATTATATGTATTTGGTGGGTAAACTGGCTGAGTAGCGGGGCAGACCAAACCAAACCTGACCATAAATTAAAAAAAAAAAATGCTGAAAAAGCTGTTTTATATTCTCATGTAACATCAGTACCTTTGTGAATGTTCCAGCCTGTTAATCAAAAAGGGCAGGTCTGCTGCAGATTCTAATTTTCATGGCTTTTTTTTAGTTTTTTAAATTGAATTACCAAGTTGCATTTAAATGTGTTGTATTCTCAGTTTTTTTTTTTTTTGCAAAGTAAAATGAGTCATACATATGAAATGCATGTTATGTACTAGAAATATCATGCAAACATTAAATAGTAACAAAAGCATAGAAGATATGAAACACTGATAATTCAGTAATATAGATGAAGGAAGTGTGTCAAAAATTGTCTCTTGTATGCCCTCTTCCATGCTGGCTTGTTAATAAGTATAAACCGGGACTCTGCAATTGTGAGCGTAATGCTCCATTTGCTGGTGTTGAATTTTTAAATATCAGTAAGTTATGCTTCTGTTATAAATGTCACAGTTTCTGTTGCCCACTGGAATTCTATATTATAAGAATTGAATGAATTAAGACTGGGTGTTAAATTTCAACTTACATTTTAAAGGCCATTTGATAATTTGGACATAAGATTCCAGGAAATTATCTTGAATTCTATTCTACCTTTCTTATATTTATGCCAGATCAGGTTCACTTTAATGTGATAAATATTTCCGAGACTACGTCATTTTAATGTGAGCCCAACCTAATTAATCCCAGGTAACATCCTAATAGTAGTGTACTATCTTTGAGGTTGAATTTATGCTTTTGGCCACCCTGGCTAGGCTAGCCTAAGTGCACTAACAACATTAGACATAAGCATTCCAGAGCTGAAAAAGGACAACCAATTGTCCTACTTTACTAGGTGTAAAGCTCCAAAGTACCCATAAGGCACAATTTACGGATTCAGTTACCCTCGATGTAAATCTTTGGAACCATACCGGAAATGCTTAACAACAGGGTCAGCCTGTAATATTTTTTTTTTCAGTCACTGAATCCTGCTTTTGCCACGTACTTTAGTATGTAGTGCAATGAGATGTCAATTCCTATGCCACCCAGTCTCTGAAGACCCCTTCGGGGGTATGCACACCATAATGACATCAGCATCACAAGACAGTGTTTACTTGTACCTTTTACATACTGGTTCCTGGCTACACAAATCTTATTTCTTGGACAGGTAGTAGATACTTTACTATATCCTTTTATCCTACAAGACACACCACAGTGCTAAGCACACAAATTCTATTCTGGATTAAGCTAACTGTGCCTTATATAATGGCCCAACTCAGAGAAGCTTTTAATGCCTTGTACCCTTTGAAATGGGTGTTCAAAAGGAAATGGACTGTTCCCACAGTGGATCCAGCCATTCTCACAATAAATAATAAATCCTTTGTGTCCATTTCTGGTATTCCCTCTTGTAAGGATTCAGTTGATGGAGCCTCTTTTAAAGTCCTCCTTTGCCTTGGCATAACTAACCCTGCACCTGGCTATCGTCAACTTGCTCTTCTGTGAAGCTGCCATAGAGAATGTAATTAAATTTCTGGTTGGCAGTGCACCCATGTGAAAGATGCCTTTTGCACACACTTTTGAAGTTGAGCTCCTATTTGGAAGTTCTCTTGAGGAATACACTGAGGTAGCAGGCCCCTCACCTCTAAGCCCACCGGACCTGCTCAGAAACCTTCTTCACATTATAAATTGCCCCAACCCTTTACAAACAAAATAAAAAAGAAGGGATATCTATTAAAAGAGAAGTTTGGTTTTTTTTTTTTCCCCAAATCATATTTTCCATGGTGGATGCAGCATCAGTCCAATGCTGCATCTGTCCCTCGCTGGTTCTAAGTGTGAGAACTGAGCAATCACATGATCACAGTTCTCAGTCACTCTGAGCAGAGAGTGGTAACTGTCAGTCACTGCTACCTGCTCTGCCCCACCCACTCTCCACTGGAGCGCTAGGCTGTGGAGGGGGAGGGAGTGGCTGGCTCAGGCTCCCATCGTCTGAGAGACTGAGCCAGGTGGCGCTCCAGACTCTAGGGTGGATCCCGTCTCTAAAGTCAGGATCTTTCCCCAGTCTTGACCAGTTGAGTGACGTCAGTCGCAGTGGGCTTCAGCCTGCTGTCAGCTGAAAACGGGTCACAGGAGTGCAGAACGAACTGCACTCCTGTGATCCACAGGGGAAGTGCAGCCAAAAGAGCTGTACTTCTCCTTTACTCTTTGCTCCTTGTTCTTTCTTCACAAGACAGAGTATTTTTTTCTTACATCTCCTTGTAGCTTGCATTTACCATGTGTAGATATCTCCTTCCCTTCTAGAATTTCAAGAATTTTCTAAATCTTGCATAGTTACCCCTATCTGTTCAACAATGCATGCTGCTTCATTCTTCCAAGAATATCCACTCTATTTACTGCAATAACCAACTTCCTGGCTGGGCTCCTATAGACATTTCACGAAGTCTTCCAGTCTTTTGCTTGGTCTTCAATAGACATATCACTCTACATTTTTAAATAAGAGATCCTCTAACTTTAATAGCAGCATACTTCAGTGTAGTTTTTACATTGCTGAACTTCCAACATCTTGTGGTGCCATATCATTAGATCCTTAACCAGACCCTGAGCTTTCATATACCAGGTTGCCTTGGAGACCTTTTTCTAAAAAAAAATCCTCCTGAGCCAGTTCTTTGGCCATGGATCCAAACACTGATGTTCTCACTTCCCCCTGCGAGTGACACCATACCCTTCTCGAGTATCTCCCCTGACCTTGTCCTACTTAAAGTATCTGGGTCTTCAATTATGTGGTTATTCTTCAGACTCTTCTCTAGAGATCTTTCAGCATCACTATTCCCCTTTGTTAGTTAGGCACATTCCGACCTTTAGGCTGCATGCTCTTCCCTCTCTCAGATTGCTGTCATCTTAGTTTGTAATTTATTGTGCGAGTTAGTTTTCACCTAGTGTGATGATAATAGAACCTTATCCTAGAAATTGCCTTAATTTCTTATTCGGCAACTTTTTCCATTGGACTTGAAAGACATCTAGCCCTTGCTACCTGGCAGATCTTTGTGCTAAACCTTACACTAAATGTCCTCTTACTAATGTGCCCCTCAGGAGTCTTTCAAAGGTTCACCTGCCTATAGAGAGCTTTTCCTTGCGCTAAAAGGAGCCATTCTATTATAAAGGGAATTTGTAAGTGAACCTTCTCTCTGTTACCCCTAACAGCAGAAGTGCTGCTTTGGTTCCTCCTGTGTTCTACCCAGGGCCCCTTCCTTTTCTTGCACTACATAGAAGCAAATTTGCAGGAAGCAAGTCCTCCTTTCTTCCCCAGAGCTTTTTTTTTATCACCTTCATGGGAATGTCATTCTCCCTCTTTCCTGCCACAAGGAAATCTCAAATACCTACCGCACGTCTTATGGATACTGTCCTGACTATCATCCATGGCTACCTGCCACGTATTATTTTGCTAAATGACCCCTCTCTCATTTCTCGCAGGGTGGCCCCTCTAGGGGATTCCTCCCTCCCCATCTAGCTTGGTGTTAATTTACCTCTCTTTAATGCTTCTGCCCTCAGAGTCGCTCTTACCTTGCATGCACCCATTGCCCATAGAGGATGGGTTTCTTGGGTCCTTTACTGCAAATAGGATCAGTGCTTCTTAAGGATCTCAGGGCCACTGCCTGTTCTTTTGTTTACATATTCTAAAACCTTTTCTTGAGAGTTGTTTGTGTCCTGCTGATCCATGTTTTGGCTACAAGGTGCTTCTGTCCCTCTGTTTATTTTCATTGACCCTTCTTTGTTCTTTCTGTGGTCCTGCTGCTGCAATTTTGACTGTTTTGTAGCCCACCCCTTAATGTCCCATCGTCTAAGGAATCAACTCCTTTGCCCTGTACCATTCAATTAGGAAAATAGAAATTTTGATTTGCCTGTAAATTCATATCTTAGACTACAGTACAGGATACAAGGCCCTACCTTCTTTCTGTGGTATCTTTTCTGCTTGTATGGATACACTGGGAACTGTTCTCAGTAAAGATTTTGCCAGTGTCTAATCACCTGAAGGTAGTGGCATTTAACCCATGGTCTAACAATCAACTTTGTTCTGTGTTTGATGCCAAGATATAGAGGTATGTCAAAATTCCTAATTTTTTAGTTTTAGATAGAGTGGAGTGGGATTAGAAGACCTGCTAGGGAACCTCTCTATTTGTCCTGTTTTTGGCAAACAGGACAAAATGATGACAAATAATAAAGAGCGAAAGAAAATCCCAAATTTTGTGTTGTCACCAGAACAGGAATAGAGGGGAAATCTTCCAATGGGGACACTAGTGCTGGAGACAACCACAGTGATTCCCTCACACTCGAGGGTTTTTCTCTCACTTAGATTTTAGCATTGGGACAGGAAGTGAAAGGGAGTCTCACTAATGGAAAGCAGATGGAAAATAAATGAATAAACCAGAAAGGGTTTGTAACCATCTTATACTCCATCCATAATGGGGAAACAGTTCTGGCTTTAGTTCTGCTTTACTTTTTACTTTTATTAAAGTTCTACTTTAATAAAAATTGGTGGGCACTTTTGTGCACTTTCACAAATACATAACAAAAATGCTTGATGTCAACAATCATTTCTTTAATGGGTCCTGTGTACATATATTTACTGTCAGGAAGTGCATTTTTAAAAAGCATTGCATGTTCACTGACAGGATAAGAAAAGTACTCATATTTTGCATGTTTTAGCGAAATATGCCATAATCATGAATATGATAATGAATGCAATGTGCACATTTAGAAAATGTGATTTATTTTTCTTTTTTACGTGTTTTGAATGTCGTACAGTACCATTTAATCTTTGAAGATTTCGGGAGGTTCCTTTTTTGGATGGCATGTCCCTAAAGCACACAGATATGAAGAGGGCTTTAAACTAGTCATGTCTGAAAAGCTCCAAGTTGCGGTTGAGAAGGCATATTCCTGCTCCTCCTGTATGAGCTCCCAGACACTGCTCAGACTTGGCTTCTGACATCAAGGTTTACATCACAATGAAGCTTAGATACACCTTTATTGCATGACTAAATGCAATAAAGGTGCCTCCTCCTCTAGTCGACTGCATTGCATTTTTGGAAGCAGGGATGTCAAGAATTTGACCTTGTAGAAAGCAGACCACTGATCTGAAGAAAGGGGAAGTTTTCACCTAGGAGAAATGTGCTAGGCCCTGCTTTCTCAACTACAGCTTGCCTTTACAGGTTTTTATGTGATATGTGTGCCTTTTAAAAATTGTATTCCTTTGCTCTTTAATAATTTAAGTTTATAATAATAATAAAGTGTAAGTCTTTTTTTGTGTTCTAAAAGACTGCGGCTGATGTCGAGCAATTAAGTAATTTTAAACATAAAAGATTTAAAGTTAAATGCCCATAAGAAAGAAGCTGTAACACAGTTACATATAGCAAATGTGGCTTAGTTTATTCATAGCGTTTGTGTTTGTATGAGAGAGCTCAGATGTTCTGAATGTGAATCACTTTTTTTCCCCTTTCCAATATCCACATAAACTTGCATACATGTATTCTGTGAGTTCATGGAAATTTGTTTCCATGTATTAACATAGTAACATGTTTCCAGCTTGCCATATGTAGCTTTTTGCATAGTACTGTCAAGAGCTTGCTTGTTGTTGCAAATTAAAAGGTGAACTAACACCCTAAACCCAAACCTACCCTCTTACCACCTACGCATCTCCCTGATCTTACTTCAACACTATCTGTGCTTTGCTATGGGAGACTAACACTTCCAAATTGTAGCACTACCATTCAGGCTCTGTGGCCTGAGTGCATGCCCTGCTTCTGGCTCTTCTAGGAACCCAGAGCATTCCATGTCACAGGTTACCTGGACTACCTTCTAGTGAGGACTCCTCAGCCAACACCTTGGCTGCAACATCCAGGGGACCATTCAGTTTCTTCAAACCTTTGTCTGGATAATGGACTTTTCAAAGTCTGCTCTCCAGCCCTCATAACACCGGCCCTCCTTTCTGCAAGAGAGTTAGGGTAAAATTGCACAATGCCACTACACAAACCATCAGGAGGGCACCAGAAGTCAAACAGCCCCATAAGAAATAAGTCTTATATTCTCCTTGGCGGAAACTCAGATTCCAGTTCTCTGTCATGCACTTATTTGGAGTGGACAATTGGCAGGCAGACTTTCTAAGCTGTCAATGTGTAGACCTTAGGGAGTGATCCAGAAGAACATTGTACACAGACCTACTCAGATCTTGGCCTTATCCAAACAGACCAGACTTGCTGGCCCAAGGCACCCTATTCTATCATACTTTATTTTTAAATCCGAAAGGATAAGGGTATTTCTGACTCGGAGCACATCCCATAGTCTA
The DNA here is from genome assembly GCF_062004578.1 of Staurois parvus. Classification (NCBI taxonomy): domain Eukaryota; kingdom Metazoa; phylum Chordata; class Amphibia; order Anura; family Ranidae; genus Staurois; species Staurois parvus. Next base: position 15,323,588 of record NW_028318083.1, on the reverse strand, counting down.
TGAATACAAGTTCTGTGTCTTGTACTGAAGAATTAAGGTAATTGGAATTTTGACTTAACAGTTAATCCCTTATCATGTAGTATAATACAGACCCTCCCCTCTGTGTTTTGATCATCCCTTATTGCTTGCTAAGAACCTGGGTCTTCACAGAGTGGATGGTGTTATATAGTGCATTCTAGGGGTGTTTTTTTTTTTTTATTTTGCCAGTGTTCAGTGACCTGCAGTTATCATTTATATGACACATGGTCTATGAATACAAGTCCTATACTGAACTCCAGGAGCTTACAGATAAGTCAAAATTCCTTGTAGTCATTTACACATTGAATTTTAGTTGTTGCTAGCCTACTTATACTAATCTGAACAATCTTGGAAGTTTCTAAATTCACTGAAAAATCTGATGTTTATTTCCTTGAATTCCATGACACATATTCACTATGTTTTGTGAGTATGTTCTGCTGTCGACACTACAGATGTGCTAAGAGCATAAGTTTCAGGAAGCAGAATAAGTACAGGAATCAATGCTTGCAGGCAGCAATGTACCGTGTGATATGTAGTCCTTGAAATTTTAAAGCAGACCAAAGGAATAAGAAGAGGCTCTGCAAAGCATTCAGAGGATCCAAGAAATTGAAAGGGATGGTGAACAGGCAGGCAGAATTCACAACATGAAAGGAGATTTCTCAAGTGAGCTTATTTTGGATTGTCAAAATAATTATTGTTTGTATTGCTATTACACTACTGATTTAAAAAATGAAAGTGTATACTGTAGCATAGAACCCTTTTTCAGCAGGAGGTTTTACACACAGTTGTAGATGCCAGGAGTGTGTGTGTGTGTACATTCCACAAGGCGAAATTTGGCTTTCTAATAAAAGCGATCCAGCAGTAGCATGCAGCCGCTTGATTGCTTTCCGTCACTCCTCCCGCCATGGTTCCCGGGGTCCGTTTTCCCACCTGCAGGCCCACATAGTGGGTGTTACTGGATGGAGGGAAGGGAGACCAGAAAACATCCGTTTGCTGATCTTCCCTAGCTAGAACAAAGCTGAATGTGACATGTGAAATGTCATTTCTGGTTATTAACATCACTTTCCCTGACCCTTGAGAACCTAATGGAGCTCATGCTAATTTATTGCTTGATATGTTGGATACCTATTTACTCCGCGCAGCCTCACCTCTATTATATTTTACTGAAACTGGGTAATATAATGTGTAATATTAACTTGAATAACTGTTAGGAATGGACTTGCCAGTAGTGGTGGGACTCACCTGCCTTGTGGGCTGCAGTACCAGGGCTGGCCAGCGGGTGCTCCCAGCAATCAGAGACTCAACCCTGCAGTCAGCCAAACACCTGAAACTGCTTATGCAGGTGTATTTAAGTGATGGCCAGACCTGCAGTCTTTGCCTTGGTGTGTGTGTTTTTCCTGGGCCCTGTATCTTGTAATCCTGCATTCTTGTTCCTGTTCCTGTGTTCCTGCTAGTACGTTTCCTTGTTGCCAAACTCTACCTGTTCTGATTACGCTGACCCTCTCCTGCTCTGACCCCGGCTCGTTCCTGACCATCCCTCTGCCTGACCCTCTGTACCACGCTGCCCGCTACCTGCTGAACCTGGCTTGTGACCCCGACCATTCTCCACTTGCTCCCCCTGTACCTACCTGCCCGATTGTTATTGACCCGGCCTGCCTGACGACGCTTGCATTGTATGTACTGTTATCTGTGGGTGGTTGGTTTGGTTTGTTTGCACTGTGTTATGTTTTAGTATTGCACTGCGTTTATGTTTGTATTGTTAGTGTTAATAAATTATATTGTTTATAACATATCTGAAGTCTGCGTTTCCCTGCGTCAGTCACATACCTCTGGTCATACCCGGGAGCCCTGACAATAACTATGTAACGTTTGGGAGTTTTAACTAATCTTCAGGCCTAAAATGATTTTTTAAATGTGGAAAAAGCTGCTCTGACAGCGAAAGTGTTAAGGCTGACCTCCAGCCTCCCCTTCAATCGTGAACAGTTGTACAAGTGCCTCTCCTGTATTGAAAATGCTTACTCTGATTTCACTGTACACTGAACTACTCAAAGTGTGCATTAGAAACTATAACAAGTCATATAGAGCCTGCCTTTACTGGCTGGAGGACATCCAGCATCATCTAGTAGTTAGTTTCCTCCCCAGTCTTAAAGTCCCTGGCCCCACTTTCATTTACTGCATTTCAGTTCCTTCAATCGTGGAGGGTTAGTATCACAGGTGGGTGTTACTTGGGGTAGATTGCATGCAAATACACCCTTCCTAGGACAACTAAACTCTCCCTATGAGACAGGAACAGAGCATTGTCACCCTATAACAGGAGGTGCCTGAGCAAAGACCTTCTCAGCATGATCACCAGGTATTATTTTAACTGCAGATGTACTGCTACAGGACAACACGGCTGTGCAAAATCACGTGTGTGTGTGTGTGTATGTATATGTATGTATATATATATATGTGTATGTGTGTGTGTGATTTGCATTTCTGGGTAGAGGGCGCGCTATTGGCTGCTGGGGATGTCAGTCACCAGTCTCGGCTGGGACTTGGTGATCATTGGCGAAGCTGACAGGGGAGAGACCTGTGTGTAGACAACACAGGTCTCTCTGCTGTCAGCATGGACATACTGCTTTGTATCTCTCTGCTGTCTCCTAAGTTAAACAGCACACAATGTCCAACACAAACAGCACACTGTTTACCCTTTGATCGCCCCAGATGTTAACCCCTTCCTGCCCAGTGTCATTAGTACGGTGTCAGTATTTTTTGTTAGCACTGATCACTGTATTAGTATCACTGGGGATGTCAGTGGCAGTTCGTTCTCAACCAGTGTCAGAATGCCCACCATAGTCCCGCTATAAGTCACTGAACGCTGCCATTACTAGTATAAAAAAATAAATAAATAAAAATTCCAGTATATATATCGCTATTTGGAGACACTATACCTTACACATAAACCAATTTATATACACTTATTGGGATTTTTTTTTCTCTAGCAAAGACATGTATCAGAATACATTTTGGCCTAAATTTATGAAGACATTTTATTTTTTTAAATTTGTTTATTGAACATGTTTTATAGCAAGAAGTCAAAAATATTGTTTGTTTTTCAAAATTGTCTGTCTTTTTTTTGTTTATAGCGCAAAAAATAATAAACAAAGAGGTGATCAAATACCACCTAAAGAAAGCTCTATTTGTGGGAAAAAAATGACAGAAAATTCATTTATGTACAGCATTGCATGACTGCGCAATTGTAAGTTAAAGTAACGCAGCGTCGGATCGCAAAAAATGGCCTGGTCAGGAAGGGGGGTAAATCCTCTGGAGGGCAAGTTGTTAAAGTGACATTAAAAGTTTTGTTTTTTAAATCACAAACATGTCATACTTACCTGCTCTGTGCAATGGTTTTGCACAGAGCAGCCCCAATCCTTTTCTTCTCAGGTCCCCTGCCGTGCTCCTGACTCCTCCCCCAGTACCCACAATATAGGGGCACTGGTGTATGCTCTCCCCCGAGCCCTGCATTCATAAGACACATAGAGCTGTGGCTCGAACTCCCCCCGCCAACTCTCTCCTCATTAGCTCACTGGCTGTGATTGACAACAGTGGGAGCCAATGGCTCCTGTTGCTGTCCCTCAGCCATTGAGGAGGGACCTGGGACAGCCGAGGCCCCTAGACTGCTGGATCAAGAAGGGCCTCAGGTGGGTATTAGGGTGAGCTGTGGGGAGAGAAGTACACAGAAGGTTTTTTACCTTCATGCATAGAATGCTGAAGGTAAAAAAGACTTTCAGCCTTTATAACCACTTTAATGAAAACTGCAGATTTACAAATATTATGAATGACTTTTAAAATTATGAGATTTTAGTGATTAGGTTTACATATACTGTAAGAAAATCTCCATAGTAAGACAAAGATGGCAAGGAAAAAAAGACAGATTTTAACTGTATGATATTAATTTACTTCCTGCAATTGAAAAAAATGAGGTTTGGCTTTAGATCTACTTTAAATAGAAGTAGAGGTCCATCAAGAACCTAGCTAAAGGGTAGCTCATATTTTATGGGGAAAAATATAGCATATACAGTTGCCACAGAAGCCATATTGTAATTTAATGTTATTTAAAAATAGCCTTTCCTTTTCACTCTGCAGCCCCTGCAATTTTTTATAAAATTCAATGCATTATGGCAACCTGGAGGCACTCTGTACACTGTTGGTGTACAGAATTCCCTCAGAAATGTTATTTTGCTGATTGTGTGAAGAACGCTGCACTAAAACACAAATCCAGGTTCAGGCATTATCTACAACAAAATGTCATTTTTCGTGAGATTTTCCCTGAAGCTGGCCATAGATGGGTAGAATTTCCAATGAAAATTCTTGGATAAAGAATGTTCTATGAAAGTTTGTTTTCTCTAATCATTAGAGGGTGCAATTGATATTCTTTTTCAACCACAGTGAGGAAAAAATTGAAAGGTGCAGGATGGAAATTTTTTCTTGATAAAACGAATTTCTAACTGTATATGTGGTTTGCATTCAGTAAAGTTCATTTTTATTCCACAATCAAATGTTAAAAGCAAACAAAGTGTTCTATTGTGTGTGGAAAATTGTAACTATAACCAATAAAAAATATAATTTTTTGATATTCCTCTGAAGACGTGCGGTTGCATGAAAGGCCTAAGGAATCAACACACTGTGACGTTTAGCCACCGGAGCCATTTGCTGGTACGGTGGCCACTTTTACTGGTCAGTGTACCTGTGTTATTGTAACTTGATACTTAATAAATTGATTACCTGTTTGGCAATATTACGCTATGGGCACTTTCTTTGTGGCTCCTTTATGGGGCCTTTAAGTATGCAGACCCTGGGAAGTACTTCACCATCCAGAGGAGGGGAATTCCTGTAATCAGGTGGCTGACCCTGCTGTTCCTTAAAGGAGGCCTCTGGAATATACATCACCCAGTTACTGCTGAGCTGCCCATTCGGAGATGGATGCCCCAGATGCTTACCATGTTACCTTGATGCTCCTGGTCTTGGATATATCGATGCGCATGATCTATGCGCTTCCGGTAAGCGCATAAATTGTTCTTTTGTCCTCTTACTGGGAGCACCGTAAAGAAAGCGACGTTTACTGGCATTATTTCATTGTACTAACTACATATTGAATCTACCTGTGATTTTAATTGTACCTATTTAGCGCTGCACTATATTACTGTTTATTAAAATCTTGAGATTGTCATTCAAATGCTCTTAGAATTTTGGATAATTTTTGAAGAAATTCTATTTGAAATTCTGTCCATCTATGGTCAGCTTAAGGGTAATCACTTCCAAAGGGAAACAGACACAGCAACTTTTCAGAACCCTGAAAGTCATCAGGTGAATATTATCAATTAATGACTTCCTTTCAGAACCCCTCTGCACATAACATGATCTAAAAAAAAAAAAGCTATTTCTTCATAGCAGAAACAGGTAGGAATGTGCAACAAAGTTTGTTAAAATCCTTGCAATATACAGAGGTATTGGGGTTTTTTTAGTTTTTTTCTTTCTTAACAAAATTGGAGTTACACTTTAGCACTGGTGTAATGGAAAGGGGTGTCCTATTTTGGTCCTTGGCACAGAGAATAAAATATGGCTCGTGAATACTATCCTATAGCATATTGTGCATGCCTTATTTATTATGTAAAAGACTGACAGTACTGATTTAATGTATCACAGGAACCAACAAACGCAAAGCCCTTAAATGCTGTGGTTTTTCAATTCATAATGTAATAAATCAATGCCATCTCCAGCTGAATACAGAATAATTTCCCTTTCTTTATAGAACATTAAGCTTTGCCATTTATTCTGTCAATATGACACCAAGCAAAAGTGTTCATTTTGTCTTACCACTTCTACTATATGTTTTCTAAAACACAAAAGCTATTTTGTTAGTATACTTGGGGTTAAAGAAGAACCAAGGCCAACCAATAAAGCTAGACCTAAATTAAAATGACTAAAGATCATACTATTTCTTATAACTACAAACGTCAACATATACTGTATATCTTAAAGTAGTTGTAAAGTAAGTGTGTTTGTGTATATGTATGTGTGTGTATATATATGGACTGATGTGAATGTACAATATACATGTAAAGCGCTGCGTAATTTGCTATATAAGTACCATAAATAAATGTGTGTGTGTGTGTGTGTATATATATATATATATATATATATATATGTATATATGTGTGTGTGTCTATATTATACTTACTGGTATGTATACTAGTATTTATATTGCATAAGTACAGCTTTCGGATATGTTAGAAAAACTAAATCACAAACTGCTGCACAATATGTTATTACATCATTACTATATTATATACAATCTAATTGGCAGGTCCTGAAATAATTCATATGACAGCCAGGTTCTTTAACTATTTCTCTTCATCGAAGGTTTCTTTCTCCCTTGCATTACCTAGGTTTACTACTTTGTCTTCTTTTTTTTTCTCCTGTGACAACTGAATATTTGATTTTTTTTGCTTATCTATTCGAACAGTGAAGATTGTATTACAAAAGCCTTGCTGTATCTTTTGAAATGCATATTTTATTTTTCTAATAAATATTTACATTTAAAAGGGCGCCATCTTTGGCCAGGCACTATCCAGGGTCAGCATCTGTTGTCTGCATTAACTGCTTTACCGAGCAGAAATACTGCTACAGGACGGCAGGGATGCGCAAAATCATGTGTATATATACGTTATTTTGCATTTCCATTCATGGCCCCAGCTGTCAATCACCAGGTTCCGGCCTGTGATTACTCTGCGGCACCCGGTAATTGCCAAGTATTACAGATGTGGGAGAGAAATGTAAACCATACAGTTCTCTCCCCTGTCAGCTCCTGCACACTGCTTTGTATGGCTCTGCTATGCAGAGCCATACAAAGTAGTGTGCTTACAGTGGAAAGCACATGCACAGCCTCATAGTAAAACACATACAGCACATAAGTAACCCAGATGTTAACCCCTTCCTCCCCAGTGCCATTAGTACAGTGTCAGTGCTTTTTATTAGCACTGATCACTGTATTGGTGTCACTGGGGATGCCAGTGACATCAAGTCAGTTCCCCTCAGTGTCAGAATGCCTGCCGCAGTCACACTCTAAGTCACTGATCGCCACCATTACTAGTAAAAAAACAAATTCCAGTATATATACCGCCATTTGTAACCACTATAACTTTCACGTAAACCAATTTACACGTATTGGGATTTTTTTTAGCAAAGACATGTAGCAGAATACATTTTGGCCTAAAATTTTATAACTAAATTTGATTTCTAACATTTTTTTATTGGATATGTTTAATAGCAAAAAGTCAAAAATATTGTTTTGTTCTCAAAATTGTCGGTCTTTTTTGTTTATAGTGTAAAAAAAACCGCAGAGGCGATTAAATACCATAGAAAGAAAGCTCTATTTGTGCGGAACAAAAAGGACGTAAATTTAATTTGGGTGCAGCGTTGCATGACCGCGCAATTGTTAAAGTAACGCAGCGCCTTCAAGCAAAAAATGGCCTGGTCAGGAAGGGGGGTAAATCCTCATGGAAGGCAAGTGGTTAAGATGCTAGCTCAGAGATGACATGGTCATGTAAATCCTGGTGCTTCTACCATTTTTGTTTTCACAAAGCCTAACCAAGATCAGGCCCTGTTACAACCTCTTACCCTGTGACTTTCTTCACAGTTACAGTGGCTTAGTAGCTAGAACGTCTGCCTTGCAGTGCTAGGGTCAACCATGACACTACCTGCATGGACTTAGCATGGGTTTCCTCCCGCATGCCAAAGACTTGCTGGTAAGTAAATTGGGTTCTGTTCCAACAGACCCTAGTATGTGTATGTACTTTATGTACATGAGTTGTAAGTTCCAATGCCACAATCTAATCACCAGGACACTGAGGAAATGCTTCATACTGCAAATGCAGCAGACTGATGACCTCATCTCAGCCTATGCAGAGTCACTAACTAGAACTCAAACACTGTTTTGTGATAGAAACAAATGGCGTTTCTCTGAAATTGATACAGGTGCCACATGGTGTGACACTTCAGGAATTTGTTTATGCAGGCTTGTAAATTTACTGAAAGTTCCACTTTCATTGTACGATGTACATGTATGTTGTAGTACATAAAGTATAAAACAGATCAATTTAATGTAATGGAAAAAATAATTGCTTTGAAAAGGTAAACTTGTATTAAATATACTCAAGTCTTCCTTTCTGTGTGGAAACTAGCAATGGTACTTTTATTGAAAATGTTTTTAACACTTTAATAAATTTGAAGGTACTCAACAGACGACTGCCTAAAAAAATGGGTATACACCTCACCCTACAAGCTCATACTGAGGAATTTTTAAATCAGCCTTTTCCAGTAATGTGAGGGAAATGGGATTCTGTTTCAACACCATCTACTTTTTGGCACTTCTACTGATTATTATTTGTTTCTGTGACAGGATAAGAACAACAAGCAACACATTCTATGTGTTATCTTTAAATGAACACTACTGCTTGAAAGGATTTTGCTTGCATGCTCAGGTGAAATCTGCTGTATGCGGTTTGGAATGAATGGATTTATCATATTAGGCTGTACAGTATCTGGATGTACAGTTGGCCACACGGGCATAAAGGATTTGCATGGTTCTGCCGACTACACTCTCATGTTTTAGATTTGTGATATTTCAAGGTTTTTTTTTTTCCTTTTTCATAAATTTGCAAATATTTCTAAAATGTTACTTTGTCATTATGGGGCACTAAGTGAAGATTAAGAAGAAACAAATTAATTAAAACCAGTGTAGTATCAGGCTGCAACAAAACAGAATTGAAAAAAGAAGGCTGTCTGGATACTTTCTGAATGCACTGTGCATAGAGCTGCATTAGAAGTACAGTAAGTAGGTTGGAATAAAAAGTTGCAATTTTACAGATATTTTGGTCAAGGCTTTATGAGCAGTTTCCATTTTAATACTAACGTTAATTAAAATACTCCAAACTCTTTTAGTTTAAGTTACTCAGTTTGCCTGTGACATTCTGTTTTTTTTAACAGAAGCCTTAATAATAACAAGATTCCTAAAAGCAGGTGGAGTGGCCATGGCATTGTTCTCCTCACTGGTAGTGCTAATGCACTGTTTCTTTTACAGACTGCAAGTATGTATTTATTAGGGGTGAGGAAGCTGTATGAAATATTAGTGTGCACTTCTGAGAGCTGAGTATATTGTCATTTTACAAGTAATGCCAGGGGACTTGGAGAACCGTGGAAGGTGTTAATGAATTACATTTTACCTCCTAGTGCCTCTTCATTTAGCTGCTTCATTGGATGTGGATTTTGTTAAAACTGTTTTTACCAAAGAAAACGTGTGCTGTAATTACAGCTACATGGAGCGAGCTTAACTTTGCCAGATTTCACACTGGATGTAGACATCCCAACTGCTATTGTTTTTACTGAATCACACAGATATTAGTAGCTCCCCTTCGAGACCATTAACTGGTTGTATTTTTAGGTCATACAGACAGATTGAGGGAGAAAACAGAGCTTGGGTATAAATTGGTTGATTATGACCAACAGCTTTCACTTATACTAAACCATAGAAGCAACCCCAGCTTTATTATTATACAATATTTTTACTACCTCTCTTAGAGCCATATTACTACCAACATTCTAAGTTTTCCAGAGAAAATGTTGTGTACTAATTTCTTGTAATACTGTTTTGGATAAATAGGGTATAATGCAATACCCTTGTGGTATATCATGTAACCCTTTTGTTATCAGATGTGTTTTTGCGTGACATGACTCTGGTCTAATGGATTTTTTTTATTTTAAGTGTATTTCCTGTTTCTTGGTTGTAAGGGCTAGAAGGAGATTGCTTCTTATGGCAAAGTAGTATTTTTGAAACATTGCCTTGTCTATGATCATTGTCAATGATAGCAGTCTTTACGTATACCTGGCATCGGATATATTTTTTCATGTTGTATACTCTTTTACACTTTTTTTTTTTTTTTACTTGTCTTTGCTCTTCTTTCTTAGAGGAGTCAATATCTGCTTCCAGGACTGAGATGCTGGCTCATAGATAAGTTGTGTACATATTGGTGCTCTTGCATCTTTTGCAGCAATCGCAAATGACAGACAACAATGCCCGCACCTATCTGTTTGCCACACCTTCTCACCATTTAATTTGTTACATATACATTTTTGCAGTCAGATTGATAGGGAAATCCTTTCCTGTATTTAGCAGAGTGATGAATTCATCATTACCTGAAAACACACCGTCGTGTTGTGGGGTTCAGGACAAGCCCTGTCTTGGACCCTATCTAAAGCACTGGCCAGTGGAAGAACAGGTGTACAGTCTGCTGGTGGTGGTGGAGCCTCTTAATTTTCTTTGGCATGCTCAGTCTCAAATTGAAAATATTTGTAATCCACAGGGAAACCGTGGAAATGCTTCTTATGCAGATTCTCTTGGCAGTAGCACAGTTCCAATGGCAGCAAAACAAGTTCAGTTCAAATAAGGGGTGCCCAAAGGACCTCTCACCACTGATGCTGTGTCCTTAGGCCAACAATCTATCTGATCCCCAGAGGCCAAGTAAGAAGGCATACCACACTCTGGGGCTCTCTAAAGCTTGCACCTGTATCTGAATAAAATTCATAGATCAAACAGCCTCTAATAAAGTAATACGAAACTGATGGCTTCTGGAGTGAGCATGTGATCTGCTCTTTATTAGAAATGAGCAAGCCCCCATGCTTTTGTGTCATTGATTTATTCAGGGATTGCCATTACAGACTCCTGTGTGACTATGAATGGTCAAATGCAGCTTGAAGTTAAATCTCCCCCTATCATAGGGAAAAAAAACAGCAAGCAGTTCAGTAATTTATAATTTGGAACAGGAACACGTTGTAGATGCCATTCAATTTAACTGAATAAAACAAACAAATCCCCTAGCTAGCACCGAATTCAAAATCACCTGATAAAATATTAATAGACTCAGAGTTCTCTGTTGCATACATTTGCAAATATATGGGACCAGTGTGCCACTATTAAAGTGCTTGTACAGATGTATCAGAGAATGCAGTTGATCTTGCCATTTTTTTAATGTTTTTTTTGTCTAAGCACAGGTTAACAAATGTTACAGATCTATTTAAATGCTTGCTGTTATTTAATGTTCTTGCTACCGCAAAGCCAGTTAATTCTAGAAGTGCAGAACATAATCAATCCTGGGCAAATCTAATTACTGTTATAAACTGAACCTTGCCTCTGTAGAGAACGAATACATATTTCTGGTTCTAAAATATATTTTTCTTACCCAAGATTAAGTGCAACAGATACACATTTCATTGAATCTTGTAGCTTCCATAAACTTGTTGCTATGGGAACAGACACTTAATATAAGTCTGTGCTGCCTGTACAGTCTGTATTAAAATCTTTTCACTGTTACCAGTAGTATTATAAAAGTAGTTTAGATAACAGTAAATAACAATATTGTCACACTTAATGATTTTTTTTTTCTCCTCAGTGGTGGCACGTTATGCATCTTGTTAATAAAATCCCCCGAATCCCATTTTATTTCCAGAATGTTTTTCTGTATCAGTGGAATTTCTGGCAGTGGATGTCAGTAGTTCAGTACTTTTTTCTTTTTACATTCATATCCTGGATGCTGTGATTTTATTTATTAGCACTACAATAGAACCTGAATAAATTTACAGACCAGACTAATAAATTGCATCCTTGCTCCACTGGTTCTTCTCATCTTCTGCTCTCATCAGTTTTCTGAATATAGATTACTGTACAGAATGTCATCAAAACGGATCATGTTGAGAAGTTGCAGAAATGTTAATAGGGTTTATAAAATTTAAGTTATTTCTTATAATGTGAATGCCATGTGAAATGGGTGACAACCATTCTGCTTTCTTCTAGTTTTCATCTTAATGTCAGTTTCTAAATATGACTGTTGTCATTTAATAAACACTAAAGCATCAGTTAGGTTATTGTCACTATTTGATATCCATCATAGCCCAAAAATATGAGGTTATTGGTCAAGTCAAATATGCATTACATTATAGGAGGCTGTGATAAATAATCAGCATTGATGTACTTTTGTTTGGATGGTTTTGGCAGACCTGGCTACTTGCTTATAACTTGAATTTATCAAGAAGTGTCCATAAAACGCTAGGAATGAATATGGAGAATACTGAGACTTGTTTGCTTATCTTTGTACACATTGACATACAATGTAGTACATCTATTCGGTTTGCTCATGCTATATGTAATCTAAGCTCAGACAAGCTCAACAATTCTACTTCCCTTTTCCCCTCCTTTATTGTCTATTAGAATATGAGTGCACTGAGATGTAAAACACCTCACTGACCATATTGTTAATCTTGCAGATTTTCTCTGCTTAGATCTTTTAAACAGCAAAGTATGAGTGGCAGAATGGATGTTTGCTATTTCTTCTCACCCATCCCTGTGCTTTGTGTGGGTTTCAATATTTAGCTTGGATTCCCCCCAGAATGATAGTAAAACACAGTTTTTTTTCTTTAAAGCATACAATAAGAGATGATATTGCAGATTTGTGTGAAGAAAATGGAAATTTGAGGTGCTGACAATAAGAACAATCAGATACCCAATATAATTTTTCAGCGTGAACCATAAAAATATCTAGTAAATTATAAATCACCTGCAGGAGGCACAACTCTGTTTTTCCTGTATGTATTGGCCTACAACATGCCACATGTCACTGATCTTATTGATGATTTAATGGAAATTGTTTACCTTCCTTATTCCAGCATTGATTTAGTTTTTGGTTTCCCCTTTTTCTCCTGGTTCCTCAGATACTTTGTTTTAAATATAATACTGGAAATTGTATTCATTGCAGATTTTTCTGCACAATGTAACTGCAGGTTAGGCAGTCACAAAACGTATTTCAGTGGACATGACAATGCAACCAACTATGTTCCATGTTTGTGGAATAAACAAATAGTATAAGAAAGTAACAAGTATGTACTGAATGTAAAACTGTGGAATTGATTTACTAAAACTGGAGAGTGCAAAATCTAGTGGAGCCCTGCAAAGAAACCAACCGCCTTCTAGTTTTTATTTAGTCAAAGCTTACTTGAGCAGGCTTTAGTTAGAAGCTGATTGGCTACCATGCATAGCTGCACCAAATTTTGCATTCTCCAATTTTAGTAAATTAACCCCTGTGTGTAAACACTAAAAACCAGTCCCTGGAACAGGAGGTCCTCCCATAGAGTCAACTACCATGGCAGCATACCACAGACAACGAGACCAGTTGGGAACCATTAGAATCACTGGAAGTCTTTCGGCCTCCATCCTGTGCAGCAGATGAAGAATCGGCCTGAGAGGATGAAAAGCATAAATGAGATGGTACTGACTTCAAGCCTAGGACTTCTCCCCAGCCCCACTGTCTGGCATCTGTCACGACCCCTGTCCAGCAAAGTGGAAGAAAATACTTCCTGGCCCTTAGGGACAGAGACCGTAGCACCATAAGAAGGAGACCCTTGATGACCAGTCCAGGGGAATCTTGTCACTGGACCAAGTGTCCACATTGGGAGACTTTCTATTTCCACTCTGTTCTTGTTTAGTGACAACTAAAATTTTTTAGTCATCAAGACAAATGGATGAAGCTCCCCAGCAAGGACAAAGACAGCAGAAAAAAAAATTAGACTGGATTTTACTATTGCCTACTATATTCAAAAATAGAAAAATGTATTTAATAACACTTTTATCCCCTTTGCTGATTACATCTAGCATAGCAAGATCATAACCTTTTATGTCACACAGTATTTAGGCAACTGTTTCTAAAACCTATGTTTTCAGTTAAAAAAAAAAAATCACTAAAGTAATATTAGTGCAGGCAAACACAATATGATCATCTACATTTTCTTGTAATACAAAAGAAGAGATAGTGTCAAGTTAATAGAAACCACATATGTTAAAACTCAATTTGCATGCACATTTACAGCTAGAAAGAATGTTAACAAGTGCAATTCTTGGGCTGGGCTTTCTTATTTAAAAATTCCAAGTTTATGGTTTAAAATAGAATCAAGTTGGAGTTTTTCTTTGGTAAATGCTTATTTTTAAAATATAATTATATTTTTTTAACATAGTAACACATCAACTTATAAACATTCAAAACTAATCAAAATAAAATACCATTTGTTTCTCTTTATGAGCACTCTATGAACAGTTTATTTTAACAAAGGAAATTCAAACTGAAAGGCTTCAAGTAATATACTGCATGAAGAAATGGCACTACAGCATATTGATTGATCTTGATAAAAAGATCAAAAAGAACATTTCATTCTAAAATCAATGAGGATTGCTGCTATAAATCGGCAAATTCTAGTTGTGCTAAGACGTCAAGTCTTATGTATAAAAACTTAAACCGTTTGTTGCCCTTAGTAACCAGTTAACTTTTTCCACTCATTTTCTGACCTTCAGTTTCTGAAATGATATACTTTGTGATAAACTAAACTTCAACTCCATCTGTTTTGTAAAGAAATTGATCATTCTACAACCACTGGGCATTGCTCGGATTCTGCCATCTGTGTTAGCATGTAAGATCAAGACCTTTTGTTGTCTAAAATGTTTATAATGAAAAGGGGCAACAATCAAGCTGGAAGATGCAGCCACTAACAAATGTCACTAACACTGCTGATTGCTTTGTGTAATTACAATATTTCACTGCTACCCTTTTAACAAATGGCTTATACCTGATTGCCCTTTGCCTCTTCCAAGGCTGCTTGATTGCTTCCATATTACTGTTGAGTTATATCAAAACTTCTTATGAAATGCTTTTTCTTGGCATTGTATATCACATTATTGGACGGATTACATTTGATCCGTCTGATATATTCAGGGCAAGCTTCTTTGGCATTTTTCATTTAGTTTAATATGGTGGAATCATTACAGCTGTAAAGAGATCATGTAAAATGTTAAAAAAGAGTCCCTTTAACACAAACCATTGCACACAGGAGAAAAAAAATTGAAACCTCAGATTAAAGCAGCAATTCATCTTTTGGCGCCATTAAATGTAAGACATGACAGCACTGTTAATTAGAAGCACACATGAAAAAGCAAAGATATAAAATCATTACTGGCTGCAGACAGCACCTGCATTTCCTGTACAGAGTGCCTGCTCTGGGCCCTGACTAAGTACCAATGAGAATATATTGTGAACCTAACTACATTATGATCTGATGATATATAGTTAACTCTTGGGGCATGCATGTGCCTATGCCAGGCATTATTCATATATGTAATTCAAACTAACCCTTAAGCTCACCGCACACGATTAATCCGACTAGTCCATCATCTTTAGCTGTATCAACAAATACGAAGTCAACAGGCCTGCCTAACTGGATACAAGTTGATTAGTAGGTCTTCATACTACATAGTTTTGGTGAATCTAAAGAGATTGCACACAAATTGTATAGTCAGATTGTAACTTGTATGGTGAGCTTTAGACTAAATAATTTTTTTTGTTTGTTTTTACTTCCACTAATGCTGAGACATTCTTTATACTTTTGACACCAATACATTTTTTTCACTGCCCCTGGCCATAGTCCAGCCCCGGAACAATTTGACACCGTAAATAGCCCTTTGCTTAAAAGGTTTGAGAGACATGCTTGTAGGACCTATTCATGCCTTTATGGTGTGTTGCAGGAACTTGCATGTTAACACACTGCACATTAACTTGTGTTGTGGTACGTGTTGTGGTGCCATTAATTTTGAATCAAGGTGATACAGCTTCAACCCATATGCATTACAAGGCACTACAATGCACAGTAACACACTGCCATGTGCTATGGTACACTACATTGCCAAAAAATGGCTCATGTCTGTTTTCGTAAGGATGTTTTGCTGCGTTGTCAGCCCAGTTATTTAAATGGTCAGTCTTAATGCAATGCATGTTAGTGTATGGTAAAACCTGTATACAAATTCACTGTCTGCTGCCTAAACTTGAATATATCACTTCTCCATTTCATTCTATACTTGTATAAAACTTTGCAGTGTTTTCATACATTAAAATCAATGCCGTGTCAGGTGTTATATTGAATGTTCTTGAAGTGAAGTGTAAAGAAAGTGTTTTTTTTTCTCCTTCCTGGTAGTGAGGTGGTTAATGTAATGATAATCTTAGGCCTCTGGGAAATTTGTTGTAGAATGTGAAATCTCTAGACTACAGTTTAACATGTTTTTTTTCCATCTGTTTTGTAGAGTGCCCGGAATTACAATTGCTACGGACATCATCTGTGGCTTTCCTGGAGAGAAGGATGAAGATTTTAAGGAGACGTTAAAGCTAGTTGAAGAATACCGATTCCCTAGCCTCTTCATTAATCAGTTTTACCCACGCCCAGGGACCCCAGCTGCGAAAATGGTGCAGGTTCCAGCTCATGTGGTAAGCCTATCTTATCCCATTTTAAAGTTTTGTAGCTTTTAAAGCATTTCTTGAATAGTTGATTTCAAGAAGGTGCTTTTTGACAGCTGTGGCGTTATAAGATGTGCCCTACCCATACCCATAGGATACTGATTAGTTTTAAGATACATTTCTGACTAAAATACAAATCTAAGTAATACTATACTAATACTGAAATTCTAATGTTCTAGTATACGTCACTTGTGTGCACCAGATTAAGAACTGGCATAGCTCAAAAACAAATGTGGGCCTTAACACAAGACTAGTGTCAAAGATATTTTTTTCTTTTGGAAGTGAACCTGAACTTAAATAGGTAAGATTTTTTTACGGAACATTTATTAATGTGAATTGTGCCTAAACTGTACCTAAAACATCTTACGTTTGCCTGGAATTCTTCCAGAATAATGGCAGGGCCCTTCCTGTGTCTTGAAATTCCTGTCCCTACAGGCTCAAAGCTGTGTATCTGTCGTTTCAGATCATCTGAGTCAGTGTTGAGACCAGGACCAGTAAATTCTTCCAAAACATTACATGATTCAACAGTAAAAAAAAGTTTTTACTCCTACAATAAAAGTATGGCAATGCATATGTATTTAAAACACAGCAGAACATATCAAATTGAAGCATACTACATTTTATACCAGCGTAATGCACAGGACACTGTGGGGGGAATCTACTGCAACCAGGGCAAACCGAATCTGGAGCAGCTGCGCACAGTAACTAATCAGCTTCTAGCTTCAGATGCGTTCAGTTAAGTTTTAAAAAATTTAAGTTAGAAGTTGATTGGTTGCCATGCCCAGCTGCTTCATATTCTGGCTGATCCAGTTTTAGTAAATTCCTTTCCATGTGTTGTACTGACGTGCTTTGCACTGCACATATATTTTTAATGTACTTTGGAGTGTCAATGATGTGAATGCCACCACAGCATTGCCTAGACCAGGGGTGTCCAGCCTTTTGACTTTATCTGGACCACATTGGAAGCTGAGGAATGGGCTTGGGCCACAGATGAAATACACTAACAATAAGGATAACTGATTAGCAGAAAAAGTCGGGCAGATCACAAGTTAACGATCACTGACAATGTCAATGTACCTATCGGAGTAATAAACCTTCATCTTTTTTGTAATATTTTTTATCATAAAAGTAAAAGTGGGTAGTATAAAAGCCAATAATAATCCAAAATAATATTTTACAGTGTTTTTGATAAACTGACCCATCAATATCTGGTGCGATATATGTAGTAGCAATTCTCAATTAATTCTCCAGGTGCTCATCGAATATTTTGGTGCTAATGTTGCCCTTTCTGTGCTTTATCTTGAACATAGTTTCTCACAAATATAGGTGCTGCTGAAAACTGATGACATGAATAAGAAGTGATTGTGAAGAGTGAGATATTTTTCTTTGACAAGATAAAACTTTTAAGTAAAGAGACACTCTCAAATTTTTCTTTGGCTGCATGTGTATGCTCCCAAAATGTGTTCTGATCTTCTGCACACTGGAACCAAAACACGGTAGTGCAGGAGGCATTCCAATACATATGTTCTTAGAAGCTGATAGATGCAATAATGCCTGACATGTATTAGTTTTGTTCTGCAGGTTGACCTTGCTTTTCACTTCACCTTAAAAATGTAGTCAGGATTCATTCGCACTCTTCCTGTGAATATATACGAGAACCCAAGTGAAGGCTGCCACTTTAAGCTGTGAGAGGCAGCCCCATTGAAAGCATTGGGAGGCTTTTGGCTCTTGCAGCTAATTGCACCCACCTGCAAGTAATCACTCATGCTATTTGCTTTCAATGGGGCTGCCTCTCGCAGCTAATCTCAGGTACCTCCAAGGGTGTATTTTCCACAAGGCAAACAAGGCATTTGCCTAGGGCGGCATTTTTCAGGGGGGGGGGGGGCAGCGCTGTCCCTTGGAAGAAGGGACACACGTGGCATGGAGACCAGGTGGAAACTACGAGAGACTGCGGACTGCTTTACAGTGTATGTAGAGCCCAACTCTCATTCCCGGGGATGTCTGGAGCTGTGAAAGTGAGTATCTTTCTCTCGCCGGGGGAGGGGG
The DNA here is from genome assembly GCF_062004578.1 of Staurois parvus. Lineage (NCBI taxonomy): Eukaryota > Metazoa > Chordata > Amphibia > Anura > Ranidae > Staurois > Staurois parvus. The sequence goes on along the minus strand of NW_028318083.1, from coordinate 15,305,103 downwards.
GCGATCGTAGTGGAAAGCTCTGTTAGATGGGGGGACAGGGGGTGTTGTTGGTCAATGTCTGTCTCTCTCCTCGAGGGGTGTGTTGGTCAGAGTCAAGCTTCCTCTGGGGGGTGGCCAACTTTTGTTTTACCTAGGGCAACATAAAACCTAAATACACAATTGGGTACCCCTGCTGAGGTTCTCCAACATAAAACCACATGCAGGGTGCATTTGCAAGTGTGAATGCATGCTCAAGGGATCTCTGCATTTGAGGTCCAGTCTTGCCAACATGCCTTCATTATTATGGGTATGGGTGAGAATATCTCACTTTATTTGATCGATGCTGTCAGAAATGCTAATGAAACAGGAGTGACTTCTGGCCCAAAAATCCATATTTATGCATAAACACTTAGCTAATGATCACAGAACATATTCTGTGTAGTCCCTAGGAATAGAAAACAAAAACCTTTGCCCAACGTGTTTTTCTGGATCACCTCAGCACACTGCACTTCCCCCCATGAAGTCATTTACATCCCTCTGTATAGAGGACAGAGTTATTTTCAGATGTTTAGGCCACATACCTTACAAACCCATCCCTTGACTAACAAACTATTAGTTCCAATGCTTCTTCAAAACAGTGTAATGGCCTCAACACCACTTCACAAAACACTGGTTTAGAAAATGACAATTTAAATTTTTAATTGAGAGAAAGGAATATAGCTTTGACCATCTGATGATGTAGATGGATCCCAGCAATGTGCAAGTCATTGGTGGACAGGTAGTCGTCATATTGTTCTGAGTAAGCTATCTACCTATTTATGGTCTCTCTTTCACAAATTGGAGCCGAAGATGATATTTAATATGCTATATATATTTTTTAGTCAATATGACCTATTCCAGGGAGAGAGAGAGTGCTTCAGGTAGCAGGAAAGATGGTTTCAGTAACAAACAAACAGATTTCCCCTTAGGTAATTATTATTGACTTATCAGGGTCAGGAACCACAGAGAACAGTTCCTAATTCAGTTTAAGCTGTAGTACGGTCCCAGGGTTGAGCATTGTATACTATGTTCAGAAATGTGGAAATATTTCTAAAGTCACACATTTTCCATGTTTGAAATAATCACATTGAATGACTACCACTTAAATTGGCTCTCAATAAATAGAACCTGACAGAACCTGCCAAAACCCTACTTGTGTCAACATTGCTATTTACTGTTGAAGCCTGCCATCACCCAACTCCTGAGACTTATTTCTGTCACAGAGGAAACCTACCCTATTCCACTGCTGAGAGTCCAGTAATTGTAGCCACCAGACCTGGAAAAGGGGCCTTAACTGTTCCTAACTTCTGAGTTTGGCATTACTCATTTAAACCTTCAATCATTTATAAGCTTTTGCTTTTAATTTTTCCTGCTAAAAGGTTGGATATGATTAGCACCTGTTAATATATACTCATGTATACCTATGTGTGCTCAGTAGCTTTATGCCCTATGTTCAAAAGAGTACATGCTTTCAGGCCCCCATAGACTTCAACAGGTATACTTGTAAATCTGTGATGAAAGCATTTGTATGCACTTTTTTGAAGTCTAGATATAAAAGACTCTCTAGAGAGTATGCAGTTGAATTTCAATGGTGTGTTTAAAAAAAAAAAAAAAAATATTCTACATATAGACCAAAGAACTGGTTGTATCTTCCATGTGTTTAGTGTTGGCCATGCATGAGAATAATCTAGTGGTAGAAAGAGTCAGCACAAAAAGGGCCCTTAGGTAGTTCGATTGGCAGAGGTGCCTGATGGGGTTGTTCAAATGATTGGCACGAGTCGTCTGCTGTAGTAAAACATCTAATTACTTTTTCACCAAATAAAACGTGTGCCTTGGCTTTAAATTGCCACTTAGGTAGTAAGATCCACTTGGGAAATATTCTTTTTTGTTTTTTGGCCACTAGGTGGAATGTAGAGTTTGTGGCAGTGATGTCATCTAGGTGGATCAAGTGTAGCTACATCTCACTGCCAGCTAATATTAGACACCAATTTTATCACCTTGAACTGAGGAAGTGGCAACTTACAGCCACAGTCAATGTGGAATAAAGTAATTGGATGTTTTACTAAAGCAGACGACTTGTGCCTATCCTTTGAACAACCACATCAGGCGCATCTGCCAACTAAACTATCTAAGGGCCCTTTTTGCTCTTTCTACTATTTCATTCACCCACCAGAGAATCCCCAAAGAGCATCCAGATGGGAATACCCAAGGCATAGAGATTGACCACAATGACCCTGCGTGGAGGCAGGTTTTCTTAATCTGTGCACTAGGAGGGTCGCGTGTTCCTCCTGGGTGACCGAAGCCTCAACAGTTGTCCATTTTGGCCGTTTTTCCTTTTATTGTGGAAGCACTGCATTCTTGTTTATGAAATAATCTACAACACTATAAGGCCTCTCCTACCTCCCTCTATTTTCTCTTTTGGTGGAAAATCTATGCTTTACTAAAAACCACTGGCTAACTCCTCCAGATTCTTCAATCCACGATCTACCACCACTCCCCAGACATGAGAATAATCTAATCCTTCTTACATAATCAGGATTTTCCATCTTCATACAGCATGCACATTCGCTGTTCGGTATTTGTCAGGCGATCTCCTCTTCTCCCATATAGGTTTTTTAATCTAAGCCCAGTCTGTAAGAAACAGACAAATGTTCCAAATTTTTAAACCCTCTAGATCTCTTACAGAATGACATCTGTCTCCTGCAGCTTTCTGCAACAATCATTTCTACTAGTTTACTGCAAGTATATTTGTTACATCTGCAGCCAACACAAATCAAATTGAACAATACACAATATAGGTTTAGGTTTCTTTTATATAAAAGCTGTCAAATGAGAAATGTCTGAATGATAACCTAGTGAACTTCCTTCATGCTATAACTGCATTTTTCCACTTTGTTCTCTTCAGTATAATTAACTGCTTTGGAGGATTAGATCCTTCAAAGTGTGCGCAGTCTCTGTGTTCTAGGGCATATAGTAAACCAGGAAAAAAGGTAAAACAAAAAAAACTTGTATTAATTTCATTCTTTTCAATAAACCAAATGTCAGATCCATCAGTCTCTTTTATCTGTCATTCGCAGTCTAATTCTTGCAGATTTTTTTTTTTTTATTATCCTTTTCTTGAAGCAGGTCTACTGCATGCTTAATAGTTCATTTTATATTCATGTCCCCCTCAAGATAACAACTAATAGCAGTCCTCACAGTAGCTGGAATGTACAGACAACAGCATTTTTCTTTATTTGCATCAGACAATTCTATGTCTCTGAGGGCAGAACAGCAGAGTTGCTTGTGGATTGTCTTGTTACAGATAAAGTGTCTAGCTGGTAATATGATGCTACACGCAAGGAAATATGTAATAAACAAACAGTGCATCCAGTTAATATTTACATATTAAAACAATGTACACTGCTTTAAACTTTAATATGCTCATATAATATACCCCCTTCCCCTATTTTTTCTCTGGATTTTATGAGATAACACCGTCTGGTTTACAAACAGAGAAAGCATAATCCCTCTGGTTATTTTTTTTTTCCTTTGTGGTTCTTTCTATCCTTGAACCAACAAAGGTGTGAGGCTGTTCTTAATCTTTTCATTAACTTCATGATGGAGAAGTCTGCATATTTCTGCAGTATGGTTAAAATCAATGCCTGTACATGGGAATACTATACCTAAAATATGTTCCACTCATTTGTTAATTGATGTTTGTAGATCTAGCCTTGCTCGATGTTGTCAAGCAAAAAGAGTCTTGGAGTATTCAAAATTTTAAATTCAATTCTCAGGTGTCATACCTCATCCATATTTAAATTTAAGTTAGTAACTTAACTTAAAGGGACACTAAAAAAAAATCTATTCGTATGTATTAACTTTTAGAAGTACCTTCTATTGCTTTCAGTCTCCTCTGAATCTCCTTAGCTCTTGCTGCTGTGATCTGAGTTCCTGTTAGAGGGTGGTTATGTTCATTCTCCATGGTACTACTGTATGTAGGAATGTAGCTACCCTCTCTTGCTTCCTGCCAAGATCTGTCACGTTTGCACTGCCCATTCCAAACAAATGGAAGTGAAATGGAAAAAGGGAGGTTTGAGAGCTCACAGATGACATTACCAGGAGGCAGAAAAACAATTTAATGAAAATTAGTTATAGGGGCCACTAAGTAGTGGATTTGTATGGAAATATTTTTGGGAAATAAGTATATCGTTTAGCATAACTTTTACCGAAGAGAAATTTTGGAAAAACAATCCTATCTATTTTTTGGATAGATAAATAGGTTGAAATTGGACACTAGTCCTAGTTCAGTCAATAAAAAAAAAAAACAAATCCAAAACCTCCATATACACTATCCTATATCCATAGTTGATCCTGAGTAGGGCAAAAAAAAAACCCAATAAAGCATGATCCAGTTCACTCCAGTGGGAGAGTTCCTTACTGATTCCTCAGGTGGCAATCAGATATTCCCTGGATCAACTACCTCTGGCATTGTTACCTCTAAAAACTAGTATCCAGATATATTTTGTGCATTTAGGAATGCATCCAGCTCTTTTTTTAAAACCATACATGTTGATCACATCCCCCTTAATCTCCTCTTCTCGAGAGAATTTATTCAGTTTAGCTAATCTTTCCTTATACAGTAGTTGAGCTCCTCCAAAGCATCTTATCAGTTTGGTTGCCCTTTGCACTTTCTGCAGTTCTCCAATATCCTTTTTGTGAACTGGTGCCCAAAACTGAAATACATATTCCAGATGAGGTCTTGCTAATAATTTGTGTATGGGCAAAATAATGCATCTCTCTCTCTTTCTCTTTCTCATCTAGCAGAACACCCAGCTCCTTCGCCACCATTTCCACCCCCAGCTGTTCTACTCTTAGTATGTATGATGCATGCATGTTTTTAGCCCCCAAGTGCATAACTTTACATTTATCAACATTAAACCTGTCTGTATGACTTAACAATTATGCATCTGTGGAGGAATTAAAAAATGCAAATTAGGAGTGGAGTGTGTGATCATGAACCTTCAAATTGCCACAGCTGTCAATGGTGAGGTCATCTATGTTTTTATTTATATATATATATATATATATATATATATATATATATATATATATATACACACACACACACACACACAAAAGCTTGGAAATGATGTATGTCAAAATGTAGCTTGTATATGCATATACATAGGACGTTGTGCAGAAAGGTCTGCAGCACCACTGTGCACGCCTCAAAATGCAAAGTAGCAACACATTGCACTCTGCAACACACACAAAGTGTAGCTGAAATATAAATGTGATTTTTAAGAAGTATTAAACTCCCAGACAAAAATGTAATATATAGCAGCTTACAAATTTTTAGATGTTGTGGCTGCATTTGTTTTCTTTTTTTTTCTCATTTTTATTTTCATCTGTTGATATGGCCAGTAAGTCTGTTATTTTTCAACTTCCTTTAACAAACCAAACTGTCCGGCAAAAGGGACAGTTAGTGGGTAGTGACAAACCATTTTAACACTGACGGAGTGATTAGATTTTATTAATTCGTGTAAAACCTTTATCTCAAAAGAAAAACAGTTGTAACTGCTTAAAAAGTGATATCTGGAGTTTTTGTTTGGCTTTAATTTGTTAGTCAAGTCCATCTAAATCTGCTGGTCTAACACTACCCCTCTCCATAGATTGACAGTGCTGCTGTCCAAAAGTGTCTGTTGCTCCTCCACCCACAAAGCAGACACCCTGGGATGGGATGTATCTTAGTGGCTGTATCAGTAGTGAAAAAGAAGAATAAGCTAGAAAAAAACAAAACAAATGCAGCCACCGCATTTAAGGATTTTGTAAGCTGCAATATATTACATTTTTGTTTTAGGATTTATTACTGCTTTAAGGGTACATGGTTAAAAAGTGAATGAAATGGATTTGCTACAATGCCTATAATGCACCTTTTTTATGCTTAAACATTTAAACATACGCAAAATATTTTTGGATATTAGTTAACAATTCCACATTACCAGAGGTTTCACATTACAACATACAGAATAATGCAATGTTACAAAATCGTGGCACAGCGCCGTTACATAAGTCTGAATCCTCTAGAGGCATTTCTTGAAGTTGAAGCCAAAACAGAATGCAAATCACATTGTCTCAGCAGTCTTCCTGTATAAATGTGTGTCCTATTATTATTGGCCTACATTTATGCTGTTTTTTACCCCACCCCCTAAAGATCATCTTAATTAAGCTGATTCCTTCTTGTGGTCTATTATGTTTTGTGGGATATGGGATGTCCTGTTGCCTGGGTGGACCTTGTCAGGGAAGCAATCATCACTGCAATGCTTATCAGGGGAGAGTGACGCTTTACCTGTAAAAAGTTATTACTGAAAATATATGAGAGGCAATTTTCTGAAATTTTTGTGTAAAGATAGGAATAACATTTTAGAAAAAAAGAAGCTTCACCTAACATTATAAGGGGTTCTAAGTAAAGTGATCATGTTTTCATAGACTACCTTGACTTTATTTTCCATAAACGCAACACAGTTTAAGGAATGAAAAAGCAAAGAAACATAGAAAAGGGAAAAGACTAAGTGGTCCATCAAGTCTGCCCTTTGAGTTTTGTTTGTTTTTTTACTTCCTTTCCTTGGGATAAACAGGTTTATACTCACAAGAACATTAACAAAAAAAATGTAAAATACAAAAACATATAAAAATAAAAAACAAAGCTAAGGGCAAACTCAATAGACCACTTGGCTTTTGTTTCTGCTGTCACTTTTCTATAATTCTATATTTTTTTCATTCCTTAAACTATATTGCGTTAATGGAAATTAATGTCAAGGCAGCCTATGAAAACATGATCACTTTACTTAGAACCCTGTTATAATGTTAGGTGAAGCTTCAAAACTAGTTTTTAACAGAGCTTGGATTGACTTAACTGCCAATTGGTATGTATAATTCTGAACCATGTCTTGAAGTACCAGAAAAAGGCCACCAGCCTCTAGGCCTGTGGCCAGACTCTGGAATGCCAGGTGCTGGCTGAGTAGGGGCTCAGTATGCAATATTTGGAGTAGTGGTTGTCAACTTATGAGATAAAGGGGGCCTCAAATGTGGCCCCTGATTTCACCAAAGGGCCACATATAATATTCAAAATACACTGCTCAAAAAAATTAAAGAAACTCTTTGAAAACACATCAGATCTCAATAGGGAAAACTATCATGCTGGAAATCTATACTGATATGGACTGAGTAATGTGTTAGGAACATAAGGATGCCCCATCATTTGATGGAAATTAAAATTATCAACCTGCAGAGGACTAAATTCAAAGACACCACAAAAATCAAAGTGAAAAAATGATGCAGCAGGCTAGTCCATTTTGCTGAAATTTCATTGCAGCAACTCAAAATGTTACTCAGTAGTTTGTATGGCCCCCACATGCTTGTATGCATGCCTGACAACATTGGTGGTAATTTTGTAGGACTCTGGCAGTGGTCATCCTGTTCCTCCTTCTGCAAAGGAGCAGATACCGGTTCTGCTGATGGGTTAAGGACCTTCTGGGGCCTGTCCAGCTCTCCTAGAGTAACTGCCTGTCTCCTGGAATCTCCTCCATGCTGGAAATAGCACATATTGATGTGCCATCCTGGAGGAGTTGGACTGCCTGTGCAACCTCTGTAGGGTCCTGGTATCACCTCGTGCTACCAGTAGTGATACTGACCCTAGCCATGCAAAACTAGTGAAAAACAGTCAGAAAAGATGAGTAGGGAAAAAATGTCAGTGGCCTCCACCTGTAAAACCATTCCTGTTTTGGGGATCTTCTCATTGTTGCCCATCTAGTGCACCTGTTGTTAATTTCATTAACACCAAAGCAGCTGAAACTGATTAACAACCTCCTCTGCGTCTTAAGTGACCAGATCAATATGCCAGGAGTTTAATTGATTTGATGCTATACTCTGATTACAAAATGTTCCTTTAATTGTTTTGAGCAGTGTATGATAGGCTAGAGAGAACTGTCAGAAACTGCAGACCTAATAGAGGAAATGAGGGTTAGAGTGCGTTACATTCTACATTTTTGGCAGGGCATATGCAACAGAAGACAATATGAAACTGGCCATGGCCATGTTAAATGAGTTAGTAGGGATCAATTCTATTTCCCCAATCAATGTTCCTACTACAGACTGCTGAGGGTTCCATATCATATACCAAAGGGTCGCAGATTGGGCACCAAAGTTTTGAGGATAATGAACAGCTGCACTCTGATGACGCAGCTCTATCAACAAAGTTTATACATCTACAGTTGTGACCAAAATTATTCAACCCCCACTGAAATTGAGTGTTTTGGCCAGTTTGACATTGCTTTTGATCATTCAGTCATCTTGCTTACATTTACATTAAAGAGGCACTTGTAGGTCAGACAAATATAACATAACAGTTATAATGAAATAACCACAAATGTCTTTTCTGTGCTCACAGCATTATCAGTTTTATTCAACCCCCAAGTGACATTCAATCTTAGTACTTAGTACAGCATCCTTTTACAGTTATAACAGCTTTTAAACGTGAAGCATAGCTTGACACAAGTGTCTTGCAGCGATCTACGGGTATCTTCGCCCATTCTTCATGGGCAAAGGCCTCCAGTTCAGTCACATTCTTAGGCTTGCGCACTGCAACTGCTTTCTTTAAGTCCCACCAGAGGTTCTCAATCGGATTTAAGTCTGGTGACTGCGATGGCCACTCCAAAATGTTCCAGCCTTTCCTCTGCAACCATGCTCTAGTGGACTTGGAGGTATGCTTGGGATCATTGTCCTGTTGAAAGGTCCAACGTCTCCCAAGCCTCAGGTGTGTGACGGACTGCATCACGTTTCCATCCAATATCTCCTGGTACTGAAGAGAATTCATGGTACCTTGCACACGCTGAAGCTTCCCTGTACCTGCAGAAGCAAAACAGCCCCAAAGCATGATTGACCCTCCACCATGCTTCACAGTAGGCAAGGTGTTCTTTTCATCATAGGCCTTGTTCTTCCTCCTCCAAACATAGCGTTGATCCATGGGCCCAAACAGTTCTAATTTTGTTTCATCAGTCCACAGAACACTATCCCACAACTTTTGTGGTTTGTCCACATGGCTTTTGGCATACTGCAGTCGACTCTTCTTATTCTTTGGAGACAGCAAGGGGGTACGCCTGGGAGTTCTGGCACGGAGGCCTTCATTACGCAGTGTGCGTCTTATTGTCTGGGCTGAAACTTCTGTACCCACATCTGACAAATCTTTTCTCAGTTCCTCAGCAGTCACACGGGGACTTCTCTCCACTCTACGCTTCAGGTAGCGCACAGCAGTCGAAGTCAGCATCTTCTTTCTGCCACGACCAGGTAGCGTTTCAACAGTGCCCTTTGCCTTGAATTTGCGAATGATGCTTCCTAAGGTGTCTCTTGGTATGTTTAACATCTTTGCAATCTTCTTATAGCCATTGCCCTTCCTGTGAAGAGAAATCACCTCTTCTCTTGTCTTCCTGGACCATTCTCTTGCCTTCACCATGTTTGTAACCACACCAGTAAATGTCTAGAAGGAGCTGAGTATCACAGTCATTTTAAAGCTGCCTAATTGGTGCTTATTATGCTTGATTGCTGCTCGGTGACATCCACAGGTGTTTTCAATACCTGATGGAAAGCACCTGTATGAACCTCTGTTCTTCAGAGTGGTAGTCTTTAAGGGGTTGAATAATTGTGGCAATGAAGAAACCACATAAGAACCATTTACTACTGTATTACATAAACAATTGATGTCATTTTAGTTGCATTTGGGTAGTTACAACGTCCTTGTAGGATTTGATTCTGAATACAATTCCAAATGTACACTATAGTCCCTAAACCCCTTTACAGCATTGGGGGTTGAATAATTTTGGTCACAACTGTAGACCAGCTTTTTTCAAGGAACCCTTGAAATAAATTTCTGGTTGCAGGGAACCCTTGCTAAAATTTACTATATCTACAACTCAGGATACATTAGTGTGATGGTCAGTGGAAAGAATTCTTCTTACACTTGTGGTCATTTAGGAAAAAGTACCTTCTTACAGATGGCTAAAAAGATCAATGGTCTCAGTGGGAACTTAAATGAGAGGTAGAAGTTACGCATTGCTCAAGGAACCCCTAGAAACCTCTGGAAGAACCCTAGGGTTCCATGGAACCCTGGTTGAGAAACCCTGATCTAGACAGAACACAATGTTGATCACCTTACAGTGATGTGTTTTGTCCTTTTACAAGCTCTACGATTAAGCCTGTAAGGGTGAAACACATCGGAGTGGGCAGGTCCTAGGCAGGGCTGCAGCCAGTTGTCCAGATGCACACAGTTTATTGATAGAACTGACTTCACTGGCGTGCAGCTGCTTGTTATCCTTATAGAAGTGAAGCAAAGTAGTTGGAAAAAATGGAGTTTTAAAAATTCAGGGTGTGTTTACAAAAGGTCAATCGCTATTTTGCATTTTTTTAAATTTTGGCAAGATTTATTTTGATTTATAAAGCTGTTCTGGGCAATTTTTCAAATGTTTTCTCCCATATTTCACCAAGGGTGTGATTAATGCATTAGAATGTATTTAACAAGAAGATTTTGGCAGTTTGCAAGGTCTTCCCTTCAAATTTTTTTTTATTTTTAATTCTCTTTAGTAAAATTTTACAAAAAAGAACTCTATGCAGAAAAAAAGCAATGGCAAGTCACTAGTGATGACAAGCAGCATAAAAAAACTAAACAAAAAACAGGAAAGAAAACAGTACCTGTAGATGTCACATTAGGGACCCATAGAATAAGTGGACAAGGATACATAGTGCTACCCACCCATCCCACACCTTTTCAAATTTTAGGCAGTGCACCCATATTCAAGTTTGTGGCTTTATAGAAGGGTAATGATTTATTTATGAGGGATTTTCAGGCTTCTACAGTTGGAGCACTGCGGTTTTTCCAGGACAGAATAATGTGTTTTCTGGCATGATAGAATAGCAAAGTGAGCAGCGTGCATATAGCTTTAGTGGGGGGCTAAGTCGTCTACCAGACTTAAGAGACAATGTCTTACTGATGGGCGCAAGGGTATAGTAGTAACTTCCTGGATACATCTAAGGATCTCAGACCAAATCCCTTGTATAGCTGGACAATCCCAGAAGATATGAATGAAATCAGCCCCTTCTGTAGAACAGCGCCAACAGGAAGAGGATGCTGAACCAAAAATCTTAGCAATCCTAGCTGGGATCATGTATATATGATGTAAGAATTTAAAATATATTAGTTGGTCTCTAGCAGAGATGAGCCTGGTGAAGCCATACGTTCTCGTTTAAATCAGGGACCACCAACTCCCATCTAGACCTACACACACATTCAGGAACTTGTGGGTTTCAGGGAAGATAAACTTTTAAATAGTGGAAAAGGGCTTAAGTAAACCATCCTCTCGTAGCAGAGAATCCAAATCAGATGGTGAGAAGGGGACTCCAGACAGCCCAAACTGCAATTGGTAGGCATGTAGTAGCTGTATATACCGGAAAAATTGTCAGGAAGATGATACAGTGATTTCATGTCATCGAAAAGACCTCACTTTCCCAATATGTGCAATGGCACCCATTGTTTTGACCCGTACCGCATCCAGGCATTGGGGCCCTTGTACACATAGAAATGAGCTAGGTTTGGGTTTTTTCATAAGGGATTATGGGGTGAAGGGGGGAAAGGCCCCCCAAACTCAACCCCATGTGTCACTGTCTAAGCCCTCATTACAGATCTCATGGAGACAGTTAACACATATGGGGACTTGGGACCTCTATGCACCAGAGGGGCTAAAGCTTCATAGGAGCCCCAAGGAACACAGTAGCATCATTCAGGTGGCCCGTCAACCATCTGTGCAAGGAAAACTAGTTAACCAGCTAAGAAGTATTTATAAAAGTCTGGCACCGCTAAGACCCCCTCCTTCCAGGGTTGTTGTAAGATGCCAAGCCGGGGAACACCTCCTTGCCAGAGAAACTCAGAAATCAGACCGTGTATAGAGTGGAGATAGTTCTAGACATCCACACTGGGGAATTCCACAGGACAAATAGTATAAGTGGGAGAAGCATCATTTTGATTAACCTTTTAATGTTTTTAATGGATAATGAAGGAAACTTCGCCAAGTGGCTTACCTGTTTTTTAAGAAAAAATTTAAAAAAAAATTTATTTTGTGACCACTTTCACTTATCTGTCAGTTTTTGTTTTTATAATTCATCTGCTTTTCATTATTGTTGTCTTCATGGAAAACAAACTGCATGAAAATTAGCAGTGAAAAAAGGCAAACTGGAACACATGTAAAACAATTGTTCACCTGATCTTTATTATGAAAAAGCCCCCCTCAATTGTCTTGACTAGCCTAAATGATTCTGCTTATTTTTCTACTTTTCTCACTCCACCTTTGTAAAAGTCCTCAACAGTGTGTTCTGTACATTGCTCTTTCATGGTTTGAATTCATACCATGATCTATCAAACATGTCATACAAGGAAATTGGAGGAAAACTAAAGCATCCGCTAAACGGACATGCGCTCATGAGTTACCAGAGCAGATTGGTGAGGCACTGGAATTTTCCTGCTGTTTCTATGTTTATTAGCTTTTAGCTGTGTAGATTGTGAGGATTTTTTTTAATATGCTTTTAACAGAACACATTTCTTCGATTTGGTGCTAGAAGTGATACAGTTCTTTGTGGAACAAAAGTAATGAATATTACAGGAAAGATTATAATATGCAATTAGGCTTCAACAGTGCAGACATAGATGATATTGTTGTAATGTGGAGAGATAATGAAACTGCACACACATTATTAAACTATTACTTTTCATCATTTTTTTTGTTCACAATTTGACAAGGATCTAATGAATCATATTGGAAGGCAAAATCAGATCAAATTTGCTTAAATAAAATCTCTTTAACCTTGGATTCTGTGAGCAAAGCGTGTGGGAAATGTGAAAGTAGGGGTAAAAAAAACCTCAGGAACCAATGGCCTGCTTTCCATTTATTTCCTGGTAAAGCTTTTGTATTGGTTACACCGATCCAGAGGATATTGGAGAAAAACAGTAGAAAAGATCTATTAAATATGTTTTTGCCATTGTAATGCTGCTTTCTAGCCAGGCTGACTGAGTAGAGTAACTTCTAAACTGCATTTGCACCCAGTTATTTTATGAATCCAATGGTATTTTAGTTAGGTGCCAGTTTTCATGCTCATGTGGAAGGCCCCTGGTGACTGATTACTGTGGAAAAACGAATCTTCCTTAACAACATATTACTCAGAATAGAGATTTGCTACAGTAGTTACCAAAAGGGACCTCACTTTAAAGTTTAGCTAGAATTAAACCCTAAGAAGTCTTCTTAGTTGTTTTCAGCAGCAAAATATATGGAAGCCACAGACTCCTCAAGATGTTTTTGCCCATGTATTTCTAATCTATGAGAACACCAGCACTAGTATGTGTGTAAAAACTAAAAAGTGAAAGTGTCTAAATGGTTAGCACTTCCGCCTGGCAGCATTAGGGTCCTTGGTTTTAATCCCAACCACGGCACCACCTGCCTGGAGTTTGCATGTTCTCCCTGTGCCTGCGTGGGTTTCCTTACGGTACTCCGGTTTCCTTCCACACTCCAAAGGCATGCTGCAAGGGTTAATTGGCTCCTGTCTAAAATTCACCCTGGTATGTGTATATATGAATATGAGTTAGGGACATTAGATTGTATGTCCCTTGAGGGTTAGGGACTGATGTGAATGTACAGTATTTGAATATAAAGCGCTGCATAAATTGATGGCACTATAGAAGTACCTGAAATAAATAATCTAGAAGGGTTAAGAGCTCTGTCAGCTTTTATTATTTGGATAGGGAGAAATGAGCGCCCATTGTCTGGAGTGATGCCACACTTTGATGCAATGATAAAATTGTTAAAATTTGGCATGGGAGTCATTAAGGATACTGAGCATGTGTTCATTAAGCATCAGGACCATCACACCCTGAAAGTGGACCATAGGTTTCTTCCACACTTGGGAAGCCGTCCTCTTGGCTGCTATAAACAAATAGGAAGCCAGTTTTTGTTGACAAGCACGTAGGCCCGGGATAGGGTAATGCAACAGGACAAACCTCACCTTGCTCTGTATATTTAGGTGGAAGAGAGAATACAGAAGTCCAAACACATGAGACCAGAAGCTTACCAGTTGTGGACATGTCTGCCAGGTATGTAAGACGTCCCCACAGTGGCCACACCCCCGGATACAGCGGTCAGTAGATGTTGGGTTAGTATGGGCAATGCGGGCAGGGATTGCGTACCACCGCAGCAACACTTTATAAGCCACCTCTAGGATGGCAATGTTGAATGAGCATTTATCAATAGAAGGCCAAGATTTGCTCCAGTCCGCAACATCAATCTCAATTCCCAGGTCTCGTTTCCATTGGACCACATAGGAGAGAGAAGCATGAGATGATCAATTATTCAGAGATGCATAAATTAAGGAGATGATACCCAGGGCACCCGGAGAATGCTCACAGGTATGCCCAAATGTAGTTTTCTGGAACGGGTAAGATGAGGTGCTTCAGAGAGAAAATATCCAATGTTGAAGTTGGAGAAATTGGACATATTCCGACTAGGGAGCGTCATGTGTTTCATGAAAGGCTGCCTACGAAGGGGAAGGCCGGGAGGTCAGAAAGTGATGCACATGTGTAAGATGTCCACTAGGAGAAGACCTGGGGCTGGTCAAAGCCGGGAGGAAACGGGTTTATAAGTGATAGGTAGCGAAGGAAGTAAGGGAGACATAGGAGAGCCTGAATAATGTACCGAGCCCCAAAGCTGTAAAGTATGTTGCATAAGAGGGCTTAAGGCCGTGGACCACATTTTCTGGGGGATCCATAAAAGTATTTGGATCGAGAGCGGGGCTCAGGAAGCTGTAACAGCACCCACAGGGGTACATTGGAAGAGGAATGAAGGCTGGTCAGTGGGGAGAATTGGGCAGCCAAGTAATATTTAGAAATATGAGGGAACCCCAATCCCCCTTGTAACCTATGTGTAAAAAGGGTAGCCTTGGGGACTCTGGTGCACTTATCAGCCTAAATAAATCGTAGAATTCTGTTCTGCATCATGCAAAGGAAATGTGGGGGTAGCTGCACAGGTATAGTGTGAAAGTGGTACAAGAGCTTAGTTAAACAGCCAAATTCACTGAATTGACACAACCTATCCAAGATAAATATGGCACCGCCAGGACTGCATGAGAGAGCTCAGTGAGAAAACAGAGAGGAGATATGACTTTCAATGAGATACCAGGCTGAATGTAATCAAATAAAGAAGCTTACACTGTATATGAAGAAATATAAAAATAATGATAATCATGATAAATGAGCAATTACATAGATAATTATTATAATAGTATTAATAAATATAGATCTATGAGCATATATAAATGATAGATAATATGTTCATTAGAAAAGTTCATTTAAAAAATAGTTAATTAAATACCAGGTGCTTTTGTATTCATATACATTCTCCCACATATACAGAGACAACGATTAATTATACCTAGTACCTGGTATTTACAACTGGTATTTATAACTTTTAAATCAGAATTCATGATCTGTGCATATCAAATACGTATAATTTCATCTGACTCTGTATATGTGGAGATATATCTTTTTCTGTTTTCGCTATATACCTATATAAGAAACACTGACTTTACATTGTTTTATGTTGATATGCTAGCCCTGAAGAAGGGGGAGGCTCATTACCTGAAATTTGTTGGCTCGATTTGTAAGCTCACTTATTTCAACAAAAAATTTGAATCTTTCCATCAAGTGTGGCATCACTCTAGACATTGGGTGCTCCTCTATCCCTATTTTTATAAATAAAAAATTTTTGTTATTGGATTTTGATCTTCTTTAATCACTGCATGCTTACATAATGAACCACTATGCCTTCATCTTTGTGAATATATAACAGATTATACCTAGAAATTAAATAGTTTCCATGGGGTTTACTCACTTTTACATTTCTGAAACCTTCAGTGTTAGGATTTATGAAATACAGTGGACGTATGGTCCAGCATTATTAAACCAAAGGAAGGAACAATTACTAAATGTCGAACACGCAACTCAAGCCAAAACCTTGTTTCTGTCACTACCTATGTGGTAACTGAAACAGGAACTGGCCAAAAATCAAATACTGGTAAAAGTATAGTAGGAAAGAGTTAGAAGCACTGCCAGGTTTTTATTGATATACTCGTCCACTGAGATTTTCTCACTTCCTATATGGAGACAGGAAATGAGGGTAAAATTTTTCAAAAAGGAAAACGGAGGAATAAACTTGACATAGATTCTAACCCTTCTCCACTATAAACAAAATATAAAAATTATGTTTTGGTGTTAGTTGGGCTTTAAAGTGGCTGTAAACCTCTGAAATGAAAAATGAACAAGGCATATCCTTCTATAATATATGTTTGTCTTCATCAAAAGAAACTATTGAGATTTCTGTCTGCTCTGTCATTCCTCTGCCATGTACAGTGGGGCAAAAAAGTATTTGGTCAGCCACCAATTGTGCAAGTTCTCCCACTTAAAAAGATGAGAGAGGCCTGTAATTGGCATCATAGGTAGACCTCAACTGTGAGAGACAAAATGAGAAAAAAAATCCAGACAATCACATTGGCTCATTTGGAAAGAATTTATTTGCAAATTATGGTGGAAAATAAGTATTTGGTCACTGAATCTGCAATAGGCAAGCAGCTTGCCGTGAACAAATCAACTGTGGGAGCAATAATTAGAAAATGGAAGACATACAAGACCACTGATATACTCCCTCGATCTGGGGCTCCGCGCAAGATCTCACCCTGTGGGGTCAAAATGATCACAAGAACGGTGAGCAAAAATCCCAGGACCACACGGGGGGACCTAGTGAATGACTTGCAGAGAGCTGGGACCAACGTAACAAAGGCTACCATCAGTAACACACTATGCCGCCAGGGACTCAGATCCTGCAGTGCCAGACGTGTCCCCCTGCTTAAGCCAGTACATGTCCGGGCCCGTCTGAAGTTTGCTAGAGAGCATTTGGATGATCCAGAAGAGGACTGGGAGAATGTCATATGGTCAGATGAAACCAAAATAGAACTGTTTGGTAGAAACACAACTCTTGTTTGGAGGAGAGAGAATGCTGAGTTGCATCCAAAGAACACCATACCTACTGTGAAGCATGGGGGTGGCAACATCATGCTTTGGGGCTGTTTCTCCGCAGAGGGACCAGGACGACTGATCCATGTACAGGACAGAATGAATGGGGCCATGTATCGTGAGATTTTGAGTGCAAACCTCCTTCCATCAGCAAGGGCATTGCAGATGAAACGTGGCTGGGTCTTCCAACTTGACAATGATCCCAAACATACCGCCTTGTGAATACTTACAGGAAACGTTTGACCTCTGTCATTGCCAACAAAGGATATATAACAAAGTATTGAGATGAACTTTTGATATTGACCAAATACTTATTTTCCACCATAATTTGCAAATAAATTATTTCCAAATCAGCCAATGTGATTGTCTGGATTTTTTTTCTCATTTTGTCTCTCATAGTTGAGGTCTACCTATGATGCCAATTACAGGCCTCTCTCATCTTTTTAAGTTGGAGAACTTGCACAATAAGTCACTTATAACAGTCAATGCTGACACCAGACAATCCCAGGAGATCGCTTTGCTCCCCTCCAGCACACAGGTGATTATCAGCCTCAGCTGTACATGTTTCCCTATGAGATTGTGTAGAGAGAGGTGTCTCCATTCCCTCCACTCATGTCTCAAACTACGCTCTGTGCAGTATGTGAGGTCGGATTCCCAGCCCTCTGCTGAGAAATGCTGTGTAAAATGTGTGCTTTAGGAGGATGCAGAGGAGAAAGGACTGCAGATATACAAGTACAGTTTATGTGGGAGGATTTGCTTCAGGCTAATCATTTCAGTGTGTATATGAAAGGGTTTACAGTCACCTTATCTCTTTAGAGAAAAGTCTATTAAATTCCTGGGATATTGCTTATATTATATATTTTACAGACATATTTAATTAATTGAAAGTGTAAAATATTGGTGTAAAACATTGTCCTCTCTTTTGGATTATAATGCAAGCAACAAGTAAAAATGTAAAAACTTAATTTATATAGGTAGTGTCAGATGCATTTTCTGAAGGATATAAAACCCAAGGATTTAATTCATACCACCTTTTAATTGGCATTGAGTTTTATTTTGCACCTACTATCTAACCAGATTTTATATTTTTTGGGGGTGATTTTTTTTTTTAGTATGTGCACAAGTATTACTTTAATCCCATCTAATTCTGATGCATACTGTAGCACCCGTCTTTGTACAGTGGACAATAGGCTCACTGATCAATCTTCTTAGTGCTGTGAGCTAAATTCAACAATCACAGCTGTGCTTTACCATGTAAGGCCCATTGGGAGGAGCAACTATTGATATTGGCTCTGACATACAGTGGTGTCTTTTGAACTTGGAGCCTCTTTTTTGCTTCGGTAATGATCGTAACAGCAGCCAAAGCACTAGTTTTTCTTCTACTTCCAGAGGGCTTGGGTTCTAATAACAAATCAAAGTTCAAAGTAAGAGCATAGCTCTATGTGAACTACCAGCTTTGCTTGCTTGTACTTTTTTTTTTTTCAAATATAGAATAAATTCCAAGAAAACCAAAGGCTTAAGTAGCTATATATAGGTGTTATTTTACCACATTTTTAAAATATATACTTCCTTGAATACATTTTATTATACTGTTTAAAGGGAAAGTATAGTTTTTTGGCAATCTTACCTTATTTTAATTTATTTTTGTGAAAGCTAATTTTTTTACACCATCTTCATGTTTTGTTTAATACTCATTTACACATCACAGGGCATCATGCATTGTTTTGTTGACTGCCTCTGTAGAAAGAATAGGCTAGCGTGGTCTCATATTTGTAAGGAGAGCATCAGGGAATACATCCTTCCTCTAAATCTTTATACTGTGTGCATGTATTTGATCCCCAGCTATTCTGGTATAATGTAACATAATAGTAAATCAGCCACCAGAAAAGTTGGAACGGCAAACTAGAACGTGCTACTAGGTGTGGTACTTAATATAAAGCATTTACAGTGCTGTGAAAAAGTATCTGGCCCTTCTTGATTTTTATTTTTTTGCATATTTGTCACACTTAAATGATTCAGATCATCAAACAAATTTTAATATTACACAAAAATAACCTGAGTAAATACAAAATGCAGTTTTTAAATTATGTTTATTAAGGGAAAAAAAGCTATCCAAACCTGCCTAGCTCTATGTGAAAAAGTAATTGCCCCTTAAACCTAATAACTGGTTGTGCCACCATTGGCAGCAACAACTGCAAGCAAGCATTTGTGATAGCTGGAAATGAGCCTTTCACATCACTGTGGAGGAATTTTGGCCTACTCTTCTTTGCAGAATTGTTTTAACTTGGCCACATTGGAAGATTTTCGAGCAGTTATGGCCTGATATGAGGTCATGCCACAGCATCTGAATGGAATTTAAGTCCGGACTTTGACCAGGCCACTCTAAAACCTTAATTTTGTTTTTTTGAACCATTCAGAGGTGGACTTGCTGGTGTGTTTTGGATCATTGTCCTGCTGCATAACCCAAGTGCACTTGAGCTTGAGGTCACAAATGGATGGCTGGGCATTCTCCTTTATTTAAATAAAAAATCTGGAAATAGGGCAATACTTTTTCACAGCACTGTATATACTGAATTTCATTATAAACTGATTGGACAATATACAACATACAGTGGGGATCGAAAGTTTGGGCACCCCAGCTAAAAATTTGTATTAATGAGCATAAAGAAGCCAAGGAAAGATGGAACAATCTCCAAAAGGCATCAAATTACAGATTAGACATTCTTATAATATGTCAACAAAAGTTAGATTTTATTTCCATCATTTACACTTTCAAAATAACAGAAAACAAAAAAATGGCGTCTGCAAAAGTTTGGGCACCCTGCAGAGTTAATATCTTGTACTGCCCCCTTTGGCAAGTATCACAGCTTGTAAACGCTTTTTGTAGCCAGCCAAGAGTCTTTCAATTCTTGTTTGAGGTATCTTTGCCCATTCTTCCTTACAAAAGTCTTCCAGTTCTTTGAGATTTCTGGGCTGTCTGTCACGCACTGCTCTTTTAAGGTCTATCCATAGATTTTCAATTATGTTGAGGTCAGGAGATTGTGAAGGCCATGGCAAAACCTTCAGTTTACGCCTCTTGATGTAATCCCCCGTGGATTTCGAGGTGTGTTTAGGATCATTATCCATTTGTAGAAGCCATCCTCTCTTTAACTTCAGATTTTTCACAGATGGCATCAAGTTACCATCCAAAATTTGCTGAAATTTTATTGAATCCATTTTTCCTTCTACTCGTGAGATGTTCCCTGTGCCACTGGCTGCAACACAACCCCAAAGCATGATTGATCCAACCCCATGCTTAACAGTTGGACAGAGGTTCTTTTCATTAAATTCTGTGCCCCTTCTTCTCCAAACGTACCTTTGCTCATTCCGGCCAAAAAGTTCAATTTTAACCTAATCGGTCCACAGAACTTGTTTCCAAAATGCATCAGGCTTGTCTATATGTTCATTTGCAAAGTTCAAACAATGATTTTTGTGGTGAGGACGTAGAAGAGGTTTTCTTCTGATGACTCTTCCATGAAGACCAAATTTGTACAAGTATCTCTTTATAGTGGAATAGTGTACCACAACTCCAGTGTCTGCCAGATCTTTCTGGAGGGATCGTGCAGTCAAACATGGGTTTCGAATTGTTTTTCTCACAATCCTGCGAGCTGTTCTGTCTGATATTTTTCTTGGTCTTCCAGATCTTGCTTAAACTTCCACTGTTCCTGATGACTGCCATTTCTTAATTACATTTCGAACATAGGATAATGACATCTGAAAACGCTTTGCTATCTTCTTATAGCCTTCTCCAGCTTTGTGAGCGTCAACTATTTTCTGTTTGTTTTCTAGACAACTGCTTAGAAGAACCCATGGTGCTGATTGTTGGGGCAAGGTCAGATGAGTCTGGGCATTTAAAACCTTTGAGATTGATATTGCCTGGTCTTCCCAGACGATGATTGAGAACAATTCATGACACTGGCAGGTCTCAGCTTGGCAAAGGGGACAGTGCATGCTATAAATTCTGCAGGGTGCCCAAACTTTTGCAGACGCCATTTTTTTGTTTTCTGTTATTTTGAAAGTGTAGATGATGGAAATAAAATCTAACTTTTGTTGACATATTATAAGAATGTCTAATCTGTAATTTGATGCCTTTTGGAGATTTTTCCATCTTTCCTTGGCTTCTTTATGCACATTAATACAAATTTTTAGCTGGGGTGCCCAAACTTTCGATCCCCACTGTATATTAAAATGTATTTTTTGTTATTGACATATGCGAAAAAAGTGGACTTGGTGGCAAATTGTCATGTTTAAAATTTACTATCTGATACATTTTCTCATTTTGCACATTTATTTAGAGATGATGAATATTTGGTTCCTGAATGCGGATGCATTGGTGTAATTTTGTACTGACTCTTAAAGAGCGCTACACTAGTGTTATTTAATATCGTATGTGTATGGGCAACTAAATGATTTATAAACAGCTGTTAACACGTTGGGTAGGTCCAGCGGCAGTAACCACAGAGGCCCAGAGTGCAGTAACTGATGTATTGAAGAACTTCAGACAGTACAAAAACCCAGCAAGGGAGCTCACCTGACTGTGAACTACAAGTCAATGCAGCAGAGAGTCAGCTGTAGTAGCCTAAACTGAATACAGCGCTTTCCAAGGGAGGGCGGAATGCAGTCTGTGCCGTCCAACTCAAAAGGGAGCTTGCAGAAGTACAGACGTAGGCCCTGAGCTATCCCTACGCCTCTGGAACCTGTCCCTACTGCTAGTGCTGTCCTTGAGAGACGGATATGCTTTCCCAACACTAGCCACGTCGCAAATACTTGCCAAAACCTGGAGAATGGACTTAAAGAAAAACTCTGCTTGACCCAAGATGGCTGTCAGGGTCACCTGGATGTAGCATAGCCAACTGGAATGCTACTCCAGAGAACCGAGGGAACCAATAAAGAAACCTAATTTCCCTAGACTTTCCCTCCATCTGCAGTACCTCTCCAGATGAGTGCCACTTACAATGGACAAAATAGATTGCACCTGCCTACATACCTCTCACAGCTTCTTGCAAACTTGGTGAAATTTTCAGTGCAGGCTTAAAGCTGGTTGCTTGCATTGGCTGTTAAAATAGGAGGAGGAGAGCAGTAGTGATTGACATTATTTTGCTCCCTAAATTCTTGCACTGTCTCTTTTTTGTCTCTGGGAAAGAAGTACCCCACTCCTGGGGAAGAAAGATAAATTACACATTGCAGACACAGATACAAACAAGCCCAGAAAAAAAAAATATAGTATTGGAATACAGTGGTCAAAATGGGTGCTTTAGATGAACTGAAAAAAGTCCTAACTTACCTCTATTGCACTTCCAAAGCTTGTCTTTATGTTAATCATTTCTTAGAGTGTTTATAACTTTTAAGTTCATTATATACTGTCCTTTTCTTTGCCACAGCAAATACTTTCAGTATCTTACTACTTTTTTTCCCAACATATTAAATAAGTTAGTCATGCTGCTGCTGTTAGCAGCTGATGAGGAATTGTCAGGATTTCATATTGAATAGAGGCTGTTTTGGGACCCAGTGTAGTGTTTGATCATCAGCTAGAGGAGTGTAGTTTATCAAGGCTTTCTGCACTGTGACAGAAAACAATCTTAAATCCCATATTTCAGAGATGGAAAATATCTCAAGGTCATTTCATTGGCTCTGATTAAATTTTGAGATTTTTTTCCCTCCAGTCCCAGGTCTAGGTCAAAGTAATTGCGCACCTATCATGTCGGGATGTGTACCATAACTGTGTAAATCTATTGCAGGGTGTCTTATGTTATCCAAAGCACATGCTTTATTGCACTCACAGAAAGATCGAGCAGTTTCCATAAAAGTCCTTTGTCTTTACATTATGTATTTTTCATCCGCAGAATAGACAATAGAGGTGTGAGCTGTTTTACAACCTACAGTATGTGCTTTGTAATGCTTTGCACCTATACGTGATTTAGGTATTATGCACACTGTTCACCACACATGTTCACTTACTGTTTGAAAAAAATAAATGACAATTTGTACAGACTCAGTTTAACTCTGATGAGAGGATGCTTTGGTGTTTATGTATCTCTGTGCTTATCACCTTGTTCCTTTATGCTAGTACTGCTGAAGTTATCCTTCAGTCTCATAGAACTCTGATGCCTTCACTAGCACCATCCTTGCACTTTATGCAGTCAGTCCACCTTGGTGGCAGATGTAGGGCCTTATTCTTTTCAGTCTACCAGGAAATATCTACTAGAATGTGTGGCAGGCAGTCTATTGTATTGAATACTACAACAAGCTGCTTCATATTAAGCGGTCAATACAATCAAGTCTTGTACAATACAAGACCATGTAGGAAACAAGTAGTGCTTAACTCAATATGGTAACTACAATATGCCCATAGTATACAATCTTCTACTTCTTTGGAAGGCAATTTACTTTTTTAGAGCTTTTGATAATTTCTTCATCACAAATCTGGTAAGAGCTGCAGTACTAAACAATTATGTATAACACATTTGCAGGCCCTCTGTCCTCAATAAGCCAGTTTGATGTTGTTAGCATTCTATAGCTCCATGACTTCAGAGCTTGTGCACAGTAAACTTGGAGACGTTCATACAGTCAGGTCCATAAATATTGGGACATCGACACAATTCTAACATTTATGGCTCTATACACCACCACAATGGATTTGAAATGAAACAAACAAGATGTGCTTTAACTGCAGACTGTCAGCTTTAATTTGAGGGTATTTACATCCAAATCAGGTGAACGGTGTAGGAATTACAACAGTTTGCATATGTGCCTCCCACTTGTTAAGGGGCCAAAAGTAATGGGACAGAATAATAATCATAAATGAAACTTTCACTTTTTGATAGTTGGTTGCAAATCTTTTGCAGTCAATTACAGCCTGAAGTCTAGAACGCATAGACATCACCAGACGCTGGGTTTCATCCCTGGTGATGCTCTGCCAGGCCTCTACTGCAACTGTCTTCAGTTCCTGCTTGTTCTTGGGGCATTTTCCCTTCAGTTTTGTCTTCAGCAAGTGAAATGCATGCTCAATCAGATTCAGGTCAGGTGATTGACTTGGCCATTGCATACCATTCCACTTCTTTCCCTTAAAAAACCCTTTGGTTTCTTTTGCAGTATGCTTTGGGTCATTGTCCATCTGCGCTGTGAAGCGGCGTCCAATGAGTTCTGAAGCATTTGGCTGAAAACGAGCAGATAATATTGCCCGAAACACTTCAGAATTCATCCTTCTGCTTTTGTCAGCAGTCACATCATCAATAAATACAAGAGAACCAGTTCCATTGGCAGCCATACATGCCCACGCCATGACACTACCACCACCATGCTTCACTGATAAGGTGGTATGCTTAGGATCATGAGCAGTTCCTTTCCTTCTCCATACTCTTCTCTTCCCATCACTCTGGTACAAGTTGAGCTTGGTCTCATTTGTCCATAGGATGTTGTTCCAGAACTGTGAAGGCTTTTTTTAGATGTCGTTTGGCAAACTCTAATCTGGCCTTCCTGTTTTTGAGGCTCCCCAATGGTTTACATCTTGTGGTGAACCCTCTGTATTCACTCTGGTGAAGTCTTCTCTTGATTGTTGACATACACCTACCTCCTGGAGAGTGTTCTTGATCTGGCCAACTGTTGTGAAGGGTGTTTTTTTCACCAGGGAAAGAATTCTTCAGTCATCCACCACAGTTGTTTTCCGTTGTCTTCCGGGTCTTTTGGTGTTGCTGAGCTCACCGGTGCGTTCCTTCTTTTTAAGAATGTCCCAAACAGTTGTTTTGGCCACGCCTAATGTTTTTGCTATCTCTCTGATGGATTTGTTTTGTTTTTTCAGCCTAATGATGGCTTGCTTCACTGATATAGACAGCTCTTTGGATCTCATCTTGAGAGTTGACAGCAACAGATTCCAAATGCAAATAGCACACTTGAAATGAACTCTGGACCTTTTATCTGCTCAATGTAATTGGGATAATGAGGGAATAACACACACCTGGCCATGAAACAGCTGAGAAGCCAATTGTCCCATTACTTTTGGTCCCTTAACAAGTGGGAGGCACATATGCAAACTGTTGTAATTCCTACACCGTTCACCTGATTTGGATGTAAATACCCTCAAATTAAAGCTGACAGTCTGAAGTTAAAGAACATCCTGTTTGTTTCATTTCAAATCCATTGTGGTGGTGTATAGAGCCAAAAATGTTAGAATTGTGTAGATGTCCCAATATTTATGGACCTAACTGTACTTTCCAGAACAAACACTGTCCACTGAGGTTGGAGATACATTTTCATATTTTCACTGCTATAGACATATGTCATGGCTATCCCTCACCTAGACAGCTACGGAAATATCTATATTCTCGTGGCTGTAATATAATTATGCAGAAACCCAAATCACCAAAGAAGGGAAGCAGACAGAGCAAAGGGGATATTTGTAAACTCTTGCAGAAACTGAATCCAGACGTACAGGTAGTCTATTGCCTGGTTCATATTTAGTATTTAAATGCAAAATGCCTGGTTAGTAGGAGATTGGAGCAGGAGACTCTTTATATCCAGTGTCCACTGCAGCATTAAGGGGTGCAGGTGAACAACCTTTTACTAGGGTCTGGAGAGTGTCTATAGAATACGTGGACCAGTATCTATGCATTTGGTGTAGAGAGGGTAGTCTTCCTGCAGGAAGGTTGGGGAGATGATGACAATGAGTTTTTGCTTTTCAGGCATACTGTATATTTAAAAAGCTCCTGTGAATATAATTAAAAAAAGAAAAAACTATAAATATTTTAAATGCAGCTAGAATAAATAACAGAGTTAAACCAATTTCACCTTCTGTTATCCTCTGTGCATCATCACTCACATTGTGTGTGTGAGAGAGAGAAGGAGGCACATTTCTTGGGGCCAATAAGGTGTCTTGCATTTAAATGAGCTGACAAGGAACAAGCTGACAGGAGAGAGAGTTTACTGACCAGGTTACTGGTCTTTCATCGCCTAATCATAAGCAGGGACAAGGCAGGTGACATGCTGTGTTGCTTAATGGCAGGACAAAAAGGTCAGTCTGACTGTGCTATATGGTAGAAATGTGTAAATCACAGGACTAGATGGATACAAATTCAAATCTTTTGCAAGGTAAGTCAGGTCCTACATATGTCATTCAACCGAAGTTCAGCTTAAACTTTTAATAAAATCTGATTGGTTGCAAGTGGTATGTTTAAATGCATAGTTGATAAATAAACTTCAAAATATAATAAAACACAGGTAGTAAGAGCATACATTACCAAATAAGTCACGTACTACTTTTGCAATATCAACTGCAAAAGAATAAAACTGAAATGATGAACACAATATAGTGGCAGCTGTTTCCTATAGTCCTTTGGGGAAACATGATTCAACTGACATACCTATGCTTCTGCATCTTGCTATAATTTGTCGTGCTTACCTTATCATCTGTGTTGCCAATGTATCTCACTATGGGTAATTAGATGACAATGTGCAATAAATTACATTTCATTGTAGCTTATGTGCGTGTTGTTTTTTTTTAACAAAATATTGGGCAAAACTTTGAACAGAGAAACAAGTATGTGTTCTACTTCAGTAACACTCATAGGAATTTATTTATAAAACATTTGCATAGCAATCCACTCAGTGAAACTATATGTACATTTGTTCTGTGTCAGTTGGGATGAAGGAAACACATATGCTATTTCCTGTGTTGACTGAATGTTTTTTATTGATTTAAAATAGGAAATGCCACATTTGGCCACTAGATGGTGCTATGTATTTTTATTATTATTATACAGTATTTATAAAGCGCCAATAGTTCGCTCAGCGCTGTACATTACAAAAGGGGGACAGAACATATGACAGAACAATACCAATACAATGCAAAACATGAGGGGATTGAGGGCCCTGCTCTTTCGAGTTTACAATCTATGTATCATATGAATTATGATACTCAGTGCCACCTAGTGGTCAAATGCAGTATTTTCTCTTTTACATCAATGAAAAATATTTTACCAGTGCAGGAAATTGCATACATGTGAAAGCCTGCAGTGAATAAATATCAGTGTAGCTCAGCTGTATTTTACAATGTATCCTTGGCATAGCAACCCACAGTTTCTACTTACAGCCATGTATCCCAGCAGCCTCATGTAAAAGATATACCCTTACTGACCACACCTGATCCATTTCTATAGAGTATCATGTGCTACCTAGAGCAATTAGGAATCCATATAGAAGTCTGGTTTTATATAGTACCCCTCTTCCTCTGCCTAAAGGACAGGCTTTCCTTATCCAGCTCTAAAGGGCCTTTCCAGCTGCAAGGACTATATGCCCATCCTTGTCCCTCATCACCATCAAATTGCCAATATCTGGGCTGGTTGAAATTGTGCCTAAAGTGTGTGAAAAATGAAATGCCCATAAAAAGTTGGTCCCCTTTCACACAGACTCTGTTTTAATCAGCAAGGAATCTGTCTGTTGATTTCCCGCTGAGCAGAGCAGGTGGATGACAGGCTTGTGCCTGCTCAGTATATGCAGAGTGCACACAAACAGAGTCAGCTCTGCTCTATGTGCGGTCGGCAGTAAACGGACTCTATGCCTCCACACTGCTGAAGGTTTATGAGTGATTTTCTACACGTTTTGGTTGTACCTAGATGACTTTTGGTCTGAGGTCACCTTATTGATTTACTCCTTGACTACAATTTCAATTCAAATGAAAATTTAAATTTGTTTATCAGGGCAGGTAGACTCCTTGGCTTTCAATGGGGCAACTAAGACCTTTCTTGGCCTATTATTGGTTTATGCCAGGAAGGCTATTGTCTTTAAATGCAATTCTGAGAGGGCCCCTACCCTAGATTTTTAGAAAACCCTCATAAATACAGGATGTCCTCCTTACAAGGTGACTTACTCTCTTGTGGCTGCCCACATAAATTCAACAAGATGTGGGACCTTTGGATTAATTTACCTTCTTCTAATGGCACATATGTAGACTCACCCCCTACCTAGGTATTTTCTTGGTGAGATGGAGGACTGTGGGGGGGGGGGGGCAAGAGTGTTGGCCTGTACTATGTACCTGCATTATATATTTTTGATAGTAGGTATTGCCCTTGTCTTGTTCTGTTTCTCCTCTCTTTTTATATGTACTATGAGGAGTTTGGAATGGTCATTTCAGCTGATTCTGGCACTTTACTTTCTATTATGTGGAACTAAATGTGTCTCTAAGTTTACTCAGGATTTTTATGTTTTTTTTGCTTTGTTTACTATCAAGCCAAGGTCCGCCCAATGGCTCTGTTTTGTACTTGCCATATTTTTCAAAAGCAATAAAAACAATTAAAAAGAAATTTTTCTGGTGTCAACCCTAACATTTTTGATTTCCCATAACCTTTTCTCTGAGTGACCCTAGTAACCAGGACAGATAGAAAATTTTTTTTGGTTTTAGGTATATTTTACCAGGGATAGAGTGAGCACTAGACTATGGTAATCCCCCCTAACACTGTGGGCATTGTTCTCTGAACGCTAACCCTTGATTTAATTTACTCTCCAAATGACTTTTCTGAAATCTGTGCTAATTGTTCTTGCCTTGTAAATCATATACAAACTGCATATTGCTACAAAGTTTTTTATTTCAAGTTCCAGATAGATAATAATGCTTTAAAAATGTTACAGATGTCTGATATTTAGAAATTTGTATTCGTGGACAAATTGTCATTGTGCCTGTGATTGGAGATTTTCTTCTCAGTACAGTCACTTAAGTTAACTCCTGTTAAGTAGGCTGAATTTCTGCCTTGGTAATTGGCGTATCTGTTAGTTCGACTGGAACACAAAAGTATGATTTTTTTTTTTTCTCCCCATTACATTTTGATGTGTCTTGAAAGCTCATGTTTAATGTCTGCAGAGAATGTCAATTGTCAGAGATGATTTAAAAGGGTTAGTGTCATTTTCTCAATTTTGTAGATTGTGGTGGTTAGCCTGTAGCGTTAGGTTGTCTTGGCCTTTTCCTAACTTTGAGATCTAGAGACTTTGGTGGGCTTTATCATACACACCTGTCAGTCACTAGTCAAATGGATGACCTGAATGAACATCACAATGTGCACAGGAGAATCCTTTCTTGTTAATTGAAGAATGAAAAATTCTGAGGTTAATGGGTTATATTGCCACCTACAGCAAGATTTGGACACTGGCAGGCAAAAACAGAGTGCCCATCCCAGGTACAACCCCTTACTCCTAGCATGCTTCATTTTTTTTTCTACTGCTCTAAGAAGATGGATGCATTTTCTCTGCTCTACTGGTAAAAGGCTAATTTTGTTGCTAGTTATTTTTTTCTTCAGTCAAGTTACAAGCTCTACAAGCTAAGGGACTGAGCACTGATGTCATCTGCTGTGTAGCGTGTCATATGCTCTGTCTGTTTCTTACCAGCATAAGGAGATTTTCTAGCTTATGTGGACAATAAAGATGCGTACTTCAGTAGATCTCCAGTCCTGTCCAGTTTGTGGCCCGCCTATATGCTTCTGCATTCTGGGACTAATTGTAGCCTCCTTTAACTACTTGCCAACCGCAGATAGCCAAATGACGGCTACACTGCGGCCGACCAATTCTGGGAGGGCGTCATGTGATGTCCTCCCAGAGCGCGCTCTCCTGCGCGCACCCGGTGATCTCCATGATCGCTGTGTCCTATGGACACAGCTGATCACATGATGTGGTAAAAGGCCAACCACAGCGACCTTTTACCACGTGATCAGCCGTGTCCAGTGACATGCTGATCACCGGGAAATGCAATTGCCGGTTCTCAGCTGCACTTTCCTCACGCTGTCAGAGCGTGAGGAAAGTACTGCCGAAAACTGGCAGTTGTCGGAGCAGGGATTGGTACTGATGATCAGTGCCCTGATGATCGGTGCCCAGCAGTGCCACCCACCTGTGCCCCGCAGTGCGCCCACCAGTGCCACCCACCTGTGCCACCCACCAGTGCCCATCAGTGCAGCCCAGCAGTGCTGCAAGTCAGTGCCACCAGTCAGTGCCTAGCAGTTGCGCCACTCAATGCCTGTCAGTGCCCAGCAGTGCCGCCTATCCATGCCAGCTCATTAGTGCTGCCTATCAGTGCTCTTCAGTACTGCCTATCAGTGCCCTTCAGTGCTGCCTATCAGTGCCCATCAGTGCTGCCTCATCAACGCACATCACTGAAGGAGAAAAATTACCTGTTTGAAAAATGTTATAATAGAAGCAAAGAAACTTTTTTTTTTTCAAATTTTTTTCCATTTTTTTGTTTATAGCGCAAAAAGTAAAGTGCCCAGCAGCGATTAAATACCACCAAAATAAAGCTCTATTTGTGAGAAAAAAATTATAAAAATTTCATATGGGTACAATCTTGTATGACCGCACAATTGTCAATCAAAGTGTGACAACGCTGAAAGCTGAAAATTGGCCTGATAAAGAAGGGGGTATAAGTGCCCTGTAGGCAAGTGGTTAAGGCAATCTCATTTGCGAGTTACACTCCAGATCCCTGCAACTCAACAAATTGTCATCATGGGACAAGTCAGTTCAGTCTTTGGACAGACATGTTCACCATTCACTTAAGACCAGGTTGTCCCTGGCTAAGTGGCTCAGGAATCGTGCTTTAGAGTTGAGGAAGTACTTTCTTCTGATTCCTTGGAATATCCTTAAGGCAGATGCCAGCCTCATCTGGCTGGCAAAAAGTCCTGAACACCTTGTGGGTTCAAGAGACTTGGGCATCAGAGGAATCTCTGCTCCCAATCAACATTCTGTAAATTCAGGTGATTTGGTTGCCCTTGGAATGCTGATCATCCTGCCTGGAGGGTCATCTGATCAAGATTTATTTGGATCTGCCTCAGCTTTGGAATACATCAACCATCATGGTGGAACCAGACGTTTTGCAACATTAAGAGAAGTAGAGGGTATTATGTTCTGGGCAGAACTACATATTGCAATTGTGTCTGCCATTTACATGCAAGCATGGACGTATGCAGGGTGGAATTCTTTAGTCAGTGGCACCTGGTCCTGGGGGTAGGGTCCCCTACACCTGAAGATGTTTCAGATCTGTATCACAGGTGAGGGATGCTGGATGTGAACATCCTGGCCATCAGAGTCAACATCAAGCTGGACAGGTTTGTCTCCAGATGCAGAGATTCTTAGGCAGAAGCAGTAAATGCTTTGGTGGCTTCATGAGATTGGTGCACCCTGACATAGACCTTTCTTCCCCTAAAATGAATTCCTTGTCTACGCCACAGGATTAGGATAAGAGGTTATTAGGGTGGTTCTTATCGTTCTGGAATGGCTCAGTCGGATGTGTCCAGCTGAATGTGGCACACTGACCTGATCAGACTCCTGACAAATGTTCTGTTGTTCCTAATTGTCTGGATCTTTTCTTTCAGGGACTGGATTACCACCCTTTTGCATGGATGATGGCTTTAATGTCATGTCTTTTGAATTCCAGGTCTTGAAGGACAAGGGAATTTCCATTATGCTAAGAGCTAGAAAGTCTTCTATTTCCATTATGCTAAGAGCTATCGCACATGCAAAGTTTAGTTCACTTGGTGTGAGGAAAGAAACTCACAGAAAATTTGATTAGGGGTACAATGTGTCTTTTGTGGCTCCATTTTTTGTATTCGTGACTCTGGCATCTGAATTTGGTTCTGCACTGCAAAAACCACCTTTTGAATTCTCGTAGGGATTTTCCACTCTTTCTTACCAGGTTGTGTTTCTTGTTGCCATTTCCTCTGCAAGATGTGTGTCTGAGCTGAAAAAAAAAAAACCTTTTGGTCTTAAGCTGCTGATGAAGCCTAGAACCTCCTTTCTTTCTAATATGGTTTTAGCCTCTCAGCACAATCAGGACGTTGTTCTTTACCCCCCACTCCTCACCCCCCCGTACCTCTAGTTTATCAGAAGGAAATCTCACACCCATAGCTGTCAATTGCAGTTCCCAGTAAGACATCCGTGTGGGTAACTGCATCCACATGAATGTTATACTGGGAGCAGTGACTGGAATATTATTGCCTATATTGTTCTGAACGTGTCATTTACACATTACATTGTTGACAATATTAAAAACATAACTCAAAACTGTATGCAGCAATTGGCACAATATGAATGGCAGTATAGATATAATATAAAGGTAGCCCCCTCTATGGTACACAGTTTTGTGGGAAATATCTAACAGCAGTACTTCAGATAAAAACTGCCCCTGGGTTTAGGATGGTCCAAGATGGGTAGATGTCTGTCCAATAATAATACATAGTATCTGGCCATCTTGCACTGATATCCTCTGCGATAAAGCAACTGATGTGTAACAACATCACATGCGTATTTAGGTTGGGAAATAGGATGGGTGCAGGCTCGTACAGAGAATGTTCAAGTTGGGAAAAGTTCTTTGGGTTGTTGCAAATGGAGATGCTCATTATTTCCTTCTAGGCTGATCGTAAGGGGCTCCATTACTTCAAATGTTCTCAAACTGTTGATATTATTTTCAAAAATGTGTCCTTTTTATGGGAACCTTTATTTAGCAAAAGGCCAGTAAGGGTCAGTTGCCGTCCCACATGTCTAACTGGTACACAGATCTGTTCACCAGACAGGCCCCATGTCATTGTCATCTTGGGTAGATGAAAATCTATTAAACAAGAAAGAATGTTCACTCTGGCCAATAGATCTATCCAAGATCTATTGGCTAGGGATATTTGTTGAGGTCTAAAGTTACCCATATATTACCAGTCAGTTTAATGTCGTTAGGTACAGTCAGGTCCATAAATATTGGGACATCGACACAATTCTAACATTGTTGGCTCTATACACCACCACAATGGATTTGAAATGAAACGAACAAGATGTTCTTTAACTGCAGACTGTCAGCTTTAATTTGAGGGTATTTACATCCAAATCAGGTGAACGGTGTAGGAATTACAACAGTTTGCATATGTGCCTCCCACTTGTTAAGGGACCAAAAGTAATGGGACAATTGGCTTCTCAGCTGTTCCATGGCCAGGTGTGTGTTATTCCCTCATTATCCCAATTACAATGAGCAGATAAAAGGTCCAGAGTTCATTTCAAGTGTGCTATTTGCATTTGGAATCTGTTGCTGTCAACTCTCAAGATGAGATCCAAAGAGCTGTCACTATCAGTGAAGCAAGCCATCATTAGGTTGAAAAAACAAAACAAACCCATCAGAGAGATAGCAAAAACATTAGGCGTGGCCAAAACAGCTGTTTGGAACATTCTTAAAAAGAAGGAACGCATCGGTGAGCTCAGCAACACCAAAAGACCCGGAAGACCACGGAAAATAACTGTGGTGCATGACCGAAGAATTCTTTCCCTGGTGAAGAAAACACCCTTCACAACAGTTGGCCAGATCAAGAACACTCTCCAGGAGGTAGGTGTATGTGTGTCAAAGTCAACAATCAAGAGAAGATGAGACTAAGATCAACTTGTACCAGAGTGATGGGAAGAGAAGAGTATGGAGAAGGAAAGGAACTGCTCATGATCCTAAGCATACCACCTCATCAGTAAAGCATGGTGGTGGTAGTGTCATGACGTGGGCATGTATGGCTGCCAATGGAACTAGTTCTCTTGTATTTATTGATGATGTGACTGCTGACAAAAGCAGCAGGATGAATTCTGAAGTGTTTCGGGCAATATTATCTGCTCATATTCAGCCAAATGCTTCAGAACTCATTGGATGCCGCTTCACAGTGCAGATGGACAATGACCCAAAGCATACTGCAAAAGCAACCAAAGAGTTTTTTAAGGGAAAGAAGTGGAATGTTATGCCATGGCCAAGTCAATCACCTGATCTGAATCCGATTGAGCATGCATTTCACTTGCTGAAGACAAAACTGAAGGGAAAATGCCCCAAGAACAAGCAGGAACTGAAGACAGTTGCAGTAGAGGCCTGGCAGAGCATCACCAGGGATGAAACCCAGCGTCTGGCGATGTCTATGCGTTCCAGACTTCAGGCTGTAATTGACTGCAAAGGATTTGCAACCAAGTATTAAAAAGTGAAAGTTTGATTTATGATTATTACTCTGTCCCATTACTTTTGGTCCCTTAACAAGTGGGAGGCACATATGCAATCTGTTGTACTTCCTACACCGTTCACCTGATTTGGATGTAAATACCCTCAAATTAAAGCGGACAGTCTGCAGCTAAAGCACATCTTGTTTGTTTTATTTCAAATCCATTGTGGTGGTGTATAGAACCAAAAATGTTAGAATTGTGTCCATGTCCCAATATTTATGGACCTGACTGTACATTTAGAATGCCAAGACTCAATGATCCCTCTGTAAGTAGTATGTACAGTATACAAGGGTAAACAGAAGACCATATTGATATTAGGGAATTGCCTGAAACGTTGCATATCTGTGTATTAGTTTGATAAACAGGCATAGTGTAAGAATAATTACAACAAATGATCTTGTAAAACTAGATCAAGTGCTGTACATTTAGAAAGTATGAATGTAGAATTTTATTATTTCATACTGGTAAATCAAGAAAAGAGGAACTTGCTATTTGCAGAAGAATAATTTGAAACTGACACATAATTGGCATCTGTCATTGTTCCATTTTTTATAAATGTTAGGCTTTGTTTTTCACTTTTTGATTCAACAGAGCACAGCACGGGCAAGCTGGTTCACATACATGTACATCATCAGCCAGGGGTGCACCACTGTTATGACTGCTGTGTCCAGATTGTGGCTTCTGGTACCTGGCTGCTTTGAGTGGCAAGGGATCATGTGATCTCTATGCGATCTCATGATCACAATGTCATTATTGCTGCTATGAGTGAATTTCATTCATAACAGCTGTTATTTCTATAGAGTGATGCTGTGATTAGCCCACAGCTAACACATGGTACATGGGCCAATCACAGCACTCTGCACCATCTGATAGCTGTGGACTAATAACAGCACACAATAATAATAGTAATAACAGCTGTTACAAATGTAACCCATTCATGACAGTTCTAAACATTGCTGTTACAATAATCACTGTAAATGCAAAATAAATCCCTGAAAAAGGGAAAACGAAATTTAAAAAATTGAATTAAAAATTATTCATTTTTCTTTACCATACTGTCACCAGTCAGCATCCCTGATCACCACCAAGCCCATCATATGATGATGTTATACTGCATGGGTGACCGTATTTAAAAAAAAATAATTTCTTCATTTTCAAAAGTATTGTGAGAAAAAATTGCAATTTTAAAAAAACTTAACATGCCTTTTATTAAATACCCGAGACAGTTTACTTCCCAAAAAAATTAAAAAAAAAAGTGAAAGGCTGTTGGTACATCAGGATTGATAAATATTCAAATATACTCCATAGTTTGTAAACGCTATAACATTTACACAAACCAATTAATATATACTTATGATTTCTTTCCCAGAAGACACGTAGTAAAATACATTTTGGCATGAATTTATGAAGAAATTTGATTCCATTGGATATATTTTATAACAGAAAATTGAAAATATCTTTTTTTTTTTCTTTAATTTTTTTCAGTAGTGGAGTCCTCCAGGACCTTTGAACACATTTTTGCTCAAATGTTGCTGATGGCACGATCAGATACTGATATAGCTTGTCCTTAGACTTCAGCTTCCAGTTCTGGATACGTTTTGTTGACTGTGTCTTGCATTCATACTATCCTTCTGGTTTGTCTTGGATTGATTTTCTTTGATTAACCATATCCAGGGAGGGTGGCTACACTCTTGGAGATCTTAAACTTTCTAGTATTTATTGCAGCAAGTGTAGAACAGCAAGCTCGGAGATGGGTCCTATAGCTTTTACTTTTCACATGCTTGTCTAAATGTTTCTTTTCCTCTGACAAATCTCTCCTTTGCATTCTCTGGTCCATGTTCAGTGTGATTCACACAATGATGCCAAACTGCAGGTTGACTTCTCCATTTAAATAGGCTAACTTACTGATTACAAGATTGAAGACGTGGTATTAATTACAGAAAACAATTAGTTTGAAATATCGCTAATCCAATTGTTCATAATCTTTTCTAGGGACACCAACAAATCTTTACACAACATTTTCCAATATCTTTGTTGAATAAGTAATAGTGGGGGTTTTTCACACTTGATCAAAACAAGAAAAAAGAGCAAATCTGGACTGAATTGGCAATGAAGGGGAACTAAGAGATCATATGTAAAAACATTTTTATTTAAATGTTGATTAAAAATAGCTTGAGTATCAAGCTCAGATATCTTAAACACAACTGCATAACATTTTATAATATTAGCTGTTAAGCTCACTCCTTTATACTTCATATTATTGAATATGTTTTGTATATATTATAGCAATAAATGGTACAAAGTCGGGAAGTGAGTGCTTATATGTCAATGCGTTTCTCTTAAAGCTTCTTCAGGATGCATGAGAATGCAGCAATATATACTAAAATTCAACAAAGACATATAAGAAACATATATGATCTAGAAAAACCATATGATATATATAATTATCTCCACATAGAAAATTCTTTTTAAACAAGCACCTTGGTTGTGTGCATCTAAATAGCCCACACATCCTGTGAGTGGGCACTTGAGCACATAGAGTAGAAACATAGAAAAGTGACGGAAGAAAAAGACCGACTGGTCTATCGAGTCTGACCTTTAGAGCCTAGCAGAACATCTGAGGTCGTTAGTAGTATACAGATCTTTACCTAGTAACATAGTGATTAATTTTAAGATCTACTTATGGGGACTATCCCACATTAATTCCATCTATACCTACCAAACGAATACTGTGGACCGTATGTATGGAGCCATCTAAGTCAGATGATTAAGTTATATATCCTATAATAAGCGCATGTATCCAAACAATCCTATTTTGATGATCATCCAACATACCCCCAATCTATTTTCAGAACCCTAAAAAGTAGTTCTCATGTGGATCAGGTACAATTTGTAGAAGCACAGCACAATTTTGGTAGTCTTCAAGGAAGTGCTCCGAGTAAAGATGT
This sequence comes from Staurois parvus, assembly GCF_062004578.1. Lineage (NCBI taxonomy): Eukaryota > Metazoa > Chordata > Amphibia > Anura > Ranidae > Staurois > Staurois parvus. The sequence goes on along the minus strand of NW_028318083.1, from coordinate 15,267,990 downwards.
ATAAAAAGAGTCATTCAGTATACCGCAACCATCCATACTGTTAGCAAGTATAATCTCATAATTAAAAAATATATGGCCTCGCATCTCCACACACCACATGTCAATATCCATACTGCCATAGTATACTCAAAAACAAAAAGCCAGGGAATAAAGCATTGATTGATTGTCCCTACAATATAAACCACCAATATATCAGGGCAATGCTTAACATCTCAAAACAACACCTTATCCATAATCAAACTTGTCATGCCCACCTAGGTCCACAATGTGATCACTTGCATCGTCTGCCCAGGGGGCTAGGAGAGAGAGAATGACTCTCCTTTGTGGTCTTATATATGTGCTCCCACCGTCAGACTGCATGGCCGCCTGTCATATTCTGGCGCGGCCAGTGACATCATCGATATGTGCGGCCACAGTGCTCACAGAGAGCATGCGTGGCTACAACAGAAGGAGATGTCAGCCGGCGACACGGTCACCGCCATTGAGCATGCACATATGGCGCTATGCCCTGGCAGGGAATCCACCACGCACCCCGTGGCAATGGAGACCAATGGGAACAGGGAAATGCAGCACACAAAAGGGAGGGGAAGAAAGGGACAGTGCAAAAACAACACACACAAACCCAACAGAAGTCTTCCCACATGCCCATATGGAAGGAAAATATTTAAAAAATATTCTTCCCAAATATATTGACATATATTTGAAATACTACAATTTTGGCCATATTCAATATACAGTATTTCAAAATATATACTGTATGTTGAAATGCATTTTTATTACAAAAAATATGAAAAATATTTTTAAAAATAAATTTCAAATATACTGTATGTCTTTAAAAATACAAATCTACACTTTTGGAATGCATTTACAAATATATGTAAAAACATATGTTAAAATGACTTTTTTATATGTTAAAAATATTTAAAAACAGAAGAACTCACAATGGAAAAATACAATATATATACTTTATTAATACTTATATTTTGGTGGCAACTACTATGATTGCCAATACGGCTATAATGGTACCTCACAGGAACGGCTTGCAGCTAAGCATATCATTCAGGCCAGAAGGGGTAGTGGCCCGCAGGTCATATATCCATTTTGCCTCTCTTTGGAGCACATATTTGTAAAAATTACCTCCTCTAGGATCCTTGTGAACTTTCTCAAGGGCCGTGAATGAAATTATAGAATAATCATAGTTGTGTTGGAGGCCAACATGGCCTACCACTGGCATATATAATGGTCCATTCTGGGCATAATAAATGTGATCTTTGATTCTTTTCCAAAAGCATCTAATAGTTTTTGCAATGTAGAAAGCTCCACACTGACAACATCATATACAGTTGTGACCAAAATTATTCAACCCCCACTGAAATTGAGTGTTTTGGCCAGTTTGACATTGCTTTTGATCATTCAGTCATCTTGCTTACATTTACATTAAAGAGGCACTTGTAGGTCAGACAAATATAACATAACAGTTATAATGAAATAACCACAAATGTCTTTTCTGTGCTCACAGCATTATCAGTTTTATTCAACCCCCAAGTGACATTCAATCTTAGTACTTAGTACAGCATCCTTTTACAGTTATAACAGCTTTTAAACGTGAAGCATAGCTTGACACAAGTGTCTTGCAGCGATCTACGGGTATCTTCGCCCATTCTTCATGGGCAAAGGCCTCCAGTTCAGTCACATTCTTAGGCTTGCGCACTGCAACTGCTTTCTTTAAGTCCCACCAGAGGTTCTCAATCGGATTTAAGTCTGGTGACTGCGATGGCCACTCCAAAATGTTCCAGCCTTTCCTCTGCAACCATGCTCTAGTGGACTTGGAGGTATGCTTGGGATCATTGTCCTGTTGAAAGGTCCAACGTCTCCCAAGCCTCAGGTGTGTGACGGACTGCATCACGTTTCCATCCAATATCTCCTGGTACTGAAGAGAATTCATGGTACCTTGCACACGCTGAAGCTTCCCTGTACCTGCAGAAGCAAAACAGCCCCAAAGCATGATTGACCCTCCACCATGCTTCACAGTAGGCAAGGTGTTCTTTTCATCATAGGCCTTGTTCTTCCTCCTCCAAACATAGCGTTGATCCATGGGCCCAAACAGTTCTAATTTTGTTTCATCAGTCCACAGAACACTATCCCACAACTTTTGTGGTTTGTCCACATGGCTTTTGGCATACTGCAGTCGACTCTTCTTATTCTTTGGAGACAGCAAGGGGGTACGCCTGGGAGTTCTGGCACGGAGGCCTTCATTACGCAGTGTGCGTCTTATTGTCTGGGCTGAAACTTCTGTACCCACATCTGACAAATCTTTTCTCAGTTCCTCAGCAGTCACACGGGGACTTCTCTCCACTCTACGCTTCAGGTAGCGCACAGCAGTCGAAGTCAGCATCTTCTTTCTGCCACGACCAGGTAGCGTTTCAACAGTGCCCTTTGCCTTGAATTTGCGAATGATGCTTCCTAAGGTGTCTCTTGGTATGTTTAACATCTTTGCAATCTTCTTATAGCCATTGCCCTTCCTGTGAAGAGAAATCACCTCTTCTCTTGTCTTCCTGGACCATTCTCTTGCCTTCACCATGTTTGTAACCACACCAGTAAATGTCTAGAAGGAGCTGAGTATCACAGTCATTTTAAAGCTGCCTAATTGGTGCTTATTATGCTTGATTGCTGCTCGGTGACATCCACAGGTGTTTTCAATACCTGATGGAAAGCACCTGTATGAACCTCTGTTCTTCAGAGTGGTAGTCTTTAAGGGGTTGAATAATTGTGGCAATGAAGAAACCACATAAGAACCATTTACTACTGTATTACATAAACAATTGATGTCATTTTAGTTGCATTTGGGTAGTTACAACGTCCTTGTAGGATTTGATTCTGAATACAATTCCAAATGTACACTATAGTCCCTAAACCCCTTTACAGCATTGGGGGTTGAATAATTTTGGTCACAACTGTAGATCATGGCCTTCGATTGACAATTGATGTGTTGTTTAATCTCATGTAGGCTGCCATCCGGTATCCTGCAAAACGTTCCTTCTGTGACCTATTTCACACTTTCTTTTCTTTACTCTGTGACATACCAAAGGTATGCAGAGATATGTAAGATGATTGCTTTTAATTAAATAACTTTTCAAGAGTAATGAACGATTGTTTCAATCAGCTTTAACGGTAGCAACACATTTTTCCATGACTCTGTATGCTATAAGATGAGTATCGGAGCTTGTATGTGTTTCCTAACACATGGATGGTGACTGTTGCCTTATGAAAATGTTGATAAAATTAGTGTGCTTCTATTTTCAAATAAATAACAGTAGACTACAGTGCCCTTCATAGCTCCTATTTTACATTCTTTGAAACTTGTAAGCATTAATGTGGGAAATTCAATAAAACATGTTTTACGTTTTGTAAAATGTCCTGTGTCAAATGTTGCGACAGTTTCAGTAACAGCTCTGACACACATGACAGATTTATGCTTTTCTTACTGTATGTGTGTCACTTTGTTACAAATTTAAAGAGAATTACCTCCAGTTTGCAGATAGTTACTGAAGGTAACTAAGACCAACTCAACGTTATACAGACAGGCAAGAGTTTTGGTGGGTGGGGGTTAAGGTCTTGTAGAGTTAACATTATTATTATTTTGTATTTTCTAAGGCACAGGCTGCCAGCGTCCTAGTAACCAATTATACAGGGGCACACTAGCAGTGAACGAAGCCTGATGGGGAACTCTGAGAGACTAGTTCTTCATTGGGTCATCTTACCTTGTAGATGACAGTGGACATTAGTGGGTGGATTCCATCACATAGCGTGCTTTAAAGAGAAACAACAAATCAGCAACAAGATATACACTCACCGGCCACTTTATTAGGGCCAAGAAAATATCTCCCACACCATTACACCACCACCAGCCTGAACCGCTGATATAAGGCAGGCTAGATCCATGCTTTCATGTTGTTTACATCAAATTCTGACCCTACCATCTGAATGTCGCAGCTGAACCCGTCTGCCCATTCTCCTCTGACATCAACAAGGCATTTTCATCCACACAACTGCTGCTCACTGGATATGTTCTCTTTTTCGGACCGTTCTCTGTAAACCCTAGAGATGGTTGTGCGTGAAAATCCCAGTAGATCAGCAGTTTGAAACACTGACACCAGCCTGTCTGGCACCAACAACCATGCCACGTTCAAAGTAACTTAAATCCCCTTTCTTCCCTATTATAATGCTAAGTTTGAACTTCAGCAAGTCGTCTTCACTACATTTACATGCCTAAATGCATTGAGTTGCTGCCACGTGATTGGCAATTGGTGTTATCAAGCAATTGAACAGATGTACCTAATAAAGTTGGCCAGTGAGTGTATACTATATATTTGACCAGAAAGGCCAAATAAAAAATGAATCTGTTAAATCTGTCACACCTGTTTTGATTCATCACCCCATTTTTGTTTTTATCAGCCAGTCATTATGGGGTTGATTTATTAAAACTAGAGTGTGCAAGGTCTGGTACAGCTCTGAAACCAATTAGCTTCCAGGTTTTATTGTCAAAGCTTAATTGATCAAACTGACGTTAGAAGCTAATCGGCTACCATGCACAGCTGCACCAGATTTTGTACTCTCCAGTTTTAGAAAATCAACCCCTATCTGACATCCTTGTGAAGAATAAGTCTGTTTGTACCCTCTTTATTACATCCTTCTGGTTGGCATTGTGTGTTATGTTGGCAATGGCATTGTGTGTTAGCTCAATGTACTGAAAATGTCCTCACGCTTCCAACACAGACCTGCTATGCTATGTCCTTATAAAAAGGATAATTGACCGAACCCAGAAACTAAAAGATGTAGTCTCTTCAAATGGAAAATTATATAAACCAATTCATCTTGGAGCTGGTTTATACCTAATGTGATATGCTGCAATTTGGTATGTCAAGACATATTTTCTTTTGAAGTAATTGGAATGGTGTCCTTTAAAAAAAACCCATGTGTCTGAAAAAAGCGTAGCACCACGATTAATTTTTGCATGTTAAATTGTGCATTTTCAAGTGCATCTGGTGTGAATGAGCCCTCAATTGGCACCTGACAGTTTTCTGTAACCCTTGGAATTAATCAGAAATGACATATGTTTTATATAAATACAACTTCAAAATGTTGCTCTCTATCTGTTTGCAGAAAGCACTGGGTGCTAACTGCATTTAATGACAGAGTGTCCTAACATTCCAGCCTAATATCAAACATTCTGTTCATGTAATGGGCTTATAATCAGCCCCTTGCTGTATGCCTGCCAAATATTTATGTGCCCATAGCAATTCATATAGGTTAGAGAATCTTTCAGATGAATTTTTGTGGCGTGTGAAGAACAGCAATTACTGTTTTGCTTCACTTAAAAACAGAAAGCGATTAAGGTGAATAACGCTGGCGGTTGTGTTTGTCCACCCACTTCAGACTAATTTGTTTCTGGTTTGCACTGGGCCATGGACTGTTTGTATAGTGCAGCCTCATTGGTGAAAGTAAAGCTGTAATCAAACAAAGCAAGCATGCCTACCAGACCGCTTTGATAAGTCATTTTTATATAAGGGCAAGTCGTATCTGTGTATAGTAAATCAGCTGGATTATTAATTGTTTTATGAACAAGTAATTTATTATATTAAAAGCTGGAGCTAAGACAAAAAATAATTTTGCTTCTATAACTGCAGTCTTATCACTTACCTGTGATGAAGTATGTCCAAGATTGTATATTCAAATTGCTGCTTGATTTCTTCCACAGTACCTGTAGTCTTGATAATGGGACCTTTTTTTCTGAACCTTTAGTATCGCTTTAACTGGCAATTGTTTGGTCATGCGACTGTACCCAAATGAAATTCGTATTTTTTCACACAAATAGAGCTTTATTTTGGTGGTATTTAATCACCGTTGTTTGTTTTTTGCTAGATAAGTGAAAAAAAAATACCAAAAATTTTGAGAGAAAAATTTATTTTTTGTTTATTTTATAAAATTTTGCGAACAAATAATCTTCATAAATTTAGGCAAAAATATAGTCTACAAATCTTTGGTAAAATGACTCAAATGAGTGTACTGTATATTATTTAGTCTGTGTTCACTAAAGAGTCTACATACTATGGTATATACAGTACAGGCAGTCCCTGGGTTATGAACAAGATAGGTTCTATAGGTTTGTTCTTAAGTTGAATTTGTATGAAAATTAGAACAGGTACATGTTTTAGGTGTAAATCCAGCCAAAAAATTATTTTTTAAGTTTTGGATAGCATAGGGAAGACTTAACTGGCCATGCAGTGAGGTGGGATTGCTAACAGGTCCACCGGACAGTAGGTGACATATTGCTGTGAGCAGCAAGATGGCCACCCAGCAGTTTCCAGGACCAGCGTGATGTCAATTTGCCTCCATTCTTAAGTCCTATGTAAGTCAGATGTTTGTAACTCAGTGACTGCCTGTATGTTTGAGGATTGATCAGTCATGATGTACTGACTGCCTATCCCATTTCCTGAGGCCCTAAAATGCCAGGACAGTACAAATACCCCCCAGATTACCCCTTTTTGCGAAGTAGACAGTCCAAGGTATTTAACAAGAGGCAGAGTAGGGTTTTTGTTAGTTTGTACTTTTTTTGTTACAATTTTTTTGGAAAATGAAGAAATTAAATAAAACAGTTTTTTCTTCACATTTTTTTTAACGTTCTGTCACCAGTGCAGTACAGAGTCATCATCTGGCTGGTGTAGCTGTGATCAGGTGACACTGTTAAAAAAAGAAAAAAATCATTTTTTTATTCAGTTTTTTTAAAAACATTTATGTTTAACTTTTTTTTTCATTTGTTACAACTGTTTGTTTTTTTACACTGTAATTGCTTGTTACAGTTTACTATTGTGATGCTGTAATTGGACCACAGCTATCGCATGGTACAAGGGGCTGTGATTGGCCCAGGTACCGTGTGATCACTGGTGACCAATCACAAATCACACACAGTAGTAAACAATGATGTCATGAATAGATTCCATTCATGACTCTTGCTTACTGCATGACATATGATTGCACAGCAATCACGTGGTATCTAGGCGGTTCACAGCAGCCCAATATTGAGCACCACAATCCATGGACGCAGCTGTTGTAGAGCGCTCCACTGCAAGCCCTAGGAGAAGTGCTCACAAGCACTGTGATGTACCAGCAGTAAATGTACTACTGCTGGTCGGCAAGTAGTTACATTTCTATGGACTACATTAACCCTTGGTACCCTCCTGTCCACAAGCAGCGATTCCTGTATTGACTCTGCCTCCTGAAGCATTTCCTTTCACCACCGCTGTAGATCAGAAGGCAGGCTCTGTGAATTCTGTGACACAGCAGTGCCTACTCACAGGACATAGTGAATATGTGTCACGGAATTCAAGGAAGTAAATGTGTGGAGATCTTCACAAAGTAAGTTTACAAACTTCAAGATTGTTCAGATTAATTGGTGTAGGCTAGTAATAACTGGAAAACAATGCGGATATTAATATGATTTTACATTTTGACCATAGATATGATTTAAAGGTTCCTGACAATTTCTAACTTATGTTTTAATTAGGATTTAAGTCTTGATTTGATTACTTTCATGTGTGAAGCTGCAAGGGAGTTACCCTCTTTGTGCCTGAAGTTGGTGCACACCGCCATCCAACAAACGGATATCAGTCAGAAGAAATGAGGGAGCAAACCTTCTTTCTCTAATCATAGAAAAGTGTAATGATGCAGCTGCATATTATGTGGTCTGCAGGCAGATCATTACTCTTCTATCTCCTTGTACTGATTGGAGAAAGAATGCAATCAATCAGTTTTGCTGTACTCCTGTACCTAATGTACACACTAGTGAGGTAGCGTGTATGCCCTGGCAATGATAGGATTTTTGTGATCCGGCGTGTGAATTTTCTAACTGTGCTGCATATTATGTAGTTTGCCCCAGTCATACTTTCAGGCTGTTAATTGATTAAATATAGCACAGACATTGCGTAGTTCTAGAAAGCAAAAAAGAGCCTGTTTATCTAACAAACTGCTTTTATGTACCTATATCATTATTATTGTTAATAATTAATAATTGTTAGTAGTAGTAGTAGTAGTAATTGTATAGCTCTGTCAATTTATGGATCACTTTCCATATACACTATATAGTACATTCACATTATTATTATACAGGATTTATATAGCGCCAACAGTTTGCTCAGCGCTTTACAATATAACGGGAGACAATACAGCAACAATACAGTTCAATTCAAGAGGGATTTGAAGACCCTGCTCCTTGGAGCTTACAATCTAGGAGACACCAGCCCCTGCCCTCATCTATGGTCCCTCTCACATACATACACATACTAGGGCCAATTTAGACAGCAGCCAATCAAAAATCGGAGTACTTGAAGGAAATAGTAATAAAAAATGCATATAAACAGGGTTATACAACTTTCTGCTAATGTTGGAGTTTATCTATCCCTTCCTACCTCCTATACATTTCTTTAGGCCAATGAGGCAGCCCACCATAGTAATGGACAATAGGCATGTGAGGGAGATGGTAGGCTTCAATACGACCAGAAAGTGTCAGACCTTTGCCCATTAGAATGGCCCTGCATTCAGGTGTACCAACAGAGACCTGGAGGCTGCTGCACAGTATGCATGATAGCAGTATCTCTATACTGGCATACTGGCACAGTTGCTGCGGTTCTTTCATAAAGGTATCTCATTGAGAACAACAGATGGTGAGATGTGCGTCTGTCCTTGATCACATAACTGTCGCATTATTTTTTATTTTTTTTACTTTTGGATTGTGACATTTTTGCTGGAAAAGAGAATAATAAATATAAATGATTAGCACTCAAATATTTTCCAAGTTTTAAAATGTCTGTGTGTGATAACGCAGTAACATTGAAGTGCTAGTTATTAAACTCACAACAGAAAAATCAGTCTGTGTATGCAGTAAAGCATGCTAGTTATGCTCACTGGGGAACCTAAGGTGTTAATTCTTTTTATTGTGTAAAAAGGCCGTCCTATCTTTTCTGTTCCCTCCGCTTCTTCTACTGTCCCCAATCCACCCGCTGATAGTACAGAGCTCTAGGAGGCACTCTGCACATGCTTGGTTTGGTGTGTGTTGCTAGAGATTTTTTTTCCTTTGGGAGGGTGCATGTGATCAGCACAGGACCACTGTCCAGACAGAGGGTTCAGGGGTTGTACAGCCTCATAGGACAGTCAGAACAGAATGAAAAATCCTACAAGCTTTAACCAGTGCTCAGCTGGATAGAAGTTACAAGAATGCTATACACTGCTGATGAGAAAAGGTATTTAGCTGTGTATATTTACTAAAATAATTGCATTTCCATGTACTGTGGGAGGCCAGATTTAGTGAATACAGGGTCCTGGGTTTAGTAACACTTTAAGGAATCATGACATAATCCTATCATCACCAATATTCCTAAAACTGAGCAGCTTACACATGTTGTATGCCTTTTCTAAGGGCACATGCACACCCAAAATTTTTAATACTGTCTTTAGCGGCATCTGGTGTTTTTTTTTTTTTTTTTTTTTTGTATTAACAATTTTTATTGGTTTTCATGAAATACAAAAACAGTATATTTCAAAAGGTTAAGAAGAGAAAATAAACATAACAGAAAGATACATCGATGGCAAAATTAAATAGTGACAGGACCAGCGGAGTCATAAATATCAATGTAAAGGATATCAGGGCCTTGCAACGTGGAACGGCATAGAAGAGGTGAAAGTATCCCATGGGAGCCAAATCATCTCAAATACAGCAAACGAACAACTATGTAGTGCAGTCAAATATTCCATCTGTCTCACATCAGCAATGAGTTTGTACAAAATTGACATTGAAGGAGGAGTAGAGGATAACCAACACATAGGAATGCTTCTCCTGGCCGCGGTCAGCACATGGACAGCGAGTTTCCTGGATAATTTAGGTAATCCTGGGAATGGTAGACCCAGTAAAAAATGTAAGGGATCAAATGGGAGAGAGACATGCAGCAATGAATTCAACAAGGAAAGAACATCCTGCCAGAAAGGGGTAATGGAGCTGCATGTCCAAAAAATATGATAGAGAGAACCATGGTCTCTACTACAGCGCCAGCAATCAGGAGAAGCACTCGGATTATAAGCATGCAGAACCTCAGGTGTTTTATACCATAACATCATAATCTTGTAAATATTTTCCTTAAAAACCACACAGACAGAAGATCTAGATGCATTTTCCCAAATTTTCTTCCATGTTAATAAATCAATGTCACGTTGTATGAATTGAGACCACCTACGCATGTAAAGGTGAGTATCATTGGATAAGGAGGGGGCTTCCATAAGAAGTTTATAAGTATTAGAGATTATACCCCTATGGTGGGGACCCTGCATACATAAACTTTCAAAGGGAGTAGGTTTCCCCAGAGTCAATGAGGGAGATAAAGTGGAAAAAAAGTGGCGTATTTGAAGATAAATATATAGGTGTTGAGGAGGTAAAAGGGCTTTTTTCTGGAGGACTGGGAATGAGTGTAACTTACGAGTCACCGGATGTACCAAGTGACGCAGTTGAAAAAGGTTAGCTACAACCCAATGCGACATCCGGGACATGGACATATTGTCTGGGAGATTAGGGTTATAGAGGACATTTGTCAGTGGGGAGCAATCAGAGGCCAATGTAAATTTAGCCCTACATTTCCGCCAAACAGTCAGAGAAAAGTACATTGGTCCCAGAAATAAATGGCGAAAGGAGGAGACATCCACTGCTGAGGTCGACCAAAGGAGAGAGCATGGATGAGCTGGGGACAATTGCAAAGATTCGATCTCAGTCCATGTGTTGGGAGGATGATGGGAAGACCATGACATGAGAAAACGAAGATGAGTTGCGTAGTAATATGTTATAATATCCGGGGCCCCCAAGCCCCCCCTAGATCTTGGGGAAAGCAAAACGGAACGTGCAATCCTGTGCCGCCTATTGTGCCAAATAAAATGCAGGAAAGATTTCTGAAGAGAGCGAAGTTTGGACATAGGAATGGGAACGGAGAGGGTCGCAAACAGGTACAAAAGTTTAGGCAACACTGTCATTTTTAATACGTTAATGCGTCCTAGGAAAGAAATGGGCAAGGCATCCCATCGTTTCAGAGAGCGAGAAATTGCTATGAATAGTGGAGGGAAATTGGCCTCGTATATGGATTGGTAAGAGGAAGTAAGATTAGTACCTAAATATTTTAAAGAATGGGTACACCACCGATAGGGAAAGGCTTCCTGAAGCAAGGATAATGTGACAGGTGGGACGTGAATTGGGAGTGCCTCAGTTTTAGACGTATTAACTTTGTAACCTGAAATAGCCCCAAATCGTTTCAAGATCTGATGCAAAATCAGTAAAGAAGTATAGGGACTCGTGAGTGTGAGGAGGATGTCGTCTGCAAACAGCGATAATTTGTACTCATGGGTATGGGAATGTATCCCGCGAATATCCGGATTCGACCTAATGGCTGTGGCCAGTGGCTCCAGGCAAAGAATAAACAGCAGAGGGGAGAGTGGACAACCCTGACGTGTGCCATTTGACATCTGAAAAGGGAGTGAAAGAAAAGATGCTAACCTGACCTGCGAAAATGGGGAAGAATAAAGGGCCTTCAAGGCTGCTACAAATGGACCCCGGAAACCAAACTTCTCCAAAACCAGAAACATGTAGGGCCAGCTTAACCGATCGAAAGCTTTTTGAGCGTCCAAGCTCAGCAACACAGCAGGGGTGGAGGATCGATTAACCAGATCAACCAGATCAATAGTTCTCCTGGTGTTATCCGCAGCATGTCTGGAAGGCACAAAGCCCACTTGGTCCCTATGTATGAGTTTGGAAATAATTCCGGACAGTCGGTTGGCTAAAATTTTTGTGAAAATCTTGTAATCGGAATTAAGTAGGGCAATCGGACGGTAGTTGTCTACAATAGAGGGATCCTTATCGGGTTTAGGGATAACCGAGATATAGGCTCGTGAAAATTCAGTCTGGGGTGTGACCCCCTTTAAAAAGATCTCTGTAAAGAGAAAGGAGATGGGGAGCCAGGATACCAATAAAGGATTTATAATAAGTGTAGGGTAAACCATCCGGACCCGGGGCCTTACGAGAAGGGAGATGTTTAATTGTATCAAGTAATTCCTCTATCGTAATGTCAGCATTAAGAATGGCAATGTCTGAGGGAGATAGTCTCGGAAATGACAAGGAATCAAAAAAATTGTCAAAGGATAACTGTGTGAGAGGCGGGTGGAGGTCTGGGATCAAACAGTTATACAGTTTCTCATAGTAGGAGCCAAAAAGGGTTGCCATGACCTGAGGATCATAGGTAGGACTGCCGTTTGGTTGGATTAAAAGATCAGGCATCGTGGAAGGAGACTGAGCTTTAAGGCGATTGACTAACATACGATGGGGTTTGTTGGAAAATTCATAAAATTTCTGTTTAACCCACAGCAGGGATTGTGCAGCCTTACTGGAGTCGAGGGCTTTAATTCGGTCACGTAAAAATGTTACCTTCCGGAGCCCAGAAATGGAAGGCTTGGCCATCAACCGTCGTTCCGCCGAAAATAGTTGATGTACAAGAGAGGCCTTAGCACGTGCCGCAGATTTCTTTAAACGAGAACCCATAGAAATACAGAGTCCCCGAAATACCGCCTTATGGGCCTCCCATAAAATAGAGGAAGAGGCTACGGAGCCAACATTGAGGGTAAAATAGGTATCAAGTCTCCGAGACAATTCATCCCTAAGATGATCTGTGGAGAGGAAGGTCTCATTAAGGCGCCAATGACATGGTTTGGGTAGAGCGGGAGGAAAGAAAAGGTTTAAAGTCAGAGAGGCGTGGTCAGACCAGGTAATGGGGTTAATTTCAGAAGAGACCAAGAGTGAAAGCAATGGGGCAGAGATGAAAAAATGATCTAAGCGGGAGAAGCTACGGTGAGGGGTGGAGTAGAAAGTAAATTGTTTATGGGTGGGGTGTTTAATCCGCCAAGCATCGAAGAGACGATGCTCCCTTATCAGTCTACAAAAGGATTTTGAAGCGGAGCATTGCTGCTTTGAGGGTGTGGACTCAAAAAGAACTTTCCTGTCCTTATGGGGGGATAAAATCAAATTAAAATCACCCCCAACAATCACATGTGAAGTGGAAAAAGAGTCTAAAGCGGCGAGTGTTTGGGAAAGAAATTGCAATTGACCCGTATTGGGGGCGTATAAATTCAGCAGAACAAGGGGAGTGTTACCCAGCATACATTCCAGAATAATGAAACGACCTTTTTGGTCAACTCTGGAGGAAACAATCCGAAGGGAGCAGTGCGACCCAATCAAAACTGCCACCCCAGCCTTCCCGGAGGGATCAAAGGCCGAATAGGCTTGGGGAAAAAATCTTGAGGCAAAACGAAAGGAGCCAGCTGATTTGAAATGGGTCTCTTGAACAAAAATAATGTCTGCTCCTGAGGATCGAAATTCCCTCAAAGCCATCCACCTTTTTTGAATGGAGTTGAGGCCCTTGACATTATACGACATAAACCGCAAAGCCATTATAAAATAACAAAAATTGAAGCAAATGTGTTAGCCTAAAAAAGAAATGAAATACCATCGATGCAATAGAAAAAAAAACAAAAAACAATAAAGTAACACAGAAAGGTGTAAACATAGAAATTGACATAAGTATCCATGAGGATATAAACTCGGGAACAACCAATTGGCCCAAGTCGTCTAGGCCTATGGCTAGACAAATTCGGGAGCAGCACGACAACCAAGACATCAGAAAAATCGTCATGCCCGGCCAGATAAAACAGAAGTGAGAAAATGCACCCAACAATGGTTCTGCCGGACAGAAAAGAGAAACCCAAAAAGAAAAAAATATTATGTAAAAAAAAAAAAAAACCCAGGAAGGAAGGATCATCACCGGAAACACATCGGAAGGGCACCCCAGAGAATCATCATACAGATGGATTGATCTACTGAGGGTGACGTGGACGCTGTGGGGTACGTGTGAGTCTCTTCCGACCTCCGCGGACTGGAGTCCAGATCTTGTTGGGGGTGGCGGATGGACGAGACGGAGTTGGTGGCAGAGGGGACACATCTTCAGGCAAAGGTGGAAGTCCCAGGCGCTTTAAGAAGGAATCCACCTCTTGAAGATCACGAAGCACGACTTGGGAATTATCCCTAGTCACGACCAACCGGAAAGGAAACCCCCATCGGTAAAGGACATGATGTTGTTGGAGGTGTGTGGTGAGCGGCTTCAGGGCTCGTCTCTTGGCCAAGGTAGTCGGAGACAAATCGCAGAAGAGTTGGAGTCTGTCACCTTTAAATTCCAGAGATGATTTGTGGCGAGCAGCTGATAATAAGGCTTCTTTGCTCTGAAAAAAGTGGAAGCGAACTATGACGTCGCGTGGTCTGGTGCCCTCGACAGGTTTTGGGCCCAGTGAGCGATGAGCCCTATCCATTCGCCAATCCGTTTACGGAACCAATGGAGCAATTGCGCTAAAGAGGGACAGAAGGTGACGGTGCAATTGCGCATCAGCGATAGATTCGGACATACCGCGTATACGGATGTTTTGGCGCCGTTCCCGGTTTTCTAAATCCTCTTGCTGGAGTTGCATTTGGGACATGGAATGCTTCAAATATGCGTTATCCTCTTCCAAAACATGAACGTATTGCACCAAATCATCAAACTCAGTCTCCAATTTATCCGTGCGGTCTCCAATCTGAGTTATTTCCCCTCTGAGATCTAATGCCAGCTTTCCAATTTCAGCGGATATGGATGCGGTAATATTGCGCAGAAAAATTTGCAACTTGTCATCTAGCGCTGAAAGTGTGAGGGAAGGAGACGGTATGGTTTGCTGAGATATCTGGGTGGAGGGAGGATGATTTCCCGATGCAGAGTATTCTGCTGCCCCCCCAGTTATATGCTGGGAATCCCCAGTTATATTATGGGGATCAGAGTCCTCCATCTGGGGCTGAGTCAGGGCAGAGGCAGGCATGGAAGCTGACAGGCATGAAGGTGCAGTACCATCCGTGACCACCGGGGGCCGGGATCTCTCCCTGGGTTCCTGGGCATACTGGAGGCCGGGGATTGCGGCCTGGACAGGAACCGCCGGAGCGGCGAGGGCCGCGAATCCGGTGGCTGCGGGGAGGGGGGCTTCCAGCGCCCTATCTTCCCCATACAGGTTTCTCCCTGGAGCCGGGCCGGGTGCCAAGTGGATGGGACTCACCCTTATTAGCAGGGAAGCAGTGGCGTGTAGCAGGTGAGTCCGCGCTGGCCGGGGATGAGCGGAGCTCAGCTAAAATGCAGCCGCCATCGTCCCTGGCCGCGCATGCGCCCCCTGGTGTTTTTTTTTTATTCCCCCCATTCATGTTAGCTCATGTATCTTATGCACACTGAGTTGTTTAGAGACCAAAGTCATTGTGTCCAGGAACAGCTTCACAGAAAAAGAATGCTTGAAGCATGTAGAAACATGTAAACACTAGGAGCGTCAAGCACTTGAGCATTAAATATTTTCAGTGGCCAGAAATGTGGCCAATGCAATGAATTCACGCTCAAGTGCTTGATGCGCCTAATCACATCTACACACATTTACACCCATCAAGTGTTTTTTCTGCAAAAATGTGGCTGACAAGAGGAAAGGCATGTAGAAGAGATTAGATAACACCCTGTGTGCATGGAGCCTAAATCTGACAATACAGCTGTGATCAATATCCTGTTCTGTTCTGCATCATATAGTCACCTGGTATCATGCTAACATTTGACAGATAGATAGTTATGCAGATCAGCCAGCTCTTTGCCACCCCACAATATACCTGAAGGCAGAGTTGCAGCAGATGTATGTGAAGATCTGATTGTGTCCTACATGGCTGTTCTCTATAAGGCTTACCGTACACATTACAATCTGACCTTTCTTTGTATAATCAACTTCAGATCTACCAAAGCTATGTAATATGAGGATCTGTCAAATTATCCAATCAATCGTTATCCAATAAGAGAGGTCCTTTACCTATTTCTTGGTAGAGCTAAAGCAGATTGTACAGTCAGTTTGTAATGTGTGTGATGAGCTTTAGTCTAGATTCACACTGATGCAGTGCGATTTCAGGAGCAGCTCCAGTGTGAGTTTGTACTGAATCCTCTTAGAGTCCACAGCAGCAATTTCTATTCAAGTCTGTGGAGCTACAAATTAAATCGCACAAAACTTGCACAGGACCCTTTTTCAAATCGCATTGAATCCGCACTGCATATATGTGAATGGCCTCTATAGAAATTGATGTTCTTTCACTTGTAATGCGATGCCATGCTTTCTGGAACGCATCAATGGGAACCAGGGCTAAGATACAAGCAGCAATATTTGGCAGTTGATTTGAGTCCCAGCACTCATTTCTTCTCAGCTGATATTTCTCTAAGGGCCTTGTATGCCACTGATGGTGTTTTCTTTGTCTGGTCTGGTTTTAAGCAAAAGTAGTCATTTTGGAATTTTCCAGTGGTTTAATGGGATATTAAAGAGAAACTCCAGCAAGGGTGATGGGAAAATGGTTTATTGGGACAGGAAGAAACGCACCATATTAAACATTTTCCATTTTCCACCACTGCCTCTTTCTCTCTATCTCTCCCTCTCTCTGACACTGGGTCAGGAAGGGGATGGCAATAAAAACCTAACAGAGGTCCTCAACCCTCTTTTAGTTTGTACAAAGGAAAAGTGTTGTCTGGAGAATAAACCGGGGTTATTGATAACCACTCACTTTGTTTTGGTTAGGCTAAAATATTAATGGTGGAGCGCAGCCCAGTTTGAAGGAGTAGTTCTTGTAAGGATTTATGTATTTAAAGAATAAGCAATGTTATACTGTTGTTTTTATGATCACATATTTTAGATTCGTATATGATCTGTAATCAAATGCAAACTTTAAACCAAAAAAATTAAATAAAATAAATTAAAGGCCTAAAATGATCTAATCCAAAGGATGATTCCAGCATTCAGGTTTGACGACTATATGATCACAAATAATATCTATTTTAAAAAGCCTTAAAAACAAAGTGTGTATACACAGCTTTATATAGACCAGTTTTTTGTAGGAAAATGTTCACTGAAGAGATTGTCTGTCCGTGAATAAGATTGATTGAAATGGAAAATCAATTCCATTTCTGCTTTAGAAATTCAGAAGATACAAGGCCAAGGAAAAGACATTGTAATTGCTACAAATTCCCCATTCAACCTATGAGGGAAAATACAAATCTTTTGTTTATCTTGTTTAATTTGTCTGAATGATACAGCCATTCAAAGTTACTGGTACATGAGGTCAGGGTGACCAGATCCATCACACAGTGTATAAACTATTATAGGCTGGAGAAGGATCAAATTGTTTTCCTGTGCTTGTTCTAATGTCGCCATATAACACAAATGCGGGACAGGTTTTTTAAAACTGGTGGAATTAAATGAGTCTGTGTTGCCCACTAAGACCAGTCTCATTCCAGCTGTCCATTTTAAAATGTTATCTCTCTACTATAATATAGACAGCAGTAGCACTCCTCTTATCTTGAGAAGAGCATCTGAGGTAGGCTTAATTCAATAATAGGGTCATCTGAGGTGCTGTGCCTTAAAGGTAAAATATGGTTTGTCCCACTCTAGGGCTCATTCACACCAGTGGGATCCGCTGGTGTGAACTGAATTCAGGACATAAAGAAATTATGTCCTGTCTATGGGACTGCGTTGGGCAACTCTGCCCTGTGTAATCCAACAGGGCTGCTGTGAACAAGTCCTGTATAGTATATTTGTTTATTTTTAAGTTCATAATACCTTAAACTGATGCTTTCTTTTTACTGTTTGTATGCAATCTTTATTTAAAAAAATAGAACATTTTTACAAAATGTTAAAGAAAACATGAAAAAGATTGCTAAAGTTGAGTACACACAATAAGAAAATCAAAAAACAAAACTGCTTTTGAAGGAATCACACATTAATTTGATCATCAGTACACAGCTTTCAACAGCCGATCACAACAGTCCATGCGATGGGACAAGCGCAAGATTTTTTTTTTTTCGTGCAATAATGGAATGAATGATTTTCGTTTATTCAGTACAGTTTTTGTATGAAAAAAATCAAGAGACAAAAAACACACATGCTTGGGAAATGAATTACACAATTACAACTTTACAATACATTACATCACTTCCGGAGTTGTATTCTGATATACAAGAATTTTCGTAACATTAGTAACCTCCTTATTTTCAATATGAGACTAGCATGCAAAAATGAAAAATGGACAACCCTTTGTCCGAGATTCTCATCATGTGTATGGGGCTTTAAGCTCCAACTGCTAACTTTCTAGAAAACTGCATGATAGTAATATGCAATAAACATCTACAAAGTAAAACACTCAGGTCCCAGCCAATCTCCTTCCAAACATGACAAGCTGCCAAAAAAGAAAGTAAATGGAGCATTGATATACTGTATAAAGACCAACTCCAATCAATTGTCTTCATTATGGTAAGGCTCAGTTTACATTCATTACCAGATCATTACCACTATCTAGAATGCTATTTAGCAAATCAGCCCTGCCCCCAGCACACCCTTGACAGGCTAAGCATGGCCTTTCAGCTATGATATTAAATGTTAAAGTGGTAGAAATCTCCTTGAATAAGACAAACAAAGTGGTCCCCTTGGTTGTTTTAGCCAAAATGTGCTGATATGCACCACATACTAACAAAGTGGTTCTCAGCCTTCCTAATGCCGCAACCCTTTAATACAGTTCCTCATGTTGTGGTGACCCCCAACCATATAATTATTTACCCATTAATTATAATTCATGAAGTGTCGTTTTACCTCCAATACTGCTGCTTTCAACACAGTAGCTGCTTTCTACACAGTAGCTGCTTTCTACACAGTAGCTGCTCTTTACACATTGGAAATATGTGTTTTCCGATGGTCTTAGGCGACCCCTGTGAAAGGGTTGTTCGACCCCTAAAGGGGTCGCGACCCACAGGTTGAGAATTACTGTACTAGCACATTATGGCAGAGTTACCTTAAAACAAAGCCTTCCAGTGACACACTGTCACTGTTGACATGGATTCCATCTTCACCCGGTCTTCCTTCCAGAATTGCAGGCTCCATCCCTTTTTGAAGGGCTGAGCCGTGGTGACATCACTCCTGCATATGGCCACAGAAGCCACAGCACAGCGCTCTGAAATGACGGCATACTCCGTGTGCTTGTCAATTTAGAGTGCAGCACCGACTGCTTCCACTGTCAATATTTCCTAAACACCACAAGTTTATAAGATATTCACTGCACCTACAGGTAAGCCTTATGATAGGCTTACCATAGGTACAAGTTCAAAAGCTGAATTTACAACCGCTGTAAGCAAGTCTTCCATAGCTTTCTTTAGAAACAGAAGTGGTGCAAGAAATACAAATTCTGTATTACCTGCACTTTAGTGAAGAAAAAAAGAAAAGCTGAAATCTGCTTGTCACAGTTTTATCAGCCATGCTGTTGGATATCAGGAATATGAACATACAGTTCAATTTCTGAAGCTTTACCACAAGAATAAGGATCTTCATTTTAGGTATGTAACTGTAATTTTGAAATCTCATTGGGCTCAGCTGAAAATAACTGTCATTTTTAGAAATGAAAATCCTTTTTCTGGTGTGTTAGCTTTGTGAATTCTACTTACTGGCAGGATCAACAGGAAATAAAACTGTTAAGGGGGTACTCGGAAAAACAAAAATGGCTGTGTTAATGCTGTTGACAGACAGCAGCACATATGTCATGTTTTTCTTCTGTACACTTTAAGGCTGGGCACACATAAGCAATGAACTAGCTGGGGATTACACCCTGCATCTCTCAAAGTAGAATAAAGAACTTGAATGTAGCTGCTATTTAAATTTCAACCCTATAACAGTTTCTTCTTATAAGATACTTGTGATCCATTCCTTCAATAGCCAAGAGCTCTTAAAGTCTGCAATATCTTTATTCATTTATTTGCTGTACTAGCATTGTGTCATGTCATATTTATATACCGTTTTTCTCATTATATTCTCCTTTTTCCTGATGAAGCATGCACTTATTGTGTTAAAAAAAAACACAGCACTTTTCAAACAACATATGTCAGTGTTGTTTGCTCATCAGATGTAATGTTGTTTACTATCAGATTATTCTGCTATCATTAAGTAAAGAGATCTTCAAAGGGAATGTGGTATAAACTGTGTACCTTTTCGTAGATCACTTAACAAGCAATTCTATTTACAAAACAGGCTTAATTATTAATCATGTTCTTGTTTTGCATTAAGTAGCTCCAATCCATTACCTTCTGCCTCCATTTTATGTAGACATTTTGTTTCTGGCAACCCCAAAGTTACAGTGACAACAGAAAGCTTGGACTAATGGTTTTATTTTTATCTTGCACAAGAATACTTGAGATATATTTACACTAAGACTAAAGTATTTTACCTTTTGTCTTTCAGAAAAAACAGCGGACCAAAGAGCTGTCCCAACTTTTCCATTCATACAGTCCATACGACCATAAGGTAAGACACTGAGTATTTGTTTTTTAGTAAGGGGCATTGGCAGATTTATACTTTTTTTTACATCACCTCTGAGCTTATTTTCAACCTATATAATTTTTTCCTTTAATTCTTAGGATTCTAGTTTTTGCAACATTCAGGTTTTCATGCTGTCTCTGACTTTCAAAGAGGCATGGTCCTACTTGTTTCTTCTGCTGTGGCAGATGGGTACTTTGAGTACAGAATGTTATGGAATGTGGTTGAGGAATGACATGTGTTCCCCTTTACTGTTTGTGTGAAATACCTTTACTTACTTACACCTTTAGCTACCAAATTTCTCAGAGACATATAGAAATAAAAATCTAGGTCCATGTGACATTTATAACATGAGAACATTTAAAGTGATTCTAAAAGTAAAATTTTTATTCTATTTTAAATGGCAAACATATACTTATCTGCTCTTTGTAACAGTTTTGCACAGATTAGCCCCTCTTCTTGCAGCCCCCACCAGCGCGCCTGGCCCCTCCCTGCTACCGAGTTCTTCTATATTAAGCCGCTTGCTATTGGGGCACTCATACATGCTCACTTCCAAGCTGGCTCTGTGTGTCCATTGACATACAAAGCCAGCTTGACTCTGACCCCCCCCTCCCCGATCCTTCCTCACTGACTGCGATTGACAGTAGTTGAAGCCTATGGCTCCCACTACTGTTTTGAGCCAATGAGGAGGGAGATAGCTTCTGCCCTTGTGCACATTGTTGAATCGAGATCGGGCTCAGGTGAGTATAAGGGGAGGCTGGGGGGGGGGGGGGGGAGCAGAAGGATTTTTGCCTTAAAGGAGAAGGACAGTCAAAGCTCTTTTGGCTTTTGTTCTCCTGTGGATCACAGGAGTACAGTTCATTCTGCACTCCTGTGACCTGTTTTCAGCTGACAGTGGGATGAAGCCCGCAATCTGCTGACTTCATTCAGCCAGTCCAGGTTGGTGGAAGATCCTGACATTAAAGTCGGGATCTACCCCAGAGTCTTGAGAGCCACCTAGCTCAGACTCTGCAATCTGCTGAGAGACTGAACCAGCTGCTCTCTCCCCCTCCACAACCCAGTGCTCCATTGAGCGCAGGAGGGAAGGCAGAGCAGACAGCAGTGACTGGCAGTCCTGCTCTCTACTCAGAGCGGCTGTGAGAACTCAGTGACTAGCAGTCATGTGATCACTGAGTTCTCACACTTAGAGCTGACGGGGGACAGATGCAGCATCGGAGCGATGCTGCATCCACCTAGGTAAGTATGGTTAAAAAAAAAAAAAGAATGCACTCCCACACTTCTCTTTTTAACCCCCCTGGCGGTATTCCCGAGTGTAGCTCGAAGTTAACTTTCAGTACCAAAAGCGGTAACCCCGAGCTACACTCAGGATTATCCTGCATCGTTGCTCCTGGATCCCTCGATCACTTACCTTGTCCTGCGCTCCCGCAATGTCCCCCCTGCAGCATCCCCGGCCATCTCCTCCAGCCGATGCCAACATCCATCTTCCGGGTTCCATTCCCTGCGAGCTTCGGGACGTACAGGATGTATGGAGGACGGAACCGGCAGGATTACGTTAGTATTACGTTACTGTATCAAACCATTTCACATACATTGTGTCCCGAGTGCTTTATCCTGTGCCCTGCCTGCATTTTTACTGTTCTTTCTGCCTGGAAACTGAGAAATTTCCATGGTGTCCAAAAAATGTCCCTTTAGATCAAAAGCGGTTTTAGACCGGCTAGAGAACAGCGATAGTAAATTAGAACCACTTGCAGAATTGAGTGATAATGATTCGTGGTGAAATTCATCATCAGACACTGAAAACGATTTTGTGACTTTGCTCAGTGATGTGCGAACTTGACGCTCTATTTCAAATTTCAGTGCTTTTGGTTTGATTACATTATTGAATTAAATTTATTATTATTATTTTTTATGAATATTTATTATATTATAATTTATGATTTCGTGTTTCAAGTTTTATTATACCCGGGATGTTTATTAGCCTCTTGTTCGGACAGATTTCAGTGAGTTATTCCAAAGAATTACAGGCCTACAATAAAAATAACATATTGCCATGTACAAAAAAGTACCGCTTTGAGCACAGAAATACTGACATAATCAGAACGTAAGGGAGGTTAATACATCCAGGTACAAAAAAAGCCAACCAGACTGGGTTTTGAGCTCACCAATAACAATAATAAATGAGTCTCTTGTACTAAATCTCATCATTTTGTATAGCTTTATGTAGATAATATATTTATTGCAATTGTTAGTTTGAGCATGCTTTTTTTGGTTGGAAACAACATGGTATGAACTGGAAATGCATCAATTAATTTCTATAGGAACCACCAGCCTGCATGAAGTGGGATACACTTCATTACAGGTACATTATTTCCCTATTACTCCCCCCACCCCCAAAAAAATTTTTTTTTTTCACTAAACTTCAGCTTTTTCAGTTGGTGTTCTTAAATGTTTTGTTTCGGTACTAACAGAAGATTTTGAAATAGGTAAATTCTTGGGTTGAAAAATGCATTGGTAATGTATTCCGTGTCTGCAGAGAAGCAGCGGTGTCCTTTCCTAGCACAAGGAAACTATTATTTCTATATTAAAACTTTTATTAGAATGTGGTCATTCACTTCTCCTCCTGCTGCCTCCTCCATTCATATCCTTTGTGGCATTATATCAAAGTGTCCTCAAATGATTTTGGCTTTACATGTGAAGACTTACACACTCCTTTACAAATTAGTCATTAGGCAATGTAGAATAGAATGTGACTGTAGATCTCTGCCGTTTGATGTTTGTTTTAGAGCCTTTTAATAAATTATTATAACTTATCTGACTTGCAAGGGACTTTTACAGTTGCCAAGAAGTATTCTCCTGGTCTGTTTTAATGTGCTCATAATGTCTGCCCATGAACACTTGGAGGTGAGCTCAGAAACATGGCTGAAAGGTTAACAGTATTTTCTTTGTTTGTCTGTAGTGTTTGCTTAAGTATAGGGTTATGGTTTTCAAAACACTGATTATTAAACACAAACATTAATTTCAGCTTCTAAATGCAAGAAATTGTGTTTATTCAGGGCATGGATTTTAAAAATGACAGTAGGCTAATTTAATTAGGATCCACTAACATGTTTCTTACTCTGGAAAAGTATGTACTGCCTATCAGTGGGCCCTAGAGTCCACTTTGTATGTCCTAGAAAGCCCTAAATATTGTGCTTATCTAAACATTACAGCATCACACATTTTAATAATATGATGTAAATGCATAAATATTTATTTTTGCTCTCAGATAAGTCACGATCAGGAAAAAGGAGCATGCAGTTAACCTCCACATCTTGTTTCTAGTCCAGCAATCCGATCATTTAAGACATCCCACTCTAACCACTTCTTCATCTATGTCTTCTTAAGGCTGCTGCTTGTTCCTTCAAGTTAATGAAAAGATTTACCCATAGTAGTCTAAGGGGAATTGCCTTATGCACAGACTGCAGTCAGTGTCAGAGATAGAGGAAGAATTGTGTGGGACTTGTTAGATGAAAGGACTGATAGATGGCACTGAAAAAAAAAGATTCACTTCCCTACTCTTTCTGTCACATTTGTGTTCAAATGTTTAGCTTAAGAGTTCCTTTTTAATCTACAGTTGCCTTTCATTTTTACGTTCATATAACATGCATATCTTGAAAATGTAGTCCAGACTTTGTGTGGCATAAGTTTTAAAGAACATTTTGTACAGAGTGGAAAGCTTCATACTATTTTGTTGCTGCATGGGCCATAAGGCAAGGTGGTTGATAGAGGGAAGTGAGTTAAATGAACTGATACTACTATAGCACATTTTCAGTGTTACAATAAGGAATAAAAATGGTGCTATAACAGCTTAATGCACTTTTAACACTATGTGCTGCCAGCAAATTCCATCATGTACTTCTCTGGAGCACTATATTGTGTTACTGTGAGATGGGTGTTTGGACTTTGATGACCTTAGCTAGCTTACAATCTCAGCTTTGGTCAGAATGTGTTATATGTGCATGAGTGTGTGACAAGGGGATTGTATGAACTCTGGAGTACAAGACTGATGGGAATATACTAGATATTGATAGTTTTATACAATTGAAAGCAGAGCACTAGGCTCAAGAGGAGGCTTTATTCATTGGGACATTATCACTGAAAAAATACAAACATAAAAGATATGTATGTTGAAATATTGCTTATCTGTTGAGTTGAATGTACATTTTTTAGGGTTAAAATATCTTGTGCTCTGCATTGGAAAAGTGCAGGGATTAGTTGCAATTAATATGTTTAAAAAGATAATCTTTTAAATTAGAAAATATCATTAAAGGCACTTTCACTGCCTGCCGGGGGATGGCAAACCACTGTGTTTTCACTCCATGGACACTCACCAAAATTCTAACATTAAAGCCCGACATGGCTTTACACATGCTATGGCCACAGTGCTTTGCTTCGCTTCCACGGCAATTTTAACTCAGATTGCAAAAATCAGTAAGCGGCACCACCTGTCAAACTTGAGTACGATGCCGCTGTACAGCCATGAACCAAAAACTTTCCTTACAGTTGTGGTACATTCCCACTAAATGTAAAATTGATGCTCTACAAGTAATACAAAAGGAGGATTCAGGAGACAGCAGTAGCGCCTCCTGTAAACCTGCCAGCCAATGCTATACTTCTTTCTAAAAAGCAATCCACTGCGGATGGCTTTTGAAAAGGCGGTAAGCTTTACCGCCTGTCTGAAAGAGCCCTAGCATGGTTTATTGTGAAAGGGGCTAATGTCATACAAATGTAAGTTGGCATAGAAATAAGTAGTCAAATACATAATTTCCATAGTCTATTATTTGAAAATATATACCTTTGCCACAGTGCTGTAGTTAGTTCTAGTTGAAGCAAGGATATGTGTACCTAAGAAATCGGAAAATGTCATGTTTTCAGCCAACATTATTTGTGCATCTGTTAAAACAAATGGATGAATCTGCCTGCAGTTCTTTATTCATTCAAAGATAGGCATTGTCAGTGTAACATTTTATCTTCTCTGGATAAAATGAATATCAATAATTATTCTGTTATGGTAATAACACTATTGATGTATTCATGTTTTCTGCAGAGCTTTTTGAAAATAACTATATGAGCATATGCTTATTACATTAGGAAACAAAAATGAGTAATTTGTTTTAATTACTTGGAAATAGAAGTACTCATGGAATGCTTAGACACTCTGGGAAGAGACACTGTTGTTAGAAGTTGATAAGAAATGTGAATGCAGCGTGGGAGGCTTATATTAGATAATTTATTAAACCCCCCTTCTCCTTCACTTGTTGCTCTTTTACTGATATTATAAGCCCAATGAATAGCAGGTTCAGGCCTCTTTTGGTTGCTTATATACACTTCTAAAAAAAAAAAATTAAAGGAACACTTTTTAATCAGAGTGTAGCATCAAGTCCGTTAAACTCCAGGGATATTGATCTGGTCAGTTAAGTAGCAGAGGGGGTTGTTAATTAGTTTCAGCTGCTTTGGTGTTAATGAAATTAACAGGTGAACTAGATGGGCAACTGTGAGACGACCCCCAAAACAGGAAAGATTTTACAGGCGGAGGCCACTGACATTTTTTAGTCTACTCATCTTTTCTGACTGTTTTTCACTAGTTTTGCATTTGGCTAGGGTCAGTGTCACTACTGGTAGCATGAGGTGATACCTGGACCCTACAGAGGTTGCACAAGCAGTCCAGCTCCTCCAGGATGGCACATCAATACGTGCCATTACCAGAAGGTTTGCTGTGTCTCCCAGCACAGTCTCAAGAGCATGAAGGAGATTCCAGGAGACAGACAGTTACTCTAGAAGAGCTGGACAGGGCTGTAGAAGGTCCTTAACCCATAAGCAGGACTGGTATCTGCTCATGTTCATGGAGGAACAGGATGAGCACTGCCAGCGCCCTACAAAATGACCTCCAGCAGGCCACTAGTGTGAATGTCTCTGGCCAAACAATCAGAAATAGATTTCATGAGGGTGGCCTGAGGGCTCTACTGGGCCCTGTGCTCACTGCCCAGCACCATAGAGCTAAATTAGCATTTGCCATTGAACACCAGGATTGGCAGGTCCGCCATTGGCGCCCTGTGCTTTTCACAGATGAGAGCAGGTTCACCCTGAGCACATGTGACAGACGTGAAAGGGTCTGGAGAATGTTATGCTGCCTTTAAGCATGACTGTTTTGGTGATGTGTCAGTGATGGTCTGGGGAGGCATATCCATGGAGGGAAGCACAGACCTTTACAGGCTACACAATGGCACCCTGACTGCCATTAGGTATCAGGATGAAATCCTTAGACCCATTGTCAGACCCTACACTGGTGCAGTGGGTCCTGGGTTCCAGGACCAGTATCTGCTCATTTGTGCGAGGAGGAACAGGATGAGCACTGCCAGAGCCCTACAAAATGACCTCCAGCAGGCCACTGCTGTGAATGTCTCTGACCAAACAATCAGAAACAGACTTCATGGAGGTGGCCTGGGGGCCTGACATCCTCTAGTGGGCCCTGTGCTCACTGCCTGGCACCATAAAGCTCGATTGGCATTTGCCATTGAATACCAGAGTTAGCAGGTCCGCCACTGGTGCCCTGTGCTTTTCACAGATGAGAGCAGTTTTAGTGGATTGGCAAAAAATTACTGTAAGCTATACAGAGTCTCTTGAGATAGCAGTCACTACTAGAGTGAATGATGTCTTTTTATTATATCAGATGAGTCATTTTACATGAAATGTTTGTGTGTACACAACTTTCATTATCTTTATTTACATTAGGCTAACTGGTAAAGATTTTATGTCTCTATGTAGAATGCATGTTTACTTTTACTGTCATATTATGTCATAAATTAAGCCTATCAAACAATATTAATTTAACAATTACTGCTTAATAAAATAGCATGATATTCCCAGTTGTGGGAAATGCTGCGTATAGAGTACTGATGGTATATGGCATGCAATAATGTTATCAGCATGCAGAAGGCCCATCACTGTCTATATGTGTTGCTTTGAGGGCCAAATAGTTATAAATGTCCCCAGCCAGATGGTTCTATATGCTGGAGGGCTTCTTTCATTGTCTCGAAAATGCATCTCCCTGTTGCATCAGCCAGATATCTCTAATACCTATTCTTTCTCTTTTGGAGTCCTACTGTTTTATTTTGCAGTGTCTGCCAGTTTGCACCAGTCTTGACCCCAAAGCTCTTCTGACATCAGACCACAATCAACAATTTTCTTATTCTTTGTCATACAAGAAAGGTCTGAAAGCTGTCATTTAGAACTTTTGTATTGTGGCTTATGGGTCAACATCTTAATTGTTGTGTAAGCATATATCAAGTAGGCATTTTCTGTACTGACCAGTTAAGAATCTATAGCATATACCCCATATGTCCTAGAATTCATAACAGTGGAGACCCTGCTCTCCTTTTGCCAACCAAGGTCTTCCGTGTTTGTTAAAATATAAGAAAATCAGATGTACTGTAATTAGCAAAATTTCTCGGGAGCATCTGCTTGCAATGTACAGCATCTAATATCTTTTATACTTAAGTTTCCTAAAAATTCTTTATATATATATACACACACACTCCACTGATACTGGTTGCAAGACATTAATTAAACAAGATGGCAGTGTTCTGCGGTTCAGTTATCCAAAATCTATTGAAGCAAAGCTTTGTTGAACCAGCAGGATCTCTGCACTCAGACAAGGAATGAACAGACTAGATTTCCCAGAAGAGCTGGCAAAGGGGTAGGAGCGCATATATTGAGAAGCCTGGGAACTTTACAGGAAGGAAGTAGATGGTGAGAGGCGAAGGACCGGTTGTGTGTGTGTGTGTGGAAGGCTGTGGGGCCTCTGGAGACTTGGGCTGGATTGGGCCATTTCATGGAGAAGGAAATAAGGACTGCAGACTGCTGGTATCATTGATGAGCAGGACAGTTAATCCTACGGCAAGGCAGATCATACTGTTGTCAATGGCATCGCTTCTCAACAGAGGAACCAAAAAAACATGAGGGGCCCCCCCAACTGAGAGACCACGTCTTACACTGCAAAGGCCACAAATCGGTTAAGAGGGTTCCATAACCCAGATTAACACAAGTTGCAAGTGACTGTGTTCATTTTAGTTGTTCAATTCAGTTCACCTTACACCACAGACTATCACAGGGAGACCCAGACTGCCTAGTCCATTCTGCGTTAGTTTCCCACTAAAACCCTGAAACTGTAGGAATACAGCACGGGGCCCCCTGCAGACAGGACTACACTAGTATCTCATTTCAGGCCTCTTCCAGCTTTAAAAGAACTTGCTTCACCTGAGTAGTTCACCATCTTTAGGTGTCCAACCTCTGCTGAAGTCTGCTTCTGTCCCTTTCTTCAGTTTCAGCCAATTCTTGCTTTCATCCTTTGTGTCAAAGGGACCTTACCCCATTTCAACATCACTTAAAGGGGGAATCTTTCTGTGATTAAACCATCTTGTGGAAATCTTGCTCTTACACATGGAGAAATTTGAACCCTACTGTTTCTTTTGTTTTTGTTTTTTATCTTTGATAGTATTGTGAGTGGATATCTCTGTGTAGAAAAGCAGAACAATAGTTGTATGGCCTAAGTTTTAATTTGCCATTATTAGCAACTTTTAGCAATGTTAAACTGGTAAAGGAAATCTGTTTTTTTCCAAATGTTTTCTTTGTTTTAAGTTCAGCAATAAATACAAATGTATTTTATTTCTTTTTATTATTATTAATGATAATAATAATAATACAGGGCAGCACAGTGGCTAAATGGTTAGCACTTCCATTTGGCAGTACTAGGGTCGTTGGTTCGAATCCCAGCCACGGCACCACCTGCCTGGAGTTTGCATGTTCTCCCTGTGCCTGCGTGGGTTTCTTCTGGGTACTCCAGTTTCCTTCCACACTCCAAAGACATGCTGGTGGGTTAATTGTCTAAATTGGCCCTAATACGTGTAAGTATGAATGTAAGTTAGGGACCTTAGATTGTACACCCCTTGAGGGTTAGGGACTGATGTGAATGTACAATATATATGTGTAAAGCACTGCATAAATTAACGGCGCTATATAAGTACCTGAAATAAATAAAAATTACATTATAAAATATTGCATATGAACATCTCCTATTTACCACTATTAATCAACAGGTCAAGCCCTGTGAAGACCTGTCCTCTTCTGTTCACATAACTGCTGTGCAAAATATAGACCTTCCTCTGCTAGGAAAGATGGCAGGTTCTTAAAGGGACACTGTTACCTTTGACTGTATGGGATATGTAACATTGTATGTGTAGGGCCCCACGTTCTGCCTTTTTTACATATGATTTTTGTGTTCGTTTGCTTTTCAGATTAAATTACCTTTGCTCTGTCATGCCTGAAAATTAAGCACCACATTTCAATGTAAATGACAGTGTTCCATTCGAAAAACCATTAATCTTATTGTGCTGTCACAAGTGTAAAATGAAAGGTGCAGATAATATGCATAAAATAATTCCTTGCAAGCTGGTACAACAGTAGTGCATTATTGTAACAAGGAGGCTTAAAAGTTGATGCCCCCCCTATAGATTTATTGCTTAATGGTATCTCCATCGACCTCATCTTTCATGCACTGAAGACTAAATGCTGGACTGGCAGCAAGCCTTTATGTTCTAATAGAAGAGATATAATGATGTTAGAGGGGTGAGGAAGACAACAAACGTCATCTTGAGACTCAACTGCAGAACAGCTGTCCCAGCATACTGCAGGGCTATCTTTCATGGGCTTTTGGGAAGACTTTCATTTACATAGGTTGTAACCTTTTCTTTGGCATCTTGGACGGTGTGTTCAGTCTGTCACTATTGTCAGACTCACTGGTTGTTCTAGATGTCAGCTTCATTGTTGGAAATTTATGTGTGGCTTATAATTGACAAATAGTGGCGTGTCCACTCCTATTCCCAGCTGCTAAAGATGAATAAAGCCAAAGGAAACTGTAGAAGAGGTAGAAAAAGAAATGCAATTAAAATGATTTGGTCAAAAAGTTGCCATTTACTTAATGAATACCATAATTAGGAAGTCTATTTTAGTTCTTGCCTTTTCAGGAAATGCTGATTTGTTCTGATAAATTTTTGTCCCGGGGCTAGTGCTATTTTAAGTATTTTTTTGTATTTCATTGTAACATGTAAATTATGTTGTTTGTGTTTTTTTTGTACATACAATTTACTGTTCTAGTGCTAAGCTCCATAACCATTTGTATTCCAAGGTAGGTTTTTCTTCACACTTTGAGCAGATTGTAAATAAAAATACATTTTCTCTTGTTATTTAAGTAATATATATTTATATACAGTGGATCTAAAAAAAAGTCTACACACCCCTGTTAAAATGTCAGGTTTCTGTGATGTAAAAAAAAAAGACAATAAATAATTTAAGAACTTTTTCCACCTTTAATGTGACCTATAAACTGTACAACGCAATTGAAAAACAAACTGAAATCTTTTATGGGGGTAAGTAAACATAAAAACTAAAATAATGCGGTTGCATTGCATGGTGCACACCCTCTTATAACTAGGGATGTAGCTGTGTTCAGAATTAAGCAATCACATTCAAAATCATGTTAAATAGGAGTCAGTACACACCTGCCATCATTTAAAGTGCCTCTGATTAACCCCAAATAAAGTTCAGCTGTTCTAGTAGGTCTTTCCTGACATTTTCTTAGTCACATCCTACAGCAAAGCCATGGTCTGCAGAGAGCTTCCAAAGCATCAGAGGGATCTCATTGTTAAAAGGTATTAGTCAGGAGTAGGGTACAAAAGAATTTCCAAGGCATTAGATATACCATGGAACACAGTGAAGACCGTCATCATCATGTGGAGAAAATATGGCGCAGCAGTGACATTATCAAGAACTGGACGTCTCTCCAAAATTGATGAAAATATGAGAAGATTACTGGCCTGGGAGATTGCCAAGGGGCCTACAGCAACATTAAATGAGCTGCAGGAATATCTGGCAAGTAATGGTTGTGTGGTACATGTGACAATCTCCCGTATTCTTCATATGTCTGGGCTATGGGGTAGAGTGGCAAGACGAAAGCCCTTTCTTATAAAACAAAACATGTAAGCCTGGCTAAATTTTGAAGTCTCTCAAAAGCATGTGGAACTTTTTGTCCATTATTCCAAAAGATGTGTTTAGCGCAAAAACACTGCACATCACAAAAAGAACACCATACCCACAGTGAAGCATGGTGGTGGCAGCATCCTGCTTTGGGGCTGTTTTTCTGAAGCTAAGACTGGGGCCTTAGTCAAGGTAAAGGGAATTATGAACAGTTCCAAATACCAGTCAATATTGGCACAAAACCTTCAGGCTTCTGCTAGAAAGCTGAACATGAAAAGGAACTTCATCTTTCAGCATGACAACGAACGAAAACATACATCCAAATCAACAAAGGAATGGCTTCACCAGAAGAAGATTCAAGTTTTGGAAAGGCCCAGCAAGAGCCCAGATCTGAATCCGATTCAAAATCTGTGGGGTGATCTGAAGAGGGCTGCGCACAGGAGATATCCTCGAAATCTGACAGATTTGAAGTGTTTTTTCAAGGAAGTGTGGGTAAATATTGCCAAGTAAAGATGTGCCATGCTGATAGACTCCTACCCAAAAAGACTGAGTGCTGTAATAAAATCAAAAGGTGCTTCAACAATGTATTAGTTTGAGGATGTGCACACTTATGCAACCAGGACTGCTGTTAGAAACCATGAGGTCCCATACAGCCAACCTGACAGCCCCCCCAAAAAACACAATTTACATGCTTCAGCTATAAATGAACACAATTAGTGATTTGTGCCAATCACCCATTGTGTTCATTTAGGAAAGGAAGGGGCTGGTAAATGTGACATTTACTGGACTCTTCCCCCACTTACAGCAGCTTACAGCTGCTGGTGGGAGGGAGAGGAGGCATGCCAGCAGCAATGCAAAGGTGGGATCACACAGGAGGGCCTGAGCAGCAGGGGAAACATATGGTGCACAGGGAGGGTGATGGGTGTGGAAGTGGGGCAATCACTGGAACCAATCCCCTATATGGCTTTCTGCAGTAGTTTAAAGCCAGTGGGAGGGAGAAGAGAAGAAGCCAGCTTTCATCTGCTGCAGCGAGAGTTATACTGTAATTGTTCCCCCGCCTTGTCAATCACCCTCCCTGGCAATATTTGATTCACTCAGCTGCCCAGGCCATTCTGCTGGCCTGGGCCCCATACAGGAGGACTGACGGTACCCTCTTATCCACAGCGCTGTATGCAACCGTATTATTTTAGCTTTTTATTTTTACTTCCCTCCACCTAAAACAGATCAGTTTGTTCAACTGAGTTGTATAGTTTATAGGTTACAATAATGGTAGAAAAAGTTCTGAAATTATTTTAACTTTTGTCTCATTTTTTTACATCACAGAAACATGACATTTTAACAGGGGTGTGTAGACTTTTTATATCCCCTGTAGCCAGATGTTTACACCTGATAAAGAAAATTTCAGACAAATTTCTGAATATAGCAGCATACACATTGCTCAATGTTTTCTATTGCTTTAAGTGTAATGACATTTGATGTCTGAACTGATGTTTACAACTAAACTTATAATAATCTTTCAAGAACTGAGTCACCTTCTCCACTGTATTTGCATTTTGATACATAGTTCATGGTGGCAGAAAACCGGTTCTTGAAGGATTATTACAAGGATTATTTAGTTGTGAACATCAGTTCAGACATCAAATGTCATTACACTTAAAGCAATAGAAAACATTGAGCAATGTGTATGCTATATTCAGAAATTTGGCTTAAATTTTCTTTATCAGCTGTAAACATCTGGCTGTTTGTAGTGTTATGACTAATGGGCTCTCCTATGTTCCTGTATTCATTCACTTTGTCCCTATTAACTAAAGAGACAACCAGTTTCTTGTTCTCGGTCATACAGATTACAGTCCATGCCTCTCCATTTCCTCTGTGTTGCATCACAAATGAAAACACATTCTCTTTTTTTCATTCTCTGTTTTCTTGTGGCTGTGTCAGATCTAATTACTCTTTAGCTCTCACCTGCAGAACACTAGACTGACAGACCCAGGGATTTGGGGATATGTAGTTTCTTCACAAGAAATGTTAGTTCTCAGACTGCAGACATAGGTCATGCATTAACCTGGGCAAAGCCATGCCACATGTTTCTACACAAACAGAAACTGCTAACACCCAGAATGTGAACATTTACTCTACTATAGACTATGCATACGAGGCAACAAATGATGCCATGAAACAACAGGATCAATGCACATCTTATGCAGGTGCAAAACACAGATTCAGGTAGGAAGGTTTATAATGCCTTTGAGAATGCTGTACATAAAGTCCGTCAGTCTCCCATTAGTTGGCTTCCTGTAGGGGACCAACTAGCATCCACAGTTTTGTGATTTATGGCTGTCCTGCTTTATTCAGTTGCTGTAATTTTTACCTGAGAAATATTTGCTATGCATTGTTTTCTAAGTGATATTAAGGCCACAGACACACCGTATTCTCTTTACAGGAGAAAAGCTGTAAAAACGCGTTAAGGCTCCATGCACATTAAAGTTTTTTTAAGCTGGAAAAACAATGGATAAAAAATGCTGGTAATAGCATTTTTAGTAGGGTTCAAAAGCGTTCAGGAGCGTTTGCGGTTCATTAGCGTTTTTACAGTACATGTAGAGAGAGGAAAAAAAGCTAGAAAAAGGCCATTAGTAGCGTGTTAGGAGCGTTTAGCATTTTTTTCTGTTAGAAAAACATTCCAAAAACTCTGCAAATACAGTTTTTCTGCTCCTAGATGCTGAAGCTCAAAAAATCCTAATAGCCTAAAATAGTGTGCATGGACACATAGGATAACACTACCTTCTAGAAGCAGAAAATATATGCTGATAATAGCTTCTAGGAGCGTGAAAAAATGCTAGTGTGCATGGAACATAAAAGTTTTTTTGCATAGATGTTTATGATTGTTCACACCTTTGGTGTTAATGTATTCATTTTGCCAGAATATTAATTTACTCTGGCCATTAGAATGTATTACCACGTGGACACACAAAAACGCACCTAGCATTAATACAAATTTGCATTTTTCTTCAGCCCAAATGCTCCTCCTCAGCACAGTTGTTTTTTTGCTATCTAAATTTTTGTAAATGCTTATAGTGTGCATAGACAGGTTAACATGTAGGGGAGTGCAGAGGCAGGAAAAAAAAAACAGGTGTTTTTGAGCTCAAGTGAGGCCTTAAAAATCAATACTTTTTATATGTTGTCATTGGTGATCTCTATACATGTGGCAGTCCATATTCCTATCGCAAACGTTCCTGGAAAAGGCTCTAGAATACTGGGTGCTGCAGAAAACACCAGCTGGAGACTTGATCATGCATAACACAGTGTAGATATGTGCCAGCACACCACAGATCTTCAAGCTGGGTCCAAAAGTTTTTTTTTATTGAAGTATGATCACATCACAAACAAGAGAGTGCAGTGCAATGTTCCAGAGTCACGCAGGACCCCTTTATCGGGCATGTGATGATGCCTGCATGACTCTGAAGCGTTGCACTACACTCTCTTGTCTGTGATGTGATACTTTAATTAAGAACACATTTGGACTCAAAGATCCGTGGTCTACTGCAAAATATCTATTCTATCTCTATATACACTCTGGGTTTGCTAAACAAAAGTACTCTACAAATCACTGTCATTAGGTAGGCCTGGAAAGTTTACTCCATCAACATGAAAGATGATCTAAAATTGTAAGTACTTGCGCATGTATCAAATAAATATGCTAGGAAAAGATAAATTAGAAACACAGCTTTTATTTAAAAGTTGCCTTTTTCAAATTGTGGTTGTACGGGACCAGCTTCGATGGTTTGTCTTGCTGTGAACAGTCCTCCTTTTTTAAAGTAAAGTAAAGGGCCTGTCTAAGAGCAATCTAAACAAGATGTCTGCTAACGCCTTAATAACTGAGAAGCCTCTTCTGTACATCCCTCTGATTCTGGTTTTACATTGTTATTGGGCTAAGTGCCACCACCCACACTGAGACACTTGTTATGGATGGTGAGTTGGCTGGTGGTTGAAGCTGGTCTGTGGAGCAAGGCTTATCGCAGAAGTCTGGGCAGTCAAGACCTTAATAAGAAGCAGAACTTGGCCTGGATCAGATAAAAACAATAGCAGGGGCTCTGTGGGGTCTGCCAAGCACTCGAGAGAAACAGAAAGACTTCATGGTGCAATATTATAAAAACCAATTCCTTTATTAGGTACTCATTGCACTTACTCAAGAGGTGTCCCAGCCGACACCAGCATCAACAGCATAACAGCAATCACATAAACGAGCCTGGCTACTCAGCACATGCGCAGTAGCTGGCAGCCAAAAACGTAATGACGTCACATCAATCAAGCTCCGCCCTACGCGTTTCGTCATCGACGTCCTCACGGAGCAGAACGAAACGCGAGAGCGGATTCTCTCGAGTGCTTGGCATTTCCCCCCATGGATACGTTTGAAGGTGGTCCTTTATCTATTGGAGAAGTGGATTTTCGATTAACTACAAAGTTTTTCATCCTGTTATTTCGATCGATGAGGATCGATGTGTTGCAGAGTTTCCGTTTCTGAAGATATATTTATGGATGATCTGCCATTATATTATCAAGGTTTTTTGGTGAAAATTTTTCATATTTAGACACTTTTTTTGCACAAAAGTTGTTTGCACTTAAAAGTTTTTTTTAATTTTTTTTGTGGTATTGGCATATATATATTTTTTTCTGGACTTATGATTTGATGATTTCTTTTTATACACATTTACTAGCGCAAATTATTTATTTATTGGTACACTTTATATATGGTGATTTTTTGCAGCTGGTACACTATTAGTAAGTTATATAATTTTGACCATAGGCGCTATTATTAATTTTTCTTATAGACTGTTATCAGTTTGCTGAAGAAAACATTTTGTATTGTAGTGTACCTTGTGGAAAAGCATAGAATGCTTTTTATGAACGTATTTAGTAGCTAATTCTAGACAAACCCCTATGGTACGCATACACATTCAGTAAGGAATAGAATTTAGAGTAGGTGTGCCCTCAACATTGTGAGTTGTGCCTGTCCTTTATTTTGAGTAAACTGTACAGTGCTTAAGTGTTGTTTTTACTTTTTTTTTATTAATTTTACCCTGTTTGTAATTGTTCAGTCAATGAGGCATAA
This sequence comes from Staurois parvus, assembly GCF_062004578.1. Lineage (NCBI taxonomy): Eukaryota > Metazoa > Chordata > Amphibia > Anura > Ranidae > Staurois > Staurois parvus. The sequence continues at coordinate 15,231,302 of NW_028318083.1, read as the reverse complement.
CATATGAATTGCTTTCCACGAGGCTAAAGAAAGAAACTTTCCCTTCACTTGAAGTTGGTGTATCCTGCAGAGCATTGCTTAGCAAGAGGGTTTAATGATCTTAAGTGAGTCACTTAAACGCCACTTTATTTCCTCTTCAAGCGTTGACACATAAATTGTTACTAAGTTTTACACCCGCAGTGGCCATGCTCTTTATGGCATGTAAGTGCTTTGATCTCTCATATATACTTCTCCTGCTGTAGAGACTGCCAATAAAGCAATAAAATCATGGCAATAATTTCACTTCACGTTTCCCATATTGATCCTAAATAGAGCAAACCATATCCGTAAGGAGCCTTCCCAGACTAATGTGCTGTTCCTGAAATGTCAAAGCAAGCTTACAAGCTGGTCCTGATTAGCTGGCCCACAATACATACCTAAGATGTTCTTGCCCACTGTTCTGAGGTTCCCCCACATGATGTTTTAGAGGCTGGAAGTGGAGCCAGGCAAGTGACACGAGACATTGCAGCAGTATATATTGGTGTCACCCTGCTACGCAATGTGGCAGGGGTAGCTAAAATGAATAGAATTTAACTTTCTAGTTTATTTGGGTGTTTAGCTGGAGTCTCCATTCATGTTCTTTGTAAAACTATTAAATGCTAGAGTTGTAAAATAAATAGTGATATACTTCCTAAAACTATAATGCCAATTGGTACATATATTCAAAATAAAACATCAATTAATATAATGATTTATTGATAAAGAAAGCATTAATTGCATTTTACATGCATCCAGTGTAGGTACTTAAATCTGCCTTAAATTGTTACTAAACCCACAACAGTAAAATCAATCTGTATATGCAGTAAAGCATGCTTGTTATATTCACTGTGGTTAATCCTCTACATTGTGTAAAACATGCTGTTTGATCCTCCCTTCTCTGATCCTCCCCTTCTTCTACTGTCCCCAGTCCACCTGCTGATAGTACAGAGCTCTAGGTGTCAATCTGCACATGCTCAGTTTAGTGTGTATGGCTAGATAGTTTTTTGTTCTTTGGGAGGGTGCATGTGATCAGCACAGGGTCAATCAGTACTGTCCAGACAGATGGTCAGGGTTATGGGTCAGGACAATCGGAGCAGAAAGAGCACTCCTGCAAGATTAACAAGTACTCAGCTGGATACTGATAGAAATCACAAGACTGCTATATACTGCTGATGAGAAAAGGTATTTAGCAGTTTATATTTACACAAATATTTGCATTTCCATGTTGTGTGTACTGTGGAAGACCAGATATAATGAATTCAGAGTCCTGGGTTTAGTAACACTTTTAAAATCAGCTTCCAGTAATCCGTGCTCAGCTACTTTGAGGCTTGGAGAGGGGGAACCAGGACTAGGAGTCAATCGCACTGTTCTAAAGAACACATATATTTGGACATTCTGACCTGAGAAGAGCATTGAGTGAACAAAGGGGTGATCTTATCACTGTGTTAATGCTCCTTTATTGCTTAATCTGCAGACTGGGGTGTTTTCCTACCTACCTACCGTTGCTTCTGCTGCACAAACTATGAGGATCCAGTTTTTCATTGTACCTGGATCACAACACTCTCTACAGATCATTGCAAATCCTTTCAGGAGGTAGAGCACATTATATAATATTATTACTATTATACAGGATTTATATAGTGCCAACGGTTTGCTCAGCGCTTTACAACATAACAGGAGACAATACAGCAACAATACAGTTCAATACAAGAGGGTTAGGAGGGCCCTGCTCCTTGGAGCTTACAATCTAGTAAAAATATGTATTTTTACTGATTGCTTTGAATTCATCTTTTACCACTGCAGGTCTTGCACTTGTATTCCTATTATAGACTAGAGCATTTTTTCCATTTCTGCTATGGGACCTGATTATCCAGCTATAATTTTGTCATTACTTAACCTCTTCATAAGGGTAAAACAAATCTTAACGCCTACTCGCATTCTTGCAACTTTGACATGTGTTAGTAAAACCGTACAAGTCATCACAACTATTTTGTACATCCAGGTGAATTATATTTTGCTTTTTCAGGACAAATTGGGCTTTCATTTGGTGGCAAATGGTAATGGATATCTCCTGATTTTTGTTTTATTATCAAAGTTAAACGCCCAAAATAGTAAGAAAAAAAATTGTTTTTAATTTAGCTGTGTGTTTCTTGTTACTACCATAACCTACCACCAAAGCACAACCCAAAATACATTTTCCAGCTCTTGACGATCGCAGCTATACCATACATGTGTATGCTATTTGTTGTTTGTACCCACAGTACAGCCCAGAAACAATAGTGCACATTTTGTTTTTATTTTTTTTTTTATACCTAAAACACACTGACGTTGATACCAATAAAAAAAAAACAAACAAAAAAAAACCTGACCTTTGAACATGACCTTGACTCAAACACTAACTCTGGCATTGAACTAGATCAAACCTTGATCTAGGTATTTTTTCTTTATTTTGTAATATCTATCTTTTTTTTTTTTTTTTTTTTTTTTTTAACAAACCGTTTTGTTTTTTTTTTATCCTCTATGCAAGGAGAGTGAGAAATACAATCAGAGGCTATCACAGCAATCATGTGACCTGGAATTGGGAGTCCTGGGTCCCAATCATTAGAACGGGCTCTCAACGACACCCCGGTGCTGGGAGTGCCCCACGGAAAAAAGCCCAGTTCTGTGAGGCCGCATATTTGTGTAACGTCAGCGTGAAGGGGTTAAGATAAAAAAATAATTGTCAAGTCTTTCTTTTGATAATACCTTTTTCTACACAATGAGGTGGATTTACAAATAGCAAATGTGCAGTTTTTCCCACAACTTAATAAATGTGGTAAAGTTCTGCTGATTTCCTCCATCCAATCACATCCAACCAAAATTCAGTTTTTTTTATTTTCCTTACACTTGATTGGGCATTCCTTACAAAGTGAAGCTTTACTACCTTTACTTAAAGAATTAGTGCAACTGCACTTGCAAAGTCCACTGCCTTCTCGCCATAATGAATCCACCTAATCTGTAGACATGAAAACACAGAAGTCCCAGCTGTCATTTTCACAGCCAGAATTGCCGGTAAAAGGGACTGTGCAGTATACAGGAAACCTTTACTGAGAACAATATGAAGAATGCCATTGCAAGAATATAAAGGCTGACAGGTCCTAAAACGTGCAAAGCTGATTTAACCACTTGCCGACCGCGCATAGCCGAATGACGGCTTCACCGCGGCCGGCCAGTTCTGAGTGGACGTCATATGACGTCCTCCCAGAACGCGCTCTCCTGCGCGCCCCAGGGGGCGCGCACCCGGCGATCTCCGTGATCGCTGTGTCCTACGGACACAGCTGATCACGAGATGTGGTGAAAGGCCGATCCCACCGGCCTTTTACCACGTGATCAGCAGTGTCCAATGACACGCTGATCACAGGAAAATGCAAGTGCCGGTTCTCGGCTGCACTTTCCTCACGCTGTCAGATCGTGAGGAAAGTACTGCCGAGAACCGGCAGTTGTCAGAGCGGGGATCGGCACCGATCATCAGGGCACTGATGATCAGTGCCCTGATGATCGGTGCCCAGCAGTGACCCCCGCAAGTTCCGATCAGCTGTGCGCCCACTAGCCCCGCCCACCCATTCCCAGCGGTGCCCCCACCTGTGCCCAGCAGTGCCCCCACCTGTGCCCAGCAGTGCCCCCACCTGTGCCACTCTGCAGTGCCACCTACCTGTGCCCAGCAGTGCCACCTACATGTGCCCAGCAGTGCCACCCACCTGTGCCCACCCACCTGTGCCCACCAGCGCCACCCACCTGTGCCCACCAGTGCCACCCACCTGTGCCCACCCACCAGTGCTGTCCACCAGTGCCACCCACCAGTGCCACCCACCAGTGCTGCCAGTCAGTGCCACCAGTCAGTGCCGCCAGTCAGTGCCCAGAAGTGATGCCAGTCAGTGCCGTCTATCAGTACCCATCATCAGTGTCACCTATCAGTGCCGCCTATCAGTGCTGCATATCAGTGCCGCCTATCCGTGACCCCTAATTAGTGCTGTCTATCAGTGCCGCCTATCCGTGCCACCTCATTAGTACTGCCTATCAGTGCCCTTTAGTGCTGCCCATCAGTGCCGCCTCATCAACGCAAATCAGTGAAGGAGAAAAAATACCTGTTTGAAAAATTTTATAAAAGAAACAAATAAACTTTTTTTTTTTTTCAAATTTTTTGCACTTTTTTTAATTTATAGCGCAAAAAGTAAAGCGCCCAGTGGCGATTAAATACCACCAAAAGAAAGCTCTATTTGTGAGAAAAAAATGATCAAAATTTCATATGGGTACAATGTTGCATGACCGCGCAATTGTCAATCAAAGTGCGGCAGCGCTGAAAGCTGAAAATTGGCCTGGTAAGGAAGGGGGTATAAGTGCCTGGTAGGCAAGTGGTTAAATGACTATAAACAGCACTGACGTGCATTTTTTCTACATGCCCATGGCCCCCTGGTCTCTATTGCCCTCGACAACCCACATGTTCTGCACTTATTTTTTTGCTGCTGGTGTTATGCACAAAATTGGAGCTTCTTTTCTTGATAGATTTATCTGGCAAGCATTACAGTGTGCAGGCTGGCTCAATTACGGATATGATAGGTGTGGCTCACAATGTGCAGATATGGCTGCTCCACTGTGTATTTATGTATAAAACATTTTTAAAACATTATCCCATGACTAAAATAATAATAAAATACTAATAATACTAAAATAAAAATAATAATAATCTAATAAAATTCCCAGCTATAGCTACGTCGATCAGTCTATCATGTAGATTACCTTTAAATATAAAAGTATTAAAAACGTTGTTACCAAGTATTTTCTGTTATAATTCGATTCAACTTTGTTGGAAGTTATGAGCACATTTGTTGAAATAGTTTCTTAAGCTGCCAGGGTGTTTCCAAAGGAGCAAAATGTATTTTCACAATGACAAAATGTACAAAAAATAACATTTTATAGAAGATCGGGCCGTTTGTGACCTGTTAGGTCTGTAATTTCTTGGCAGCAGTGCATGGAGTAGTGGTTGGGAAAAACTCCTTGAAGGTTTTCAGTATTTTTATTTTATTTGTTTTGTTTTTTCTTGTTTCATTAACTAGATTATACTAAAACTGCTTATGACCTGATAGCCCCTTCCAGTAACTGGAATGAAAATATAAACAAGAAGAAAAAAAAATAAAACTTTGAAATTTCGTAATCTGATAAAACACAACAAAATCACACAAAATTTCAGTTAGCCATTTGCTCTAGTGTAGCTCCCTTTTTTTTTTTTTTTTTTTTTTTGTGGACAGATAGACCTATCCAATCATTACAGTCTACTGGATAGTAATAGGAAAAAAGAAACCTCTTAGCAATGTGTGTAGCTCAGTAAGGTTTATTTGAGGGAGTGTGAAAAGTCGTTAGATGCCAGTTTACAAAGGAAAGTGTCAGCTGCCTGGTTAATGAATGTGAATGCCCTTTATTACATTTAAAGGATGATAACTGCTTGACAGAGTCTGCCATTACTGCAAAAATACAAGGAATTATTTTGTCAGTTGAAACTTTTGTGTGTGTTTGTGCTAATCCCAGCTAGATTTGGTAGCTTTCCTTAAATCAAAAGTCTGCAGTTTTTTGCTTAACAAAGCGAGGGCAGAGCATTGGGTGCAGGTCCTTTGGGATGCAGCAGCTATGTTTACTTGCCTGTGTCTCTGTATTATGGGCTAGGCTGTAGGAACCGAATTTCCATCTGTGAGCACATCATTATAGATAGCACTGAGTGGTCTTTTCATTTTGATTGATGCTGCTGGTTCTGCACCATCTGGCTCCTGATAGGCTGCATTAATCATATCTTGGACTAGGAAAGTCTAGGCATGACTGTTTAATATGTATTCTTATTTAGTGTCACAACAGAGCTTATTCATAAAGCCTACTAGATTGGGATTTGATGCTATTTCTGAAAATCAAATGGTTGTTCCATATAACGGTGCCTTTTAAGAAAAAAAACATATTTTCCTTTTGTAGTCTAGAAGACACTCACGCCTGTCTGCATTTAGAGAGAGAAATTCCAGGATGCACAAGATTGTGAAAATATATATATATATTTTTATTTTATTAAAATTAACAAAATTATTATGTGCACATGGTATCTGCATTTATCAGTGAGTTAGGACAAGGTATAAAGAAAATGTGCACTCTGTGATCTAACTTTGGATCAACAATAGTTGAATCAATATTACATATCAAGGTGTCCCAGTGTTGTCACCTTGATCTTTAAGGTCATGCTGTGTAGTGACGGCAGACACTATGGACTGGGTTTTAGTGATTGTGTGGTAAAATTGAAATATAGGTATAATCCGAAAATGAATGCATTATTTTAAAGTTTTTATGTCAAGGTCCAAAAAAGTACTTTTCTGCAATATATGCACATTTCACCATGTTTTATTTCTTTAAACCTTCCTTTACATCTTTAGTCACATCACTTACTTGTAATGAAGTATGTTCCTCTGTGTGCAGGCTGCTGGATCCTGTAGAGATCTTTATTGCAGGGATGACTGTCCTCTTCCTGTCTCTGAGATCCCAGTGCTGCAGAGGTTAACAGCTTTGGGGTTTCAGGCAGGACAATAGTTCAGATGGTCCAATTGGGACGTGCCCTCTCCTTCCTCCTCCTCCATTGAGAAAAGTTATTCCATTGATTATACTGCCTGTAACACAATCTGTGTATGAAGGAGAGAATCCTGTGACTGATCAGACTCTCCCCCATTTACAGCTTGTGTTATGGGCAGTGTTATCAATGAAAGGAGGAAGAAAGAGAGGATGTGTCCCCTTTGGAACATCTGTATACTGTTCTGCCTGAAGACTCAAAGCTGTTAACCACTGTCGCAGTTAATGTTCAGAGACAGGAAGAGGACCAGCATCCCTGCAGTGGAGGATTGCCCAGGATCCAGTGTAATGTGGGACATGCATCATTACAGGTAAAATGATGTCACTAAAGCTATAGCGATTTTTTTTTTTTTTTTTTTTAAGCTAAACTTAGGTTTTAAATATCATGCAAATACAAAAAATAACTGTAAAGTCACAAATTTAGTGTGCTACTAGCTTCCACTTTAATGTGAAAACTAAACTACTAAAACCGGAGCGCTCAGAATATGGTGCAGCTGCACATGGTAGCCAATCAGCTTCTAACTTCAGCTTGCTCAGTTAAGCTTTGACAATAAAACCTGGAAGCTGATATGTTTCTTTGCAGAGCTGCATTAGACTTTGCTTGCTCTAGATTTAGTAAATCTCCACCACAGTGAATGTTTGGCTCTGAAGTCCGATGCAGGTGTGGTCTGTTCTGCATACAACATTCCTGAGGAATTAAAAAGAATACAGAGTTCTGCTCATTATCTTCCCCCTCCTCATCTCTATAACTCCTCCTTTTTTTAGAGGCAAAGGTCACAGGAAGTTATCAGATCACAAGATTTATGGCTAAATCAACAGTTATTTTTTTGCCCTTATTGGACAGATCTACTAAAAACTTTCAATGGTGTATTTAGAAGTGCAAAGGAGAACAAATAAGAGAAGTCTATTGTTAGGGTTTACATACACTTTAAGCCGTATCTGGGAAATTTAATAATTTTTTTTATTTGCAACGGTGGCTATTGGTTGTTCAGCAAATCTGTTTTTTTGGGGCAGCTAAAATTTCTGAAAATAATGGCCTGTACACACGATAGGAAAATTGTATGAAAATGTCTGAACTAGGAGTGATCGTCCAGTAATCTGATCCTTAATACACAGCTTTTGAGAGGTGATCACGACAGTTCAATTGACAATATCTGGAGGGACAGAACATTTTTCTCATATGATACCAGAACAAACAATTTTCATTTAATCAGTTCAGTAGTTGTCCGGAAAAAAAATCAGAAGACCAAGGCCACACATGCTCAGAAACAAAATATACATTACAATCCAATACATTGCATCACTTCTGAAGTTGTATTCTGTTGTACGAGAATTTTCTTAACTTAAGTAACCTCTTCATGTTCGATATGAGACTAGCATACAAAAACAAAAAATGTGTCCGATATTCTCATCGTGTGTACAGGGCTTCAAAGAGGATGTTAGATGAGCTCTGTGTATTTCAAAATAATGTATATGAAAAACCTTAGGAAACTACTTTTGAAACCAAAACTTGCTTAGTGGAATTACTGCATGTTTCCATAATCGGTTGTCTTAATTAATGACATAATAACCCCCCCCCTCTTTGGAATGTTGTTATACTATTTCAAAGTACTGTTAACTTATTTTAAGTCATGATAGCATTCCAAAATCTGAAACTGATTACTAAAAAATGTTTTTTCTTCAAAATATGTAATCTCCACAATTTTTCTAGAGCCAACCTTTTCAGCAATAATCACTTTATTCTTTTTAGTTATCTACCAATGTTTTTTTGAAATAGGCTCCCTTTCAGTATTTCCCTGCAACTTTTATTATATATATATATATATATATAATACACACAGTATTTTCTGGCGTATAAGACTACTTTTTATACTTAAAAATATACCCCAATATTTGGGGGTCGTCTTATACGCGGGGTATAAAATGTGAACCTTGAGTTTGTTTGCGTCAAGCTGGCTGGATGTGTGGTAATACTGTACATACAGTATACCGTGCTGAGCCAAGCTGGCTCAAAACAAATGTCCCTATGACAGATTAATCTGTCAGCCCGCTGGATGTGCGGTATATACAGTATACTGCTCTGAGCCAAGCGGTTTCAGAACGTACCAGTACGCCCCTACTGTAATCAGCCTGCTGGATGCGTGTGTATACGGTAGCTGAGGCTACATACAGTATACACTGGGCCAATCACGGCGAATGATGTATTCTACTAATGAATACAAAGCCTGCTCAGATTGGCTGAGTCAGAGAGGTCGGCTGATGATGTCACAACCTCAGCCAATCCGAGCAGGCTTTGTATTCATTAGTAGAATACATATATGTTAAATAGAATGGTGCAGCGCTAAATAATAGAGCATAGTTTATACACACGATATATGTACATGCGTGATATCACTCTGAGGGTGATCCATAAATACAAAAGTTCAATATAATAGTGCGGATCATGGAGAGATCCTAATTCCAGGTGAGTGGATGTCCTGATCCAAGGTGTGATGATAGGTGTGAACCACACAAATAGGTGAAAAACGCACTCACCAGATGTGCGTTTAATATACGCAATATGTAATCCTGCGTCACCAGGCCATAAAACGATCATCAGATCCCAGATCAGATTGCACCCAGATCACCATCCCGGCTCCACAGAAGTGAGGTCATCTGAAACCACTACCAGGTATCACCACCAGGGTCCTGAGTCCTCCAGATGGGCACTGTGAATGATAGCACTCACACAGAGTGCCCTCGGCAGTACTTCAGCATGATTGCTCTGTTACATCCAGCCGTCCGCCCGGGGAAGAGAGAGGAGGAGGTCCTGGGGAGGAGAGGGGTCCCGGAGCCGATCACAAACCCGCAGATCCGGAGAGCCAAGCGACAGCTGCCTTACAACATTAGTAGAATACATCGCTCGCCGTAATTGGCCCAGCGTATACTGTATGTAGCCTCAGCTACTGTACATACACACATCCAGCGCTCTGATTACCGTAGGGACGTACCGGTATGTTTTGAAACAGCTTGGCTCAGTATACTGTATATACCACAGTGGTATATACTCAGTATACTGTATATACCGCACATCCAGCGGGCTGACAGATTAATCTGTCATAGGGACATTTGTTTTGAGCCAGCTTGGCTCAGCGTGGTATACTGTATGTACATTACTGCACATCCAGCGGGCTGTATATATATACTGTATGTAGCCAAAACTACCATATTACCGCACATCCAGCGGTAACCATCTGATTTGGAATTTGATCCATATGATGACTTTCTTACAAATGTAAGACAAGATGTCATTCATGAACTTATGATGTCGGAGGATGAACATGAGGATTTTGAAGGATTTTAAGTACTAGTAAGTCATAAACATTTCAATTAAAAAATCTGATGTTTTTAAATGGTGTTGCCTCGGAAGGGGGGTAGTCTTATACGGCAAGTATAGCCCAAAACCTATGTTTTAACTGGAAAATTAGGGGGTCGTCTCATACACCCAGTCGTCTTATACACCCAGTCATCTTATACGCCGGAAAATACGGTGTGTATATATATATATATGTATATATATATATATATATATATATATATACACTGGTGAAAAGAAAAATCAGTTAATAAAATGCACAACACCAAAATCACAAAAAAAAATAAATCCACTGTAGAGTCTGTCTACAGAAGGAGTGCTGATTGGATACCTTGATGATTCCAGTGTTCCAACACCAAACACAGCCTCTTACCAGAGATTTTGGATATCTAACATGCACTGGCCCCCGAAGACATCATCTTGTGATGAAACATGTTGGGCGGAGCATGAGTGTCTGATATCCTCATGCTTGCCGGTGGACAGCATTTGGCTGATACATGCTGTATTCCATTTTTCCTCATACTGTACATCTGTATGACCGTACTGCTGTATTAGTCTGTCGTTTTCCTCTCTCCATGGTCCATTTATAATGTTTTGAGGAGTTGTGATGCCTGCCTGTTCATCTGACAGTGACCCTGGATAATCCTTATTAGAATACAGGACAGACAGGATAAGTACTATACAAATTAATAGAGAAGGGATCAGAGGGCCCTGTTCGTTAGAGCTTACAATCTAAGAGTGTGTATAAACGTTAAAAGTTGGAGGTTTGAGAGGCTGTGTTTGGTGTTAGAACACAGGAATGATATCCTATCAGCACTTTTTCATCTGTGGATGGACTCTGTTTTTATCGTGGAGTTCTTTCACTTATAATAATATATTTTTTGGTGATTTTGCTCTTGTGGGATATTATTTTATATATGAATACATTTTATTTTCAGATTTTTTTTCCACCAGTATATTTATTAAGACATTATTTATTGAGTTATGGTATCTTTTGGATATTAGTTACGCTTTTGTTGTTTGATATTTTTAAAGTGAAAACGCCAAATACTTTTTCGTATATACGCTTTCTTGAAGTCTTGTATTCAGACAATCGCAAAGTGCTGCTTCTGTACAATCTTGGAAGGTTTTTTGGTTATCACCCGGTGTGGATGTATTTTTTTTTTATTTACACACAATTCTATATGTACATAAGGATGAAGAGCACTATATTTCCTAATTTCATTTCAAGGCTCTGCTTCCTATTTTATAGTACTACATAATGGCTGTGCAGAGACCTTTTCTGAATACAGGTCTATGAGCCTGCCAGGTTATGGAAAAGAATGCATTCTATGTTTGGCTGGTATTTACCCAATTACATTAAAATAATTTAATGTAAACAGTGCTGTTAGGTTTGACACATTTTTCACGTTCCCAACTAAATCATTATTAAATTGCACTTATTTTAGTGTACATCAGTATAGGTATTTGAAGCTACGGTTTTGAACTTTGTATTTACTTATGAGGTTTTATTTCTATTCCTTTGTGTTGTGTCACTGCATGAGTAACATACTGTTCTGTTTTATATTGAGTTGTAATTTAAATGGGATTCTTGAGTGTCTAACATCACCCTGAACTAAAAAGTTATTTCATGAATTATCAATTTACCATACAATTGTGGTATGAGCAGTTATGCTGAAATAGACAATACTGACTAACAGAAATTGCAAGATGGTTTTCTTGTACAATTAATGCTGTAAAACTGAAAACAAAGAAAATGTTTTGAAAAAAGACCGCATTGTTTTATAAACCGGGGTCAGAACAAGTGCCTATGCAAAATCAAAACTACAACTCTATTAAAACTGACAGTAAAGCCATGAACTAAGTTTATTAACCTCCCTGGAGGTATTCCCGAGTGTAGCTCGGGGTAAAGTTTCAGTACCACAAGTGGTAACCCCAAGCTACACTCGGCCTTACCATGCAGCACTGCTCCAGGATCTGTTCTTCACTTACCTTGTCCTGCGCTCCCGCGATGTCCCTCCTGCTGTGTCCCCTGTAATGTCCTCCGGCGGATGCCGGCATCTGTCTTCTGGGTTCCGTCCCCTGCGACGGCGGGACGTACGGGGACGGAATGGTGGGAAATTTGAAAATGACAAAAAGTGACGTTCACTAAATTCACTAAAATAACATAGTAAAACATTACTGTATCAAAGCATTTCACATACATTTTGTCCCGAGTGCTTTGTCCTGTGCCCTGCCTGCATTTTTACTGTTCTTTCTGCCTGGAAACTGAGAAACGTCCATGGCGTCCAAAAAGCATCCCTTTAGGTCAAAAGCAGTTTTAGACCAGCTAGAGAACAGCAATAGTAAATTAGAACTACTTGCAGAATTGAGTGATAATGATTCGTGGGGAAATTTGTCATCAGACACTGAAAACAATTTTGTGACTTTGCTCAGTGATGTGCGAACTTAGCGCTATATTTCAAATTTCAGTGTTTTTGGTTTGATTATATTATTGAATTAAATTTATTATTATATTATTTTTTATGATTTATTAAATTATAATTTATGATTTCGTGTTTCAAATTTTAACATACCCGGGATGTTTACTAGACTCTCGTTCGGACAGATTTCAGTGAGTTATTCCTAAAAATTACAGGCCTACAATAAATATAACATATTGCCATGTAAAAAAAATGTACCGCTTTGAGCACAGAAATACTGACATAATCAGAACGCTCCATGCAAAAAAGTACCACTTTGAGCACAGAAATATGGACATAATCAGACCGCTAGGGAGGTTAAAGGCTACCATTTTGTAAAGTTTTAGACATATTCATCAAGCAGTTTTATACATATCCCAACAGTAAATTTTCCGCACTGTTTCATTCAGCTGTTGTCTAAACCCTTCTGGAGGCGCTTGTTGCGCGCTTCTTCTACAGGTTGTCCTGCTGCACGGATCATTGTCCTGCTGACAATGACTGTATACATTAAGTCAATGGCAGTTCTTAGAGGCTCTGGTCATTGGTTGATTATACTGTTCATCACACACATCATCAGAAGAGGGAGGAAAATATCGGGCAAAAAAGGTTTTTCTTTCCATCCAACTTTGTACTTTATTCACGCCAGGAAAAAATATACAGTTTACATACACAAAGCAATTGTTCAGTCATTTTTTTTTTTTAAATGATTGTGGGATAAAAAGGACACTATATCCTGCTTTAACAGGTTCTCCTTAAATTCAGTTTGTACAAAAATACATTCCTGAGAGTATATTTTACTTTATACTGATGCAACTAATGGGTAGTTTAGGATTACTAACTTTGCTCAAGTGGTCTTTAGGCAAGGAAGAAATTGTATTTGGACTATTGCATTCATTTCTCTCTTGTATTTGGAAAAAATCTTTTTTTTTTCCTTTCGTAAATACAGGAGGCTTTGTTAGAAAAGCCAGGTGCACCAAGAATTAGAATTTACATTTTATGTTAAACAACAACTTAACGTCTTTTCATTAAATTTTTTTCTAGGTAGGTCAGTTTTGTCTGTAAACCCACTTGTCATTGATGGTGAACTGTTGCAGAAAAATATTAAATATCTATAAGATGTATGGCACACTTTTCCTTTCAGTACATCCGCTTGTAAAACTAAGCAAGCAGGCAACATTTCAGACTGGTGTACCTTTCAGCCATACTCTACTTGTTTCTTCCAGAACTGCGCCCTAAACAGGTGCTTCTAGTTACAGCTGTACACACTGGGAACCAGCACATGTCCAGATGTTTTATTTTCTGTGTGAGTAATGTCTTGGTATTATCTTACTATTGCAACTGCTGCGGTTACATTTGTTACCAATGCCCTGGCAGAGAATAAAAATCCATCTGCTCCAGCAAGAGCATTCTCCACCAAAGTGCAGGATACACACTTGTGGCAACAACTTCTTCCACAAGGTTGGCTGCTGATCATATAACAAAAAATCCAAACTTAGAAGAAAATGTGCATGCATGGTAAGTTTCTGAACCACGACTGAGTGCACCCTCTCTGTTCTTTAAATATTTTATGTTTTGAAACCTCTTCCGTAATGTGTACCTCACAGGTTTGACGCACAGGTTCCATAGATGAAAAAAAATGGTGTAAAAATGTTACAGCTGTGAGCATGTTGAAACAGGTTGACAGAATTGTGCTGATGTGTTTTCCTTTCTTGTACTACCGTTTTAACTTCTGTCATCTCAAGTATTGATTTAAAACTATATGAAACTAAGACAGAGCTTAGATGTTTTTTTTAAAGCTTGCATCAGCCATCTTTAGTCTAGACCTAGACATGCCTTGATGATGAATTGGAAGGAAAAAATGTGGAGTCTGTTTTGTCAGCCTCTCAGATTTTGTATACCTCATTCTTTAACAGAGTCTGACAAGCAGCTCATGATAGCATTTAGCGAGGATCAGTTGTGCTGATCTGTGTGGAATAGCAAAAACCACGTTTACCAATTCTTTAGTCTAGCTCACCACTGTTTACATCAGCACGGAGAGTTCTCAGCCTGTGAATCACTTTGGATTACATTCTTTTCAGAGTCCAGCTTTTCCAGTCCCAGAGTATTGGTAATTTCTTACCAGACAGCTTAGATGTTCACACTTCAAAGTGGGTTCCCATGGTATTTTAAAGCAAACTCCTGGTAGAGACATGGCCTTATAGAAAGAAAGATATCTAGATTCCATAATCTCGTCATGGCCTCGTTAAGGCCTGTAGTCTCACATTTCAACTGATATTGCAGATCATAATTTCAGATGTAAATCTTCTAAGGGAATTTGTGATTTGTATCCTTATTTATATAGCATATATATCTTGTAAACAGCTTTACAGAATACATTAACGCATCTGTAACTGTCAAAAAAAGGGATATCTAAATCAGGCACCATAGAGAGTAGGTACATTTGCACAGTTTAACGCCTTTAAAGTGGTTGTAAACGCTGAAGGTTTTTCGCCTTAATGCATTCTATGTGTTAAGGTAAAAGACCTTCTGTGCCAGAGGTCCCCCCAGCCCCCCTTATACTTACCTGAGCTTGATCTTGATCCAGCGCTGTGTACAAGAGCAGGGTCTCTGCTTTCTTCCTTCGCACTGTGAAGATTAATAGCAGTGGAAGCCTTTGCCTCCTGCTGCTGTCAGTCAATTTCTGAGATGAAGGGGGCAGGGCTGAGCCACCCTATCTGTGTCAATAGGCTCGAGAGTAAGTCTGCATGAGTGCCCCCATAGAGGAGGAGCCAGGAACGCCGGCAGGGACCCAAGAAAAGGAGGATCGGGCTGCTTTGTGCAATGCTATTGCACAGAGCAGGTAAGTATAACATGTTTGTTATGTACTTAAAAAAAAAAAAAAAAAAACCTGCTGCTTTAATGCACTTATAACAGATGGGTTTCACATGAGTTCAAGCATCACCCCTCAAATGTCCTTTGTGCTATGTTTATTTTTTTTAGTTTTCAGTTATTGTTACCTCACCATGAGGTGAGAAAATCAAATGAATGCATGTGTACAGATTGGTTTTCTTCTCCTCTCACGGTTGAACCGTTTTTTCCCGCCTGTGTGAGAGAGACCTAAGTCTCTGTCCCAGTGACCCTATCATACTACTGCCAACTACATAAGGGCACATACTGTAGGATTGCTTTTAACCCTTTCACTGCCACCAATATATGTTGGCAGCAGCCGGGGAATTTACACATTTCCAGATGCTGTGTGTAAATCAGACAAGCTTACTGTCCGCTTTCACAAACTCCCAGATGAGACCTGCCGGCCCCCTGCCATGTTTCCAGGGCTCCTCTATCCCAACTGTGGGCCCGGGACCCGCATGGCAGGTGTCACTCGGTAGAGAGGAGGGAGACCGGGGGGGGGGGGGAGTTAATAGATCTGCACCCCATTGGCGTCAGGAGAGTATGCTATCTCATAGAGGACTATTGGTCTCCTGTGTAATAGCAGTAACGGTTAAGTAGTAATAAACTGTTTTTTTTTTCCACTTAACACATTAGGCACAATAAAATAAACACTTCCCAGTAAAGAGTTTGTTAAAATGTATACCCCAGCATGAGAGGAAAGGCAGTGTCTTAAAGCCTAACTCCAGAGACAGTGAGAACCAGTTCGCACTATAGAAATGCATTCTGGATGCATTTTTGCATGCATGTTTTTAACTCATTTTTACCACGTGCTGGTGCATTTTTTTTACGTATTCCAGTGCAATTTTTATGCATTCCAGGTAATTTTTTCCCCTCTTTTTTTTCTTCAATTTAAATAGGGACATGTGTGCTCCAGTGTGTTTTTGGTGCATTCCAGTGTGTTTTTGATGCATTTTACTGCATTCCAGTACAGTTCTGTGCAGAAAAAATGCAGCCTATTCTACTTCTTTTTTTCTGCAACCAGAACGCATTGGAACTGCAAGCACTGATGTGAACTATGACATTGACAACCATATAACCTACCTTCTGTGCGTTTTGGATGCAGAAAAAAAGCAACTGAAATGCATGCAGTGTGAACTGGCCCTGAAACTTCTCCCTTGTAGTGGGCCTGTCCCTGCACTGCAAGGTTTAAATGCTCATTTAGGTCTAGGGGACTAAAATAAAAAGCAGTTTTACTTACCTGGTTCTCTACTCCCCCCACACTGCAGTGATGGACTGTTCCTCTGGCTATGGATCCTGCATTGTACTTGATGATGTCAGAGGGCATCTGACCTCTGGAGCATAGGGAAGAAGAGGCTGCAGAGAACGGTCTTGCAACACGGAGGAAGGGGAAGATTATCTGATAAGTAACACATCTCCCTGTCCCTCACTATTCCCTTGACCTAAACAAGCATATAACCCTTGCAGTGTGGCAGCATCCCCACTGCAAGGGAGCAATTTTACTTTCCCTGGAGTTCAGCTTTAAGTAGCCATCTTTCTTTAAATCTACATTGTAACTTACACCCAGAACCTATTTTACTGTGATTGCATTGTGTGCCTAGGCTGGCATTGCTTTTGAAAACTTCCTGCAGCCTCAGCAGTATTGTAGTTTAAAGCCCAACTCCAGGCACAAAAAGGGTGCACATTTCCCCACCCCCTACAAATGCTTGATTAAAAGATACTTGACATGTTAGCACTGCATATCTGCTGTTATGTGATTTCTGGGCCCCTCTTCCGGTAGTGGCGGTCGGTGGTCTGAATCAGCTCTCTGTTCTTTTCTCTGGGTCTGCTGGCTGGTCTTGTCTGCTTTTTTTATGTCGTCACCCTTATAGTGGTAGTAAACCTCAGACATGAGATCTGAACAAAGCACAAATGTCTGTAGTGTTTATTTTCTTCTCTCCAAAGCACGAAGTGTAATTTTTGTCTAGTCCTTTTGCTATCAGTCAATTCTAACACGTTTTCCTGACACCAAGAGCTAAAAAGGTGACAGGAGAGGCAGCTCCAGATGATTGACAGCCTCAGCTCTCTTCCTGCGTGTTGTGTGAAGGGGGTTGTGTCCCTTCCCTCTGCTGCAGGAGCCTGTGATGGACAGCTGCTGCAGTCCATGGGCAAGTGCCCACATCACAGGAGGGTCATGTAGCCCAGACCTTCCTACTTTAGCTAGCAAAAGAAAGGGACATTGTATGTCATCTGACTGTGAATACAGTTAAAGAAATAGGCTCTTAGGCCTATCTTTTTTGAGAATTTTAGGTTAGTTAAATGTCATCAAGGTGATACTTTTTCTCTTTTAATTTCTCCCTGCCTCAAGTACTTGTACTTGTGAAAATGTTCCTGATACCATAAACTGATTTTTGCTGTGCAATTTGCAGGAATACAAATTGAACCGCAAAGATGAGCATGTGATTTGAACAGGAATGCGATTCCTGACCAAATCGCATGCGGTTTCCACACTGCTCCATGTGAACCCAGGCTTGTTATAGCCTCAGTTTACACAGGGGTGGTGCGGGAAACCTCCCTACAGGGATCTCATGCTGAGCGGGGAGTGGGCATGTGGGGTTGTAAACTATGGAGGCAAATGCTCCATGTTCTTAGTGGTGGGAGAAGAGAAAAAGCTGCGGGGGTTTGAAATTCCCACTGTTTTCTCTTCTCTCCTTGCAGGGATGACAGTTGGGGCTAGAGGGTTTTTGAATGGTCAGCACCCTCACATAGAAGGTGCTGACGAATCAGATGCTGTCTGGCCAGTACTGTTATCGCTGCAAGGAGAGAAAGCCGTGGGGATTTCAGATCCCCAGACCTGTGAAGCAGCTTTCTTTCCTCCCCTTGCAGTGATGACAGTACAGCTAGACTGCATCTGATTGGTCAGCAATGTCCATATGACTGTGCTGACCAATCCAAAAAGCCAATCTCCTGCCACTGAGAATATGGAGCATCTGCCACCAGGCCCGGACTGGGACAAAAAATAGGCCTGGACACCTTAGACTGAGCAGCCCCAAGCCCAGGGACCATTTTCTCGGAACCTGGTGGTGGAATGCCAGGGCTCGGTCGTTCTGCCACTAAAGTCAGTAGGTTTTTATTTATTTTTTACAATTTTATATTTTATTATTTATTATTTTATTATTATTAGGAAGGAAGGATATAGTGAAAGAGAAGACAGAAGGAGGGAGAGAAAGAGAGATAAAGGGAGAAAAAGAAAGATGGAAAGAGAGAAAAAAGAAACACATGGAAGGGGAGACCGAGAGGAAGAAAGGAAAGGAATGAAAGAAAGAGAAGACAGAGAGAACGAAAGGGGAGACAGAGAGAACAAATGAAGGAAAGAGAAGACAGAGAAAAAAGGAAGGAGAGAAAGAGAAGACAGAGCGAGAGAAAGAAAGAGAAGACAGAGCGAGAGAGAAAGAGAAGACAGAGCGAGAGAAAGAAAGAGAAGACAGAGAGAGGGAAAGAAAGAGAAGACAGAGAGAGGGAAAGAAAGAGAAGACAGAGAGAGAGGGAAAGAAAGAGAAGACAGAGAGAGAGGGAAAGAAAGAGAAGACAGAGAGAGAGAGGGAAAGAAAGAGAAGACAGAGAGAGAGAGGGAAAGAAAGAGAAGACAGAGAGAGAGAGGGGAAGGAAGAGAAGACAGAGAGAGAGAGGGGAAGGAAGAGAAGACAGAGAGAGAGAGGGGAAGGAAGAGAAGACAGAGAGAGAGAGGGGAAGGAAGAGAAGACCGAGAGAGAGAGGGGAAGGAAGAGAAGACCGAGAGAGAGAGGGGAAGGAAGAGAAGACAGAGAAGGAAGGCAAGACAGAGAAAGAAAGAGAATTAGAGAAAGGAAAAAAAGAAAAAGAAAGAAGGAAGGAATGCGAGAGAGAAAGAAGGAAGGAAAAAGAGAGAAAGAAGAAAGGCAAAAAAGAGGGAGAAAGAAAGAAGGAAAAAGAGAGAGAAAGAAAAGACAGAAAAAAAGAGATGACAGAGAAAGAGTGAGAGAAAGAGAAGACACAAGACTGCCTGGGAGTGTGGGTGGGGCAGGACGAGGAGGGGTAAAACAAGCTTTCTCTCCTCTCCTGTCTGTGGTGGTGGGGGAATGTCAGCACTGGGGACAGTCTATCCTGACAGATCCCCCACTGCAGCTGAAGGGAAGTAGGAACCCGACGGCAGTACTGCAGGAGATGAGGGGGGGTTACTGCGGTGGGAGCATACAGGGGCCCATGGCACTAGGAGATGATAGGAGGGGTGGCCGGGCGGCACATAGAGGAACCGGGCCGCACATGGTCCTGTTCCTCTATGTGCAGCCCCTCCTATCCAGGTGGCCCCAGCCCACTGGGCAAATGCCCGGTGTGTCCTATGGCCAGTCCGTGCCTGTCTGCCACTATGGCATACATTCCCACACGTCCACTCTCCCACTCTCTGCTGCAGAAAACCTCCCTGCAGTGCTCCTGTGTGAACTCTATGGCTATGACCGCCTGGGTTCACAAGGGAACAGTGGGGAAACTGCATGCGATTTGAACAGGAATCACATTCCTGTTCAAATTGCATGCTGTTCTTTGCGGTGCAATTTGCGTCCATACGTTTTGTAACGTCACAGTAACGTTACTCAGTGTCGGCGAGTACTTGACTAAAAATATTGGTACTCCTACTGATAAAAAAAAGGGTATCTGTGCATCCCTACGGTTTAGGGCTCATGTGAATTGTGTTCAGAAAGCAATGTGGTGTCTGTCATTGTTGTTATTATACTGCATGGATAAAAATCCATAAAATCCTTGAGTGGTAAACCAATTGAAGTTTATATTTCTATCAATGTTGTGTTACCTATTTGCATTTACATACAAATATAGTATGTAAAGTGATTAAGAGGATTTTGTAATGAGTTTCATCATCCCTAATATGCACACCGTTGCATGTTTAATGTTCCATCATTCCATCATCTGTGTGTCCCTATGTAATCTGTATGCATTATTACCACTGATAAATGGAGACTGGCAAAATACGGAAGGGATAATGGAGGCTTATAGATTACACATAACTTATCATAGCTTGTCATCAATGTCCTCCTCTCAGTTCCATTGGTAAAAAGACTAACAGCCCATAAAGACTCTTTTAATAGTACTTTGGTTGGAAAAGGCAGTCTTAAAAGAAAATACAAAATTATAATATGTTTGCATTTGGTATATTTCTTGACATGGATTTTGATGTGTTTCAGGGCTTTCTCTTCTAAACTGTGAAGTACCTTTATTTTCTTTCTTATCTGTTGGGGGACAGGATTGACAGTCTATTGAGAGATACTGTCACCTCCAGGAGGATTTGTACACTGACAAACAAATAAAAAATGCGACTAACCTGTTATAGCCCCCCCCCCCCCCCCCCACACGCACACACCCAGCATTCCTCAGTTTTTTTAATAGCATTTTCCTTTCAAGATTTTTTTTATTTCTTTGATCTAAACTTCTCTTCATGCTGCTTGAGCTAGTCTCCGAAATAGCTTTGGAGGTTGTACTGACCCCCTACTGAACTGCGTGGTTGCAGGCCTGCCTGGAATGGGGACTGCACTCTACATTGTGGCCCTTTCCAGATTTCTGTATACTGTGTTAGCCACAGAGCATTTTCCAGATCCAAAGTTGTGGCACAGCGTCTGGTGAGACCCAGTCTCTGATGACTCTGTTTGTGAGTAAGCCATGTGCAATGAGCATCGGGGGCTAATGTGTTAGCCATTGGGTACCATTAGTTTTTCTGTTTTTTCATTGGCTTATTATGAAAAAGGTACAGAGTGTGTGTCACTAGGTGGAGTGTCATGTGCACAAATTCCACAAACTTGTTCCCACCATGCAGTGTGAGGTAGCACCTTCCTGCTACTGCTTTTTATTGCAGAGACACTTGATTACTTCTTTCGCCAGCTTTTTAAATTTCTCTTTATTTCAGCAAGTATGTATTTGTATTTGGGCTAGGTTGTCTCTATTCAAAGCATACCGTCTCTCAAAATTAGAATCTTTCGAATCCTGCCCCCTTACACTGTTACATGTATTGTATTTTATTTTGGAAAGCAAGTAAATTTTTTGCTGGTACTTATTCCCATTTTCCTCATCTAGGCAAGGATGGCGTAGCCCTCGGCCACCTGCAGCCTTTTGGGATATCACACATCTCTTCGTTTTGGTAGTCCCCCTGCAGTCAACCAACCCCACACAAGTACAGCAGTACTTCAGCAGGGGACTGGCTGTGAGTGATTAGGAAGTGACAGGTGACCAATTTCAAGATCAGATTTCTATTCCTAGATTCTCTCGGGTTCACATCTTACAATCTTCTTGTGCCACTGCACAGATTAGCAGATCACCGTGCAGCCATTGCGGGTCTTCTGGAGCAAGCGGTTATCCCTCCAGTTCCCAAGTCGAAAAGGTTTCAGGGATTTATTCCTTAGTTTTGTACAGTTCCAAAATTAAAGGGGTATCTGCTCTATTATGGATCTCATTGCCTTAGATGATATCTTCTTTCAGTCCAAAGGGGAGCCAGAAGGTCTGTTATAGCCTTCGTCCACCAAGGAGACTTTCTGACCTCTGTAGACATCAAGGATGTGTACTTGCATGTCCCAAGTTTTTCTGCACAGCAGCGATTTCTTCATTTTTGCTTCAGACTTTTCATAACCCTGCAATTTGTCCTGTCTTTATCAATTTTCATATATTCATTAAGATTTTACCCCTATGATTGTCTTAATGTGCTTTGAGAGCATCCAGATTGTGGGATATCTGGACAACTTCCTGTTGTGGGAACAGTTGGCATAATTCCTGACTAACTGTGCGGTATGGACAGTTTAGACCTTGAAAAGGCTCAGTTGGTTCCTGAAACTTCAAAAGTCTGTGTTGGAACCCACTCATTGCTTTAACGTATTTGATCATAGACCTAGCTTGAGCAAGAGTTTTTCCTCTAAAAGGTTCAAGGGTCTGATTGACTTCCCACTTCTTCTTGTAAGTCATGGGGCTGATGGTTTCCTTCTAGGCAGTCTCATTTGCCCAGTTCCACTCCAGACCCCTACAATTCAGAAGCCTTTTATCATGGAACAAATTGTTCATCCTCCAGTTTGATCCTGGCCTTATGGCTCAGGAATCCAGCCTTCCAATTTCTTGGAGGATCCTCAAAACAGATGCCAGCCTGACAGTCTGGGGGAATCAGACACCTTGTTGCTGCCAGGGACTTGGACGTCAGATGAATCCTCTCTCCTGATCAACATATTGGAGGTAGCTTGGCTGACCCTGCAACACTGAACATCTTGGCTGGAGGGTCATTCAGTCATCATCCAGACAATGCCACAACAGTAGTATATCAGCTCTCAGGGGTGAAACAGAAGTCTTGCTATGGCAGGAGTGGTAGAAAGGATTTAATCCTGGTCAGTACTTATTGTTACATCCATGTCAGTCATTTACATCCTGGGTGTGAAAATTAACAGGAAGACTACCTTAGCCAGCAGCAACTGGACCCAGAGGAATGGCCCTTAGCCCTGGTTCACACCAGTGTGATTTGTTATGTGATTTGACCGTTCAAAATCTCATTACAAGTCGCACCCTATTTGTGGCAATGGAACCATTCAAATCGTTGCGACTCAGGTTGCAGCAACTTTGAAAAAGGTTCCTGCACTACTTTTCCTTGATTTCATTGTATTTCTTCAGGGGTGCCTTGGCAAAATGTCTAAAAATTGACCAAAACTTATGTACAAGCCAGCGGGTAGAACATGCCTGTATTTTAGTTACACAAAGCCACAGGTTTTCATTGTGCACCATTACGACCTTCTAGCTGCCGGCATTATGACAACCAATGACCATCAGTTGATAAGGAGGATGTTAGCTTGCCTGCACAGCATCCTAGGTTGACCCTCCCCTGCCCCTCTCTATCAATGCTGAGGTCACATTAGCTCTGTGATGGAGAAAAACTGAGGGAGAAGAGAAACACTGGAATACTAGTCAGTACCAGGGTACAAAAGTGTATTTGCTTTTGAAGAATAAATCACTTTTAATGTTGGGTGTCCTACATGTGTGGATGTCGCTGTGTTACATAAAATTATTAGAATCATTTTTCATAATTTAGAATGAGGTGCCCCTTTTAAATTATGGACACTCTTGAGTCACCTCATTTTAGAATGGGGTTCCTCAAGACTGTCCAATAATTTTAAAGGGTGCCTTGACTGAAAAAAGATTGAGAAACATTGCTGTAAAGAACCACCTTTTGGACAAGGTACTTGCTCCTGTGGTAGTGTGGGCCATCAGTAATGGCTGGGAGCATCTTAGCAATGTCCTAGCAATCATTCAGGATGAGGGAACTCTATCTCTAGGAGACAGCTCTGACAAGTGCATCTTTATACATTAGTCAAAGCTGCACAGTTTCTTTTTACCTACTGCATAGGCCGTTTTTTTTATAAAGATGAATAAACCCTTTAAACAAGATTATACAGTATATGTCCTAGGCTTTGCTCATATTTTATTTTACCTACCTAAAGAAAAGTGTTTTGTGTGCACCACTGAAAAAAATGTTTTAGTTCGAGAAATGGATCATTAATATTTGTTTGTAAATAACCAGACTTGTCTTACAGGATCCTTCAATGGTCGTGTAATTGGCAGAGCAATTAGCTGCACACTTCCTTCATTGTCTGGCAGATAGGACCTTTCAGCACACAAGAAAAATACTCGCTCCTCATATCACAATAAAAAGCTACATATTAAAAAAAAAAAAAAAAGATGCATTTGCCGTCAGTGTTTGGCACATCCTCTCTCAGCAGCATTCTGTGTGGGTACTGATATAAGCAAATGCATGGAAATACCTAATGGGACCAAAACTTCATTACTGGATGTTTATAATTATTCCTCACTTCATAGTTTGAGCAATGTAATTATTCAATTTTGAAAACAGGATATTGTTGTTGCTGAGAGAGCCATTTGTCTTTAATAGCAGTTGACACACCAGTGTATTACAGCGCTCATGAGTTATTTCTGTGGAGAGCAGTCTGCTCCATTGACTTGATGCCTCAGGCAGAATTATCTGTAGAAAGGAGCTGGATTTGTTGTGGACCCTAATTTGTTTTTCTTCTCCTATAATCATCTCTGCAAAGGTAGTTTTGCCTCTAAAGGGAAAACATTAAAAACAAAACTGACTATATTTGTTTTAAAGAAGGAATATTTTGCACAATCCTAAAATCATATTTTGGCATATGATTTGGAAGTAGCACTCCTACCACATCAGAGTTTTTCTAGTAATTAGTATCCTAACTTTTTGTTTGAAAATGATTATTATTTTAATATGTTTAATCAAAATTAATTTCCATAATTTTGTTTAAATGGTTTGAATGAATGTTTCTTATTAAAGGAACCTAAACTAAATACTGCTTTATGTAAAACAGATTTAAATAACTTTTAGATACATGTGGCTATGCCTTCATATATATAAGGACTCAGATGCCCCAACTTAGGAGCTGGGAAGCTGTTCTTTATATAAAATCTGAAGTAGGAACATTTGTTGGGAAAAGAGGGATAGGCAAACAACAAAGAAAAATTCCCAGCTCAACTTACCAGATAGCCTGCAGCAAACCGAATTCTCTTGTCCAACAGTTCACATTAAAAACAGGGGTTTAGCATGCACACATTTGCAAATACATGCTGCAGAGTAAGCTGCAGAGCCACTCTCATGGCACCCCAGTATTCTGCAGTCCTAACACTATAAATTTCAAGAGCCTCCATAGTAGGAGCACATATATTATGATGGATAGATGAGGGCAGGTATGCCTGGAGGGAGCCCACTCCTCCTTAAAGGCAGAGAGGCACGCAGGACACCCAGCACAATGACAGCAAAAAGTGTCAAGTGTGCCACCTCATCAAACTGCAACTGCCCCAACCTAAAACTGGCCTTCACAGCAAGGAACACATGGAAAGGAGATGCATGTCAAACAACAACAAAGAAAAATTCCCAGCTCAGCTTACCAGCCAGCCTGCAGCCAACCAAATTGTCCTGTCTAACAGTTCACATTAAAAACGGGTTTAGTCCAGAGATAGTTATCTTTTTATGCCTAATCTGTGTACAGTACAGGACTCTTTTTGTTTAAGCCTTAGAAATGACCTTAATCATCTAGTCACCCCATGCAAACCCAGTAATATGTTCTGGTCGAATACAAACGTTGAATTGTTTAAAGATGTTACTAATGATATAATACAGTACATTATCATTATTTATAATATGTAATTATGAGGTATGTAATCCTTCTTGTTAATGTTCTGTTATTTTTAAATTGGGTAAACTGAGAAAAGGTCAAGGGAAGACTGGTGTTCTCAAACTGCACTTTGGCTAGAGAGGGCGGTGATCATGTACAATGGCTGGCCACTCTGACGCTGTATGTCGGTGTAGCCATCTGTATCTCTGATGACTGCCATAGCAGTACAATGTCACCATCGTGACACTGCACTTGTTCCGGTGACAGTATGTTAAAAAAAAAATAGGCAAAAAATAAATAAATAAATAAAAAAAAAAAATATAAATATATATATATATATATATATATATATATATGGGCAGCACAGTGGGTAAATGGTTAGCACTTCTGCCTGGCAGTATTACGGTCATCAGTTCATATCCCAACCATGGCACCGCCTGCCTTGTGTTTGGATGTTCTCCCTGTGCATGGTTTTCCCCCGGGTACTCCAGTTTCCGCCCCCACTCCAAAGATATGCTGGTAAGTTAATTGGCTCCTGTCTAAAATTGGCTCTAGTATGTCTATGTATGAATGTGAGTTTGGGATCTTAGATTGTAGAATCCTTGAGGGTTAGGGACTGATGTGAATGTTCAATAAATATATATATATGTATGTATGTAAAGCGCTGCATAAATTGACAGCACTATATAAGTACCTGTAGTAATAATAATAATAATACATATATTACTGGAAAAGCAGGCAGACTGCTTAAAGCCTAGTACACACGATCAGAAAATCGCACATAATCAGAAAGTCGCACACACATATTTTTCTCGTACAATGCCAGATTATACAATTTTTTGTTTAATCAGAATAGTTTTCATCCAAAAATACAATACAAATACATTACAATACATGACATGACTTCAGAATTTTTATTCTGTCCTTTGATCATTTTAGTACCTTTTCATTATTGATATGAGACGAGAATGCAAGAAAAAAGAAGTAGACAATCATTCGTCCAATATTCTCATGTGTTTTTGTTTGTGTGGGGCTTAAAGCTATAGGGACTCGTGGTAGTTGTAATGTTGTCGGTTGTGCCTACATTTGCTGGAGGACAAGTAAAGTGTCCATGCTGGACCACTAATGGAGGCTTATATGAGAACCCTGTGATGACATCACCAGGCTCAAAAATAAATCCACTGTAAAAACAATGTTTTGGGTTTTTTTGTTTTTTTTTTACTTTGATATCAGCTTTAAAGCTTGTTTATATGACTCTAAGCTATAAACTGATTTATACAGGCTTTGGCACAAGGAATAAACACAATTCTGAAATATGTCACTTGAGAACACATGCTGTTGAGGATCATTAGCAATGAAGCAAACATTAAATATTTTGTTTAAGTTTTCATGAGAAGGGACAATGTTTGAATTCTGTCAGTAAACTTTTATTATATATTGTATATGTGCCTGGATAGTGGAAGCACATAAAACCAATCTCTTGTTTTAATTGTGGTAATTTAGCTAAGTCTCAATGAAAAGTGAAATGTATATTCTGTGTGCAATGTTGATTATTTTTCAAATAATTACTTGTTTGCCAGTCTCAATAGCTAAGAGTATTTAATCATACATGTACGTGACTGGTCTGCACAAATTACATGTATTGAGCAATAAAACAGGTACATGATAAATGTGCTTGTCAAATATAATCATTACTAAAGGCCTATTATAATAAAATGCATATATCTGTCATTTCTGCATAATGCAGATATTAAAATATAATGAGTGTTTTTCATGTATGTCTAGATATGCTTTGTGCCATTAACTTTAAAGATGGTGTCTGCAAAACATAAATAGATATTTACCAGGTTACTCTATTAGTGGGGTTGATTTGAATTTTTTCTTAGAATTAAAGCAAAATTACCTTTCTTTAAAATTGTGATTTTGCCTTCCAACTGGTGAATTCTACATTGAACTGGATGTACTCCTTTTAGGAATCTTTGCATGGGCTTTCTGGTTTCCCAGCAAGGACTACTAACTTCTCTGAGTGTTTTTTTTTTTTTTTTTTTTTTTTTAGCATGATACCTTTTACTTTGAAATTTCATACCTGGTAAATATGTGTAGGACTTTTTGTAGTCATTTGTCATAAAAGGTATGCAGTTTGTGTATATAGGTATAACTGGCCAGCATTTGAGATGTCTTGCAGTTGGATGCTTTTGCATTCACATTAACTTGTAAGGGGGGAAAGAAGCAAACAACTGTCAACACTTTAAGATGCTTGTTGGCTATGATTTTGTATAAAGCGCTTAAGGCCCCTTCCAGACAGGGCGTATCTGTCAGTGGGGTCCACCTGCTGATACTCGCTGAGCAGGCCTATGACAGGTCTCTGTCCGCTCTGCTGCAGCAGAGTGGACACAGACACTGCCCTCTGATTCCAATGGGGCAGTCTGATGGAAAAAGACCGCTTGTCCGTTTCCTTCCCGACTGTCATCCCATCCACTGGACGGATGGGAAACAGATCCCCAACCGTCTGTTTTTGGATCAGATTGGATGCCGGCAGGTGTCAGCGGACTATTGTCAACTGACACTCATTGGTCCATAGATGTCTGAAGAACTGACAGGCGGACCCCATCGGTCCATATGTGTGAAGGGGGCCTAAAACATGTACATTTGTGTTGGCCCTTGACACAACAATTTTATAACAGTTTGAATGCTCAGAAAAACATTCAGATTGCTTCACCTTTCCAAAATGATCTAATGGTTCAATGCATTTTCATTCTACCACCAGAAATTTATATGGCAGGCTTTTTTTAGAATACCTTAATCCATCTGATTATTTTTGGGATTGAAAGTAAAATTCAAGTGGACAATATGAGTATAAATTTGCTCATGTGCATGTCCAGCCTTACTCTTTCTGAAGGGTTTCGTATTATCTTTTTAAGGTAAGTGTAAAAAACATGATTTTTAGAGGTCGGTCGTTTCCCAGTTTTATTGGAATTCTTTGATTTGTAAAAACCACCTTGGTGTCTCTCAAAGTGGACCCATCTGTAAAGCTGGTTATACACTAAGCAAATTGTATCCAGTTACTAATTAACTGGCTGAAATTCGATCAGTGGGTGGCCTCGTCAGCACCACTCCAAAGTGGTTAAGGAGCTGGGAGAAAAATTTTCAGTTGAACAGTACCCACCTTCACTCAGATGCAGGTGTAGTTTGGGCATTCTGATCATTGGCAACAGTAGCTGTTAGAATACAGTAACCACAGAGAGAGATTTGTCCATCCACGCTGTTTAGCATGGATGGAGGAATCTGTTAGATTTAAGGCCTCATGGTGAGCAACAGAAGTCAATGGGTGTATAGCCAGCTTTACTTTACAAGTTTACTTGAACAAATGGTGGGCATGTCATATTTCTTATTAAGAGAAATGTGGGATTAATAAATACATATTCATACTCACCTAGGGGGATGCAACATTTGTCCCCTGCTGCTTCTAAGACCAAGACCTGAGAAATGAAAGACTGTTGACTGCTCAGTTCTCGGTCTTCAGTGAGCAGAGAGCCAGCAACTGTCAGTCACCAGCTGTCCGCTCTATCCGTCTAGTGCTCACTGGAGCCCTGGGCTGTGCATGGGGTGGAAGAGGCTGGCTCAGGCTTTCAGTGGTTCATGGAGAGACTGAACCAGCTGCTGCTCAGACATCTGATTGTATCCTGACATTAAAGTTGGGACCCCTCCAGAGTCTGGCCTGGCAGAGTGACATCAGCCAACAGACTTTAGCCTGCTGTCTGCTTAATCTGGGTTATAGGAGTGCAGAACTAAGTGATCTTTTGGCCCTACTTCTTTAAAAGCAGTCCTTGAGCGCTCTATAATTTTCCTTTGACTAGACTGAGATTATTTCCTCATTCTGCAGCAGTCAGGAAGCATTTCATTTTAGCAAGGTGAGAGGCTGTGGCTGATCTGTGTTCGATATTTGTGAACTGCACAGATTGCATAACCAATCATCTCTGAGCCAGTATCTCAATGAAAAAAGTAGATATTGACCATGGGTAGTGTGTGAAGATGGCTCTCTCCCTTTATAGGAAAGCAATAAAATCATTATCTGGGGAGTACCGCAGTTCCTACAGTCGCTACATACATGTGGATGGTAGGAATTGTTACTTTATGCTCATTTGTTAACATGTACCTCTTTCAGAAGAGTAGGAAACAATTTATAAATATAGCTACAGATGTATTTTATTGGCATACTCTCATTGCTGGAAGAAATTGTGCTGTGTTAGATGTCTGGTTGTGTCCACAACAGATGTAAAGAAGATGTGAGCTTTTATATAAGCTTTCATTTCCATAGTAAATTGAAGATTTTTGTGGAAATCCTTTTTCTGTAGTAGTGCATCCAAACACAAAAGGAGACATGAATATATAGATATTTTTACTCTGCTGTTTATTATAACCATTTAGCAGGCCAATTAGTGTTGGACAGATTTGTTGATGTCATCCAAATATGAACGACTTAACCTACGTTTCTAAAACTACCTAGTATAATTTCATAAAAGTATGCTTGCTATATATTGATTCAACAGGAATGACTAATTTTGCCATTCAGCTCCAATGCTTTTAAAATGTGTTGTTGAATTTAATGCTTGTATTACTTAGTTCAAGTTTGTCCAGTGGAATTATACTTGTTGGTTTTGCAAAAAGTAATTCAAAATATGTCTGTCTTTTTCTGTCAATTAAAAAATGTATCGTAATCATTGATAGGTCGAACACTCCCGTGTTTGGTTTGCGGTCCAACTCAATGCAAGTCTATGGGACTCAAAATTGTAAATTCAAAAGTGCCCATTTTGAAGGGTTATATGCATGTTAATGACCATAAATAGGGGTATGGGGACTTGGGTACTGCCCTGAGGGACATGAATCAGTAAAAAATTCATAATTTACAGCAATTTTTCATTGCTTAAAGTAACTACCTGAAAAGTTGTACATCTGTACAATGTATAGAACCTGCTGCAGCAGGACTGACATTTTTTTTTGAATGACATTTAAAAAAAACAGTGTGCCCCCCCGAATCCATACCAGTCCCTTTTAGTTCAGGTAGGAAGGTTAGGAGGAACCCCGCAGTAGAAGTTTTTTTTAAAAAAGTGCATGGGGTTCCCTCTAGAAGCCCTGCCAGGCCCTTTAGGCCTGGTGGGACTTTTAAGGGGAACCTCACCCCCCAAAAAATGCCGATGGGGACACCCTGGCCCAGTGGTTGTGGAGGTCTGCAGGCAGGGGGTCTCATTACCATCAGAGTAAATAAGGGGGAACCCCCCTTGTGAATAAGGGATACTTGTACCCCTACCCATTCACTAAAGGGTTACATTTAGAAAAAAATAAAGATGCCAGACTTTAAAAAAATTCCTTTAGTTGAACAAAAAAAAAGTTTTTGACATGTCCTTTAATTAAAAAAAAAACAAAAAAGCAAAAAAAAATGGTTCCATCATTGTAATCCATCATCAATCATGGCATCCAGCATAGTCATGATGACTCTGACTCACCAAAAAAAAAAAAACCCTATTTTCCCTATTCCAATGCCACAGTGGATGCAACTATTAAGGTTGCCCTTGAAGTCTGGCTGCCTTAGACAAGTTGAGCCAGATCATTTCTTGGACAGAAACTATTCAGTGATCTTCAGTCCATATCCCAGGAGTGGACAACTGGAAAGTGGACTATCTCATCCACCATCGCCTGGCTTAAAGTGATATTAAAGGTTTGGTTTAAAAAAAAAAAACAAAAATAAACAAAAACATGTTACAGTATACTTAACTACTTCTTGCAGTGGATTTGGGTCTTGGGACTCCCGCTGATACACCTGGCTCCTCCCTCTTGACCAGTGCCCCCAATAGCAAGCTGCTTGCTATGGGGGCACTGGTGCGTGCTCGCTCCCAAGCCCTGCTCTAAGCATCCATAAGGCACATGGAGCTGCGGCTCAGCCCCTCCCCCCACTGTCTCTACTCACTGGCTGTGATTGAGGGAGTCCTGGTACAGCTAAGACTCACATTCACATAACTGGATTGAGGGGGGGCTTAGGTGAGTATCAGAGATGGGCTGTGGGGGGAACAGCACATAGAAGGGATTTCTACCTTCATGCATAGAATTTTGCTTTATTCACTTGCATTCTTGCATGCATGCTAGGTGACTGACTCCTTTGTATGGGTCTGTGTCTCTATCGGGTACCCAAATTGTGATCCCTTTTACTGTCATTCACTTGATTAGAATATCTTTTGAAGTTATCCACGTGATGTGAGCATTGTCTGCTGGTTGGCTGTGTATCCCTGTCATCTCTGATATAGGTCTATATGTACATTTTTTATTTTGGCTGCAAAAGTGTACATTGTGCAAAATCAAAGTGGATCCTAAAGAAGCCCTTTCAGTGTGAAACACATTGGTCTACGTTCTTCATCTCTCCTAATTTCAATCACATGTATTTGTTGATTGTACAGTAGCCAGTATTATATGTTTTTGTCAGGGGGTTTACATATACAAACTTTTTTTTTTCATCTATATAAATAAAAAGGAGGTTTTATTACTCTGTGTTTTTTTTGGTGTTTGAGAGTATCCTTAAAATCCCAATTTCTCTGTGATATCCTCCCTTCCTTTTGGGAGAGGTGAGGCTACTCAAGAACATAACTTTTTCTCATTTACTTTTTCTTGAGGATGGTCCCACTATAAAATGCATGGCATTTTTTGAAGGTAAAAAAACCTTCAGCCTTTACAACCACTTTAAGAGAAATGGACTTTTTACCCAGATATCTTCAATCTGATATGCCAAAAATAGGAGTATCTGGATGTGGACATCCTAGTCTCCAGATTCATCAATTAACTACCCCTGTTTGTTGGGGCCCTCTAACTCTAGTATCAGATACCTTGATAATTCCTTGGTTTTAGTTGAGGCTAATTTGCACCTTCCATCCAGTGAAAAGCTTACCTTGTCTGCTTAAGAAGCTAGAGCAAGAGAGGAAATTGATGCGGTCGCACAGCGTTAGGGCCCACCCGCCAAGAGGCCGCATATATGCGTACGGCCGTCGGGAAGTGGTTAAGGAGTTCCTGAGTCGGTGATTCCTTACCTTGCTAAAAGCAAGAAAAGTTGCTTCAGGAAGATTGGGTATTGTACCCAAAAATCTATTGGTGGCCATTGTGAAAACAAGCACTTCTATCCCAGAGATTACTCTGTACCTGACATTCAGGTCTTGATCAGAAATTGGCCATAAAGCAGAACTAAATCCTTCTCTCCTTTACAGCCAAGGAAGCTGCCATCTTAGGCTCTGTATGCTCTGCAGTTGCCATGGAGGTGCACAAGCATTTGATAGCCTGACAGTTCTGTTTAGAGCCCAAGCATTTGTGACCTTTATCATTCATGGCATGCATTAAAAGTGAACTGCAAAAAGATTTTACAAAAATCTTTTTACATTGCCTGGACATACAGCCATTATAGTATACCTCAAGGCTACTACTCAAGACAAACTTGACAGATTCCTTGTTTGTACTGTTCTCTGGGACTCACAAGGCACAACCTGCAATAAAGTTCATCATTGCACGATCGATATGAAATATGATTGCAAGAGTTTACATTCTGAAAGAGAAATCTCCTACTGTGCTTTTACGTACCCATTTCACGAGATCAGTGGGAGTTTTCTGGGTATTTTGGCACCAAGCCTCTGTAGCCAGGCTGCCACTTGGTCTTTTGGTCATACTTTTTCAAAGTTTTCCAGGCGGGCGCCCAAACCTCTGCTTTTGGTTGCAATGATCTCACGGTGGCTCTGAGGTTGGGTCGTCTTAGCCTTATTGGACCTGTTGGCAGAAATCTGTTTGCCTCACTGTTGCCCACCCTTTCTATGTATTGCTTGGGGACATCTCATTGTGTATGAATATTCTGCCCTGTCCTGTATGACTAAGATAAGAGAAATTGTGACTTAATTCTAAATTCAATATCTTGGAGTACATACAGGACACAGGACACCCTCCCTTCCATTCTACACGCCTAAAACCCTTCCTTCAGCAGTGAAGTTATGGTATCCATGCACTTTTGCATAATACTGAGCAGAGGTTAGTACATGGCATATGATCTTCACTTTCTGTTTTATGACTCACCATGAATCAATGTGTCTCTTCACATCAGATATTGATTTTAAAAAGTCACTCTAGGAGTGCTGGGAGCTTTAATACTTTGTATTGTGCTGCTTAATACTCGATGACTCAGTGCTTTCCCTGTAGTCACATGGCTGTTTCAGTAATGAATACACAAAGTTCAGCTAAGTCGAAGGTTTGCAGATTTTCTTCTGAGTGCAGACATTGTTTGTTCCATAACACAAAGATCAAACAAGGACAAGTATGTTTTTTGAACATGAAAAAAATCTGTAGCTACCAAGTGCTTGTGTTTCTACTCCCTTACTGTATTGTATTTAGTACCGATGTCAGAAAGCATGCTGTAAATGTCTGGAAGTGAAAGCAGCCCAGATTATCTTGTTATTTATAGGAATCATCAGAATTGCAGTTGAATTTGTTCTTGTCTTAATAAAGACATGGTGTCCAATTCCACTTCAGCTGCTAAGATCTTAAAAACCAAGAATTGAGTGCCTTAGTCTTTGCCAGTAGATGCCTTGAGTTTCTCTATAAATGTATTTTTATTTATGTATTTTTGCTTCAGTTGCAAGAATTCTATTTTTTTATGTTGGAATATATGCTTTAAAAGTATACTGTTGTGGTATTTTATTATTAATACGTGTTACTAAAAAGAGGTGCTTTTGTTAACTGTGGATAGTGGGTAAATTAGTCTTTTGAATCAAACACCAACAGTGGAAAACCATCTTGTTCCAGTTTTGCTTGTACTGCTGCCACTCTTGACATGATCCTATAGTCAGTACGCCTATGATGGACCACATTTGTGCATGTTGAGTGCCTATTTGCTAATTAACATGTAACACTTTAAGGTATGTAATATATCTTTAAAAGGACACTGTACCTTTCCCGACAATGGCTTAATTTTCTCTTTCTCTAGAAATCCCACTGTTTGTTCAGATGTCATCCAGGGTCAGAATCTACTTCTGGATTAAAATCATTCTCCTAAATGACATTAATATAGGTGTCTACACAGTGTTGTTTTGTTCTTGAATGGGTACACACGTCTTGCACACATCAGCCACACATCTGCTGCTTCTTGCTATATGAGCTGGCAAAAATGTTTGTAAAAGGCCCACCTTGAAAAGAACCCTGATAATTGTGATAAGGCAACATCCGGTGGTATGCTTTACAAATCTATCATAATACTAAAACAGACATATTGTTTGCTACCCCAAACTCTGCCTGAGGCATGTTAGAGCTTGGCTACAGAGCAACAGAAACAAACATCTAACATATGTGCATTTGTGGAGCTAGACCTTTTGGTGCTGAGTGCATTGAAACCTTAGAGTAATCGGCAGGATCCAATTGTGTGACACTACTGGTTCACTGACATTTTGATAAAAAAAAGTTAAACCATATATAGTCAAGGATCATAGGTAAGGGGGTACAGGGGGTCCAACTCCCACCCCATTGCAGTAGAGTTGCCAATAGTCAGTAAAACAAAACCTTTCCCTGTTTGTAAAAGTCAATTTTTTAGCAGACTGTTAAAATAACCCTGGTTTTAAGGTTCAATTTGGCTTACACACTAACAGACTGCTTTCTGTGCTGTGGCCTGCTATGTAGTTGAGAGCAGAGGCAGCCTGCTCTACCTTCCATTAGTTCCTGTGGGCTTACGCAGCTCTTTACATATACTGTACATTCACATCAGTCCCTAACCCTCAAGGAGCATACAATCTAAGGACCCTAACTCACATTCATACATACACATACTAGGGCCAATTGAGACAGGAGCCAATTAACCTACCAGCATATCTTTGGAGTTTGGGAGGAAACCGGAGTACCCAGAGGAAACCCACACAAGCACAGGGAGAACATGTAAACTCCATGCAGAAAGTTGATTTATAGAAGTGAAGACTGTCCAGGGGGGGGGGGGCTCCTGTGTCTGAAAAGGATTAACCCATTCACAACATTCAGTAGCTCCTCAGTGCCCTGTATATTTACCCCTGACACTGTCAGATTCTCCCCAAAACCTGTGTTTATTGAATCTTTCATTACAAAGGTGTCCCACCTTACCAAAATAGATCTCTTTAGGTATCTCATGTACATCAGAGTGGTTACCAATCCACCTACAACTAACTTTCCAAATACCTACATACCCTCAGAAGCCATTTCTCTTGGAGAAATCATGGATGCAGAGGATGCACAAAATGTTTTAAAAGTACATTCCACACTGCCAATCTATGTGTAATCTCTGCAGGATTCCACATGCCTGAAAACCTGGCAACACATAGCTAGATCAAATGGGCACTTGCACACACTAGGACAGCTAGTTGGCCCAGTGAATATCACCTGTTCACTAGTAGATTTACATCCATCTGGTTCCTCTTACCCTAACAAAATCTGTGTTTACATGGTCACATCCTACAATCTGTATGTGTAGGTATGTATTTGTGTGTGTTTTTTGATTATGTATATTTGTGTACATGAGTATCTGTGAGTGTCTGGCTGTATATAACATAGTTTTGACCCCTGCACTCTGTATGCTATATTATACAGCAGTTGCTGGTTGCTAAGTAGTCACTGACTATGTTAATGAAGTTCTTCATGGCAGGTTGTGGGCAGGAAAACATACAGTTGTGTTCAAAATAATAACAGTGTGTTGAAAAAAGTGAATAAAGCTCAAAATTCTCCTAATAGCTTTTAGTTCCATACACACAAATGCATTGGGAACAATACACATTCTATTCCAAATCAAAACATGAAGAAAAATATATCAAATTTGTGTTGTTCCACTAAAAAAATTTAAGAAACGTGAATATTAGACTGTTAAAAAAAATAGCAGTGTTTGTATTCTTCTTTACAAACTCAAACATTCACTATATAAACTGAAAAATGTTTGAAGATTTTGCTTTTCTTTGAATTACTTAATGAATATTTAGTTGTATAAGCACTGTTTCTGAGAACTGCTGTACATCTGTGTTGCATGGAGTCACCAACTTCTGGCACCTGTGAACAGGTATTCCAGCCCAGGATGATTGAACTACATTCCACAGTTCTTCTCTATTTCTTGGTTTTGCCTCAGAAACTGCATTTTTGATGTCACCCCACAAGTTTTCTATTGGATTAAGATCCGGGGATTGGGCTGGCCACTCCATAACGTCAATCTTGTTGGTCTGGAACCAAGATGTTGCACGTTTACTGGTGTGTTTGGGGTCGTTGTCTTGTTGGAACACCCATTTCAAGGGCAT
Organism: Staurois parvus; assembly: GCF_062004578.1. NCBI lineage: Eukaryota > Metazoa > Chordata > Amphibia > Anura > Ranidae > Staurois > Staurois parvus. The sequence continues at coordinate 15,194,440 of NW_028318083.1, read as the reverse complement.
TTCCTCTTCAGCATAAGGCAGCATGACCTCTTCAAGTATTCTGATGTATTCAAACTGATCCATGATCCCTGGTATGAGATAAATAGGCCCAACACCGTGGTATGAGAAACATCCCCATATCATGATGCTTGCACAACCATGCTTCACTGTCTTCAGTGTACTGTGGCTTGAATTCAGTGTTTGGGGGTCGTCTGACAAACTGTCTCTGGCCACTAGACCCAAAAAGAACAATCTTACTTTCCTCAGTCCACAAAATGTTGTGCCATTTCTCTTTAGGCCAGTCAATGTGCTCTTTGGCAAATTGTAAGCTCTTCAGCACGTCTTTTTTTTAACAGTGGGACTTTGCGGGGGCTTCTTGCAGATAGCTTGGCTTCACATAGGCGTCTTCTATATGTAACAGTACTCACAGGTAACTTTAGACCTTCTTTGATCTTCCTGGAGCTGATTGTTGGCTGAGTCCTTGCCATTTTGGCTATTCTTCTATCCATTCGAATGGTAGTTTTTTGCTTTCTTCCACGTCTTTCAGGTTTTGGTTGCCATTTGAAAGCATTTTTCGATCATTTTAGCTGAGCAGCCTATCATTTTCTGCACTTCTTTATATGTTTTCCCCTCTCCAATCAACTTTTTAATCAAGGTACGCTGTAATTCTGAACAATGTCTGGAGCAACCTATTTTCCTCAGAATTTCAGA